>NC_134703.1:115609004-115941504 GCF_043290135.1 Rhipicephalus microplus | reverse complement strand
TTCGTGGGCACGTGCTTCTCTAGATACGATCGGCAGCGTGGGTAGGTTCACAGCGGCTTTGAACACATATGGCAGGCGAGCCTTTCCTAATCGTTTGGATGCCTCGGCAACGCATAATTACTCATTTCTCGGCGAAGCTTGTCTACGTTCGTTTTTGTAAAGCAGTTTTAACAGGAAGGACATGAAGAAGCGCATTCGTGAGTCGGCTAAAAAACTTTATATACGACATCCCGGAAAGAAACAAGAAGTTCAGGCCCAGTAGCAAAAAAATTGTGAAGAGCCAGTGTACAGGGAAGTCGTTCAAAGCCATTACTGCGTAATTACGAAACTCTTGTCATTACTTGATTTTAGACGTTTCATGGACGCCATGTCTCGTTTGACAGCAAACATTAAATGTGAATAGTCGCACTACTGAAAACCTAAGCGCTAAGACACGGACAGGGAAAGGAAACGACCACGGTATTTGGGTGATGTCATTGCTATTTATTCGGCGCAATTTTGCTCGGGCTTCAATACTTCATAATGCATTTTCAGCAACTAGTGAGTCTATTCAATTTACTGAGAAATTAGCCGATACATGCAAATTATAAACTGTACAGTGGCGCCCACTGTTAGAAGGAACACGTCTCAGTGTGGCAGCGCTCTGCGGAGCGCCTGTGCAGCCGGTGCGGCCGCGCATCGCATCGAAGCCGTGCAGTGACACAAGCATGTGCCGCACTAGCTTTAATACAGACAAACAAAACTGTCGCTTTGTTACTAAGAAATGATGCGCTCAAGCGATTTAGTAGACAATGTAAAGCATCTACCATGTGTCGATGTGCTCATGCGTCGCTACGCTTCGATGCGCGGCCGCAACGGCATAGTGGCGCTGCGCGGAGCGCGGCGACGCTGAGCCGTGTTCACCTCAACAGTGGACGGCACTGTACTTATCAATATGTCATCAGTAACCTGAAAATTACATTTCATAAACATTGCGCCCTACTTCTCTAACACGTCAAGCTACGTTTGTCCTAATCATTATGAGAGCATATATAATTTTGCCCTATACCAATACAGCCATATTTTCTGATATGCCGTAGAGAAAGGGTGCGCAAAATTAGGAAACTAAGGTAAGCTACTTAGGCCCACAGTAACGCAGACATGCAGCACAATGTAGAAATGAATATTGAAACCACGTTTATTCCACTTTGTTCACGCTGAGGGGCGCTGTGGTGGACAGGGACACTGTAGCTGAGGGATGGGGTAGGGCTGCCTCCGTTTTATTCAAGCCGCTTGAATGGCTTGAATGTTGTGGCTGTCGCGGAGTCGGTCACTGACCGGT
The DNA here is from genome assembly GCF_043290135.1 of Rhipicephalus microplus. Taxonomy (NCBI): domain Eukaryota; kingdom Metazoa; phylum Arthropoda; class Arachnida; order Ixodida; family Ixodidae; genus Rhipicephalus; species Rhipicephalus microplus. Next base: position 115,940,183 of record NC_134703.1, on the reverse strand, counting down.
GGCATGGCCGGGTCCTGGAGGAACGAGATGAGTACTAGCCAGAACTCCATGGCGCGATCTGGGGGGCCAAGGCTTCAGGCAGGACCATGTCCGGAGAGAAGAAGGTCAAGGTCCCCGTTTTATGGTGGTCAGGGTACGAAGACTAGGTGGGTTGTATACGGGGCACTACCAACACAAATGGTCGAGATCAACCCGGCAGTTGCACGTGGAAGAGAAACCTGTCACTGGTGGTGGTGCATTACCCCTGTGAAAACGGTTCGGCAATAAAGGAGTAAGGAGTCCTCCTGCCTGAATTCTCCGAACGAAGGTCTGTTCCTTCATACGCGTACAAAGCTTTAATGCTAAAGTGCGATTGAACTAGAGTTGCACAGTGGGCTTGTTGAAGATGCATTTAAAAGAAATTTTTGTAGCGCGAGTCGAAATACGGAAACAGTAATGGATCGACGGAGAGGATAGAGCACTACCAGCAACAACACGTTTAGTTTTGAACTCAGGCCACCTTTTAAACCATAATTGCGAGGCAGGCAGACAAAAAATTATTTGAAATGTGATTGAAATTGAGAGCATTCGCACCTAATGCACGGCTACCTGTTGTATTGAAGCTTCATCCTAGAACTCATTCTGCCTAAAAGAAAATGTATATTGTAATAATAGCAGACCTATATGTACCGCATTCTGTTCAATATGCACGAGAGCTCACAAAAAACGTGTGTGTGTGTGTGTGTGTGTGTGTGTGTGTGTGTGTGTGTGTGTGTGTGTGTGTGTGTGTGTGTGTGTGTGTGTGTGTGTGTGTGTGTGTGTGTGTGTGTGTGTGTGTGTGTGTGTGTGTGTGTGTGTGTGTGTGTGTGTGTGTGTGTGCGTGTGTGTGTGTGTGTGTGTCATGCAACAAAAATAATGAAGCAGCACAGAGGCTATGTAGTACTACGTTACATACAGAAAGTTTTTAAAGGTGGGGAGTGGGACATTAGTACATCGACTCAAAATAAAGAAAAAAGATAGCTGGTGTTTTCTACGCTTCACAAAAAAATTTGGGGACTTCAACTAGAACGACCCGGCACTGTCACCTACATGGCTCTGCGTTCTAAAGCAAACTTTCGTTTTTTCACATTACTGCCCGATGGCGCAGTAATCTCACACAGCGCCTCCAAATAGATCTTGCCACGTCCTTTGCAGCGAAGCGCGGAGATACGTGGTCAATTTTTTATAAGGCTATAGGGCAACAACAAGAAAGAAGATTTCATGTTTTTTTTTGTTTTTTTCATACTTCAAAATCCCAATGTTTTTATAGTTGGCTGGTCATGGTTGAGACACTTGCACTTTCGAAGCACGTTTGTTCGTCTGTAGTTTAAGGTTACCGTCATCGGAAAACCTGGCCGGGAATCATGAGCCCACAGACATACAGCACACATCTCCACTGTACTGCTGCTCTCAGGAAGATGTAAGAGCGAAAGTTTTTTGCGATTTTTAACTATATAAGGCCTTCCCTATTTGCAATCGCTGTAAGCAAGGGGGAGGGGAGGGGGAATAACTAGCAAATCGACCTAGAATTCCAATGCTTGAACGAGTAAAAAACGTTTTCGGTCGAACGTTCGACGTGTTTTAAGAAACCTAACTCATCGCTTAGCAAATCAGCAGTCTCAAACCTGGGTGCGTTTCCAACTAGTGTGTCCGTTAAGTCACGGTGCACTTACGATCGTTCGCAGGAAATCAGTGAAACAATAGATAAGCATGAAGCATTCCTCAGCTATAAGCAAAACGGTTTCCATAGTATGATGTGCACACACAGCGGATCATGCATCACTGCGAACTGCGTGACAGCAAATTAGTACATGTCAATCGAGATGTTCATAACATAAAGAAAAGTTCAGGGTTGTTCTGTTGCCTGCTAAATGGGAATTCGAGACCACTGTGCAATATGAATAGCGTCACGTGTACAACGAAGCGCCACAACATAACTACATTACACATAAGAAACACAGCATCACAGACGTTATTCACTGTGTTACACCACACGCCCTCAGCCATTGGCTGAAAGAAGTTGAATATCGGTTATATGCGTGTAAGGAGGTACAGCAAGGCTACATCGAACTTCTCTTAACACGTATGAAACTTGGTGAGTTCTTGTTTTATTCGGCGAAGATTTCCTGTTTATACCTTGCCTTGTTGATTTCCGGTGACCTCACAAATGCACCATAATTTCACAGGCACACACTGCATCATTATCTTAAAATGCGACACAAAACATCAGAGCTCTCTCATCTGGGTACGTGTTTTTATGCTCTGTGAAAAGCCGGTACGCTACGATGTCGCTACGATGTCTCTGACTATGAAGACATGTCTACCAGTGCGGGAATACCACGCACCTTCCGAAAACGTGACGATGTGTTCGTTGTCAATGACGCAGCCTCCTCAGCACAAAACGAGCCTGACGTTCATATTCGGCCTGGCCGTGGTCATCATCACCTTGACTGCTGTTGCCGCCTTGTACGCGATGGATCCAGCCAGGAACGTCGTGTCAGCCGCGACGACGACCCTGGACCCCTCCAACATAACCGGCATCAACGTCACCGGGAAAGCCCTTGTTGACGATTGAGTGAAGACTGTTGAGGCGTTAATAATGTACACTGTCATCACGTATATGAAAAAGAAAATCTGCTGCCAGCGCTTATACGGCAGACAATGGGACGCTTCGGCAGTTCACGTATTTTTTAATGCAACATGTTGTAGCACTTACGTTCACACGCTGTTATTTTTCAGGGTACGCGACGTACACTTATTAACGTGGTAGAATAAATGTACGTGAGAGCTCGAGTATTGTTACAACTTCAGTAGAATGCCATTTTTAATATATATTTACTTACAGTAGATCAGTTATATATATACTATTTGTACAAGTTTCACTAACTCACTCGTATAAGTAAAGAAATGCATTCCGGCATGGATAATTGATATTTTTAATGTTATAAAACGTTTTGGTTTATTGTGTTGGCAATAAATAACGTTACGATCTTACCTCGATTGAAGAGATTGTGAAGAATGTTTACTACGATCGAGGAAAATTTTATCAGAACCTCGTTTCAGAGCTGTATTCAAGTCCTACGCTTGTGTGGGTTCACAGATTTTGGTAGCTGCTTCCCAGATGTTCAGAAAAGACTGAGATCAGGAAATATTTTGGTCTGAGTTGTTTTTGAGACGGCATGCGGATGCTACGAGAGTAGTTCTCGGAGCTCAGCCGGTCCAACTTGGCGCCATGCAGCGAATGCTACAAATAGTTATTCTATTTCGAACCATATTCCGAAGTATAAGTGACTTTTTGCACCTCTTTTATGCTAGGGACTTGGTGGGTGGCGGTGCACGAGACTCGCATGCACTTCTCGTGCTCTCCAAGAACGCCCACTCCCTCACCAGAACATCAATCGGTCTCCCTGCCAGCACGTCCCGAATTCACCTCTTTACCACGCCCGGGCCCTCAGACTCCAGCAGCTGCTCAACACCATACCACGGATTGTGGTAGTCGGACGTGTAAAGCAGCAGTTGGTACTAAGAATTTCTGGAGTCGAATAGGCCGCTACTAGAAACTTAACCTTGGAAGGCTCGCACAGGATAGGGCACAGTGAAGATCGTTGGAGGACGCCCCGCAGTCGACTAACACTCGACTAACACAGGCTTATATTGATGATGAGATGAGGCTTCACCTTGGGGTTCCTTAACGTGCGCTGCAATTGCACACTACAACAGCCCCTTTCTTCACCTCCTTCGGAATGGGACCGCAGTGGCTGGAATCGAATCTGCGCCTTTAGGGTTCTGTGGCCGTTCACCATAACCACAGTTCCAGCTTTCCTCACAGTCCTTCTTTCCGTATGACAACAAGAAAATAAAGTTGAGTTATCGCCCACTACATGAGCCCCTTTCTTTACCTCTCTCGGAAAGGGACCGCAACGACTGGAATCGAACCCGCACCTTTCAGTTCTGTGGCCTATCACTATAACCACAGTTCCAGCTTTCCTCGCAGTCCTTCTTTCGGTATGACAGCAAGAAAATAAGCTTGAGTTATCGCCCACTACATGAGCCCCTTTCCTCACCTCTCTCGGAAAGGGACAACAACGACTGGAATCGAACCCGCGCCTTTCAGTTCTGTGGTCGATCACCATAACCACAGTTCCAGCTTTCCTCGCAGTCCTTCTTTCCGTATGACAGCAAGAAAATAAGCTTGAGTTTATTTGAATAGATATGTGGTCCCTGTAACTGCTCCGGAGGAGGAAGAGGAAAGAACTTTGAATTAATCAGTCCGGTGATTTCGAGGGGCGGGCAAATGGTCCCTCTAATACATTACGGCAAGGAGTCCTTAAATCCTGGTAGCTTTCTCGCAGGTGAAAATTATTCAGGTCGAGACAATGCCTGTTGGAAAACTGTGCCTAGACGGGCGCTCTCATTTGCTTAAAGAGCCTGCTGCCACCGCGCAATCTCAGATGCCATTGTAGAGGCGTTCTTGTTACTAGAAGCGACCACCGGAGGCGCTCGTCTACGTACTGTAGGAAGAAGGGAAGAGCTGAGGGCAGGAAAGCGCGTTCGTGGCTCACGTTCCAGGCGTACTTTTGTCTAAAGTTGTTGGAAAATTCGGCTCAAGATATTTCGTTTCCATGAACCCTTTAGGCCAACCGTTCTTGCGTACGTGAAATGTTTATTATCGCGAGCAAACTCAATGGTGTTTCCTATTTCATTGAATGCGTAGTCAAACAGTAGAGTATAGAGTTGTCTACGATTAGAGGCTTAATTTTTCATCGTTATTAGTTCGTGACAAAAAGACCTACGTTTGCTCGCGCAAACCATATCAAACTTCATGACGCTAACTAACTTGATGTACGAGGAAGCCTCGAAATTACGCGCAATATAGCAAGTTTTTATTCAGCGTTAATATGCGTTATAATTATAATATCTTACACTCTTGATCGCTGATCTTGTTATTCAACACAAGCAGCGTAAACGTCTGCGCGAAATTTCGGACTATTTGTTTATTGTTTTGAAATTTGTGAAATATATAGAACAGTTAAGCAGATATTTTTCATGGTGTGTAACAAAACACGATGGTATGACCAGGGTTAGCACACACACGAGTAACTATATCAATCTTTCAAACACTTTAACCACCTCTTACACCGTGACGTTAACCTTCATTTCGCGTCTGCAAACCTGACCAGCTAAAAAGCTAGGCCTTCGGTCCTAACTCCCGGCTCACCATCTGGCGAGTTTGCACTGGCTTCCGTACACTTGCAAAGCGCCGACGTCGCTCACTTTGGCGAACTAATAAATTCCGCCTGACTCCGGCTTTGGCACTTTCGTTTCGCTTTCATGCGCGAAATTAAGCGGAATTCATTACCGCGCGAAAAAACTACGGTGTCGTCAGCGTTTCGTAAATCTGGAAGCGGTTATGCAAATGAGGCAGCGGGGAAACCGACGGGTCTTTCGGTTCGTCTCCTCGTTCGCCGCACAACGAGGCTCTCAACTCTGGTAGCTTTGAGGGCTTTCGCGTGGAGTACACATTTCTCGGCGAGTTTGCCTACTTTGAGGTTGACGTACAATGTTATGCGAGCAGTACAATAAAACCATCGTCATGCCTGCGCGCAACGCGTCGTAGATCCAGCGAAAGCTGGAAGAGCAGCCTCTCTAGGGCATGTTGTTGAGAATACTCCTTTCCTAGCTTCACTCGTAAAGCGTTTCCCTGCGCACACAGAGGATGTGGGTTTGGCTTTCACCGGCCTGCAAATTGCTTTCTCGTCCACTTTTATGTCTGACTCCGGCATTTCAGTGCCTAATGGGGTCTTCCTCCCCAAATCCACACATGATTATGAAGGACGCCGTAGTCGAGAACTACGGAAATTTGAGCCATAATGTTGAATGACATCAGATAGTACAACACGAGCCCTTCAAAATGAGAGCAGTACGGTCAGGGTCGAACCAATGAACTTCGGTCTTTCAGCCCCACACCGCAACGGCTTTACCACTCTGGCGCACGAATTTTAGTGTTTGTCTCTTGCGAAGTTTGATTCTGAAATTGTCTAGCTGTTTTGATTTTTAGCATCACGACTTAGCCCAAAGCTACAGCTGAATTCTACAAGTATTTTCTAGTCTGCACTGTCTTTCTTGAACCTGGTTACGAGGTGAGTTGTTAAGATCTATGCTGTGACATTTCTCTTTGAAAAAGTTTGTGTGTGTGTGTGTGTGTGTGTGTGTGTGTGTGTGTGTGTGTGTGTGTGTGTGTGTGTGTGTGTGTGTGTGTGTGTGTGTGTGTGTGTGTGTGTGTGTGTGTGTGTGTGTGTGTGTGTGTGTGTGTGTGTGTGTGTGTGTGTGTGTGTGTGTGTGCGTGCGCGCGCGCGCGCGTACACCACGAGTGTTACAGTCACTGAAGCTCCCGAGCCGCAATTATAAAATTTAATTCTCGGAAGGGCTGAGAAGCAATGGAGAGAGAGAAAGGGGGAGAGGTTGAACAAAATGGTGGTTAACTTTGCCATTTAAAAAAAACATGTCGAATCTTTCCAATTACATTGTAGAGTGTTTCTAAAAGGAATCCGCCATATAAGGTTTTCAGAAGCATATCATTACCGACGTACGCAATGACTAAAACCTGGATTAGGATCAGGATGTTGATTAGAATGTTATTGTTTTGTGTCACATAAGCAATGCTGAAGACCACACTCATATGTGTAGCTTACCCAAACAAAATTTGGACGACAAAATAGTACGAGAAACATTTAGCAGTGTCACAAACATTAAAAAAATCACGAAAGAAAACTAACACGAAGACATGCACGGGCCGTGGCTTGCAAGGAAGAGGCCCGCGCGTTTAACACCATTTCTCTTCATATTGAATGTCGTACTCATTTTGGGAAACATCTTACATTGTTATCGGCGATCAATGAAATTCTGTTATTGTTTCCTTTGATGAGGCTACTCCCACGTCATCGCTAAATCAACTTCCAAGTGTCTTAGAGCTAGCTACTTTTTGAACGTGCTGTTACTCACTTTTGCACTCGTACATTCTTCGATTTTCCGATCGTTCAAAGGGTTCTCTCAGTCGCTAGGATTAGCGAGTGGCAAAGCATACCTCATCACTATCTCTACCACTCACTCTCGAGATGAGAGTTTGTCTTTTTTTTTCTAATGCTGCGAAAACGTGAGTGGCAATCGAAATCGGTTAGATAAGGCGTGTTTTTCCTGCGTGGGAGAACCGGAAATTCCGGCCTTTCCATTCAACACACGTGTGATCGGGCGGTCTTTTTTTTTTCTTCTCTCTCTTCTCTGTTGGGTGCAACGAGCAAATGGAAGATGCGCGACTTTCGCTCAGGAATGATCAGATGAGATGGAATGCAGGAGCTTGGGTAAACAGAGTCACTTGATAAATTCCATTTCGACCCTTAAAGGATGTTTCCGGTCCTCGCCGCAGACTGTTTGTTTATATTGGCTAAAGTAAATATTTTAAGTCAACGAATGGGGCGGAATAAGATTTCTCCGCATCCGGTGGTCTGTGACAATCTCTCGTTGGTCGAGCGTAAGAGCAGGAAGAAAAAGATAAAATATGTGGTCTTCAATGTCCCCGTAATGCTGGTAAAGATTGCCTCCTCCGCAGTATATCAAGGCGTGCTGTGCAGTATATTACACAGGCACCTCCACTAATATAAAATGCATTTCACACTGCGAGAAAATTCTCAAGTTGTAGAATGCATCAACATTCGAGTGACTACGTTCAGCGAGCCCTCGTTGCACCACCACAAGCAAGATGACTGTTCTTATTGGAGCCCGAAACCTCCCCCGCCTCTTTCTGATGCAAAATTCTCAGTGGAATATTTGTAACATCCATAGCTTCAGCTAACGCTAGCTATCTTAGAGTGTAGTATATATTTCTTATATGTGACGAAGTTTAACTGTGTCTAGGTAGTTAGGCTTGACGACCATGTCACATATGTCCCGCCACGGTGGTCTAGTGGCTAAGGTACTCGGCTGCTGACCCGCAGGTCGCGGGATCAAATCCAGGCTGTGGCGGCTGCATTTCCGATGAAGGCGGAAATGTTGTAGGCCCGTGTACTCAGATTTGGGTGCACGTTAAAGAACCCCAGGTGGTAAAAATTTCCGGAGCCCTCCGCTACGGCGTCTCTCATAATCATATGGTGGTTTTGGGACGTTAAACACCACAAATCAATCAATCATGTCACATATAAAGCTATAAAGGAGCACCTTCGGCCACGCGTTCGAAGTATAGTTACCGATAAAAGGTTTTTTTTCTATCTTCAAAAGAATCCTAAGGTCATGTACTTTTACAGATAGCTAAAAAGAATGTTTAATGAAAAAGTGACTCGACCTAAGGCTGAAGGCCCAGGCGTTGTCCCTAAACCGTGGTGGCCTGAATAAGGAAGCGTTCACGTTCTGGCCGTAAGAAGACACTATAGTCCAATACTCTCTTTTGATATCCGCACCCTCCATCTCTTTGACTTGTTTATGAATGGTCACTGGCATGTGTAGTGCGGCCACGGGAGCCGGGCTAATTGTTCTCACACCTGATCAGAAAATCTGTGTGCTCAATAGTTAAAAAAAAAAAACCAAGTCTGCTGGACAACATCTTCTCTCGAAGGACACCACGGCAACCAAGTCACTCTACTGGGGAACATTGGCAGTTGAAGAATTCGTCGAGGTCTCCCAGTCCCCAAATGCACAAATATTCATTTATTCAATAATTAATTGATTTATTTATATTTGTGAAATCCTCAGGGTATATTCGCAGATAGTAGAGGAGAAGGGTGGAAATACAGCTCAACAGAAAAATAAATACACATTACAGTGGAGATATCAACCCTAGATAGTACCAAATAATGCACACAAATAGTAATCTTTTTTTAACAGGCGATGGAAATCAATACACAAAGAATACACCAAAGAGCCAATCCACACCAATAAGTCTAGTTGTATACCGTTGGTAAAGTTCATGACTTCAAGTTTATTTGTACATTCCTAAAACAAGTGGGGTTAGTGAGAGTTATAAAGATGCAGGTAGCTAATTGCAATTGATGGAGATCTTAGGGAGCAATGATTGTGAACATACTACGCTGTTGTGACGAGGTACGCTGATTCTATGCTCGTGATCGTGGCGAGCTGAAGGGTAAGGTGCCGGGTGGATTCAAAGTGAGCGATCTAAAGAGGTGGTAATAGCTGTGTGACGTCGCTTATCTACCAAATAATCAAATGCCCGGTTCTTTCCTGCGAAGAGACCATAATTGTATGTGTAGAGTACTCTTCATTAATGCAACATTAGCAGTGCGATGAAATTAGTGAGGCTGAAACGAGCAGAGCTATTTTGTACTGATTTGATTATGATAATAATGTTGGTTGGTGAGGATTTCCAATAGACAAGGTGTATTCCTGTTTGGGGCGGACGTAGGTTATATACGTAAAGCAGGCGCTTTAGTGGCACAGGCGCAAGTGAAAAAAATATATTTTTTCAAATATCCTACTGAGTGGTTACCTTTTGATGCTAGGCATTGCATGTACCGATTTAAAGAGGTCGTTGTTTGTACGAAATTCTAGATAACAGCACTTTGTAACGGATTTAAGGGGGCAGTTATTCAATTCATATGTAAGGCAGGTCATGTTAGAACAAGTGTATATTGATTTACTTTTATTAATTGTGAGCTCCATGCACCAAAAGAGTCACCACTTATGTTATTTAGGTCGGACTGATACGTTGCTACGTCAGTGAGTGTCATTAATTATTATTATAATGTCATGGGGTGGATAACCAAAAGAACTAAATATATTTACAAAATGTACAGGGAGTACACGGAGTCCTTCAGCCAAAATGCCAGAAGAGCAACAACAAAGCGAAGGCCCACACCCACTGTAGGCCCTCGACAAAAAAAATGAGGCTATCAGCGTTTTACCAAAGTTTGAGATAAAGCGTAAAGTGAATGTATGGTTAACTTTGAGATATATATAATTACGACTATTTGAAAAAAAAATTGTATCAAGTTTTTGGTTTTGGTTGTTTGTCCCCTCCTCACCTAGTCACGCTTCAATTGTCGGCGGGCGTTGATACCATGGCAGTAGGTTTTCGACACTTCTCGTTCTGAGTTTCGTGACCCAATAGGTTTTAGACACTTCTCGTTCCGAGTTTCGTGACCCAATAAGTTTTCGGCACTTCTTGTTCCGAGTTTCGTGACCCAATAGGCTTCCGACACTTCTCGTTACGAGTTTCGTGACCCAATAGGTTTTAGACACTTCTCGTTCCGAGTTTCGTGACCCAATAGGTTTTCGGCACTTCTTGTTCCGAGTTTCGTGACCCAATAGGCTTCCGACACTTCTCGTTACGAGTTTCGTGACCCAATAGGCTTCCGACACTTCTCGTTCCGAGTTTCGTGACCCAATAGGTTTTGGACACTTCTCGTTGCGAGTTTCGTGACCCAATAGGCTTCCGACACTTCTCGTTCCGAGTTTCGTGACCCAATAGGCTACCGACACTTCTCGTTCCGAGTTGCGTGACCCAATGGGTTTTAGACACTTCTCGTTCCGAGTTTCGTGACCCAATAGGTTTTCGGCACTTCTTGTTCAGAGTTTCGTGACCCAATAGGCTTCCGACACTTCTCGTTCCGAGTTTCGTGACCCAATAGGCTTCCGACACTTTTCGTTACGAGTTTCGTGACCCAATAGGCTACCGACACTTCTCGTTCCGAGTTTCGTGACCAATGAAATTCGACTATGAGGTTTATGCCATCCCGCTCTCATGTGGTACCGCCTACGTTGGTCAAATGGCGATTGATGATTTGATTTATATGTGGGGTTTAACGCCCCAAAACCGCCATATGATTATGATAGACGCCGTAAGGGGGCTCCGGAAATTGCGACTACCAGGGGTTCTTTAACGTGCGCCCAAATATGGGCACACGGGCCTACAACATTTCCACCTCCATCAGAAATGCAGCAGCCGCAGCCGGGATTCGATCCCGTGAACTGCTGGTCAAAGATCAAATGGTAAGGTGCGTTATTGAGTGACTCGGGAACACGCAGAAAAATCCACAAGAATGTCGATAGAGGCGCCCATCTTGTGGCCCTTAACAACTGTTGCAGCACTTCTAACTGAGCGCGATATAAACCGGCGTCAACTTTAGGCCGGAATAAGCATGCGCGGCTGCTTTTAATTGCTTTCCACATTAAGAAAAGAGATATTTGTGATACTTATTTTTTCCTACATTCATGTCGATATTGTTTCGTGTCCTCGCGTATCTGATACAACCATTTCATCGCTGTCGTACTTGTTTAAAACTTTGCTTGGGTACGCATGCGCACTACGGCTGCCTTCGACCTAAATATGCATGGCCAACTGAAGGAATAAAGCCGTTGATAGTCGGCGCTCGTTTGTATCGTTTCTTTTCTATCTGGGGTGTCTTGAGTGCTTGCGATGTTATTTTATTTCAGGAATATGCACCAACTAGGCCCAAATGAAGTTTTATTCAGGTGACATTGTACATGCGCAGTGGACGAAACAAGTAATCGGAAATCCGTGACACACCTACACCGCAAAAGAAAGGCAGCAGTACACGAAAACAAAGTAACTAGAAATCCGTCCACAGCTATAGCCCGGTCCGGATTTCATCCTTGGTACAACTGTCGACGAAGCAATACTCTACAGGTATCCAAGCATGTGGCATACAACCACGCCAGAACAAAGCAGGTAAGACCTACTCATTTCGAAAGCTTGCTTTTGCACTTACCGAGGCGTTGCGTAGCATGCCCTCATGACGAGGGACACTAAGACAGCTCAGGCCAAGAGTTAGGGCACCAAATAACTGTGAAAGTAACAAAAATATCTGTTAGCCATCACTGCTGTCGGGTGTTCATGCCAACATATGTAGAGAAGTGGTGCCAAAGCAGAGTGAGAAGAACTAGAATAATCTTTATGAACGAATAAAGGTAGAAATTCGTCACTTCAATCTGATTCATACTGAAGTTGTCAAAAGAAAAACCTCAATAAATGGAATCTGGCAAGCGCCACATCAAGTTCATCGCGTGCACGCCATGAAGTACACGTACCCGATGTCCCTCCAAGTATTTTGTAGGGTAAGCTACACTGGCTTAGGTTGAGCCTAAATGCTCCTGGCCTCTAAGCTCCTGGAGTGGCATGTCAATAGTGGGCTGGTGCCTAACTTGCGTGACATTGCTCGCTGGCGTCACATCGCTCGCTGTTCATCCACCTGTGGTTCGCCCGTCCGTCCGTACATTCGTGGTCCATCCGTTCAACCATCCATCCTTGGTCCATCCGTCCGTCCATCTGTCCGTTCATTCGTGGTTCTTCCGCGCGTAGCTCACGCTACCTATGTCCTGGCACAGCCGAGCTATGTCACTGCTAATATTTTTTTTATACGCTTTCGGTGCTGAAATGCATGGCGTTTGTATAATCGTCAGAGTGCAGTTGCATGTAGCAAACTACACTTGAAGTCCGCCGCGGTGGTGTATCGGTTACGGTGCTCAGCTGATGACCCAAAGGTCGAAGTTTCAGTCCTGGCCGTGGCGGTTTCATTTTCATGGAGGCGCAATGGTAGCGGCCCGTGGACTGCACAACGTCAGTGCACGTTGAAAAATTCCGCCATATCCACGAAGTGAATGATGATGAGTGGGCGAAGCTCCGAAGGTAAACCTGGTAAACCATGAATCCTCTGTACATTTTGCTCACTCGATTTTATTACATCGCTCCCCCTAGCGTACGTCGCCGCACCAAAACGAACGATTGCCTTCAACCAATGACACGCGCCATATGTGACATCATTCCTATTTTATAAGATCTCGCGTCTTTCATCAACTACAAGTACCGCTTTCTAGTTTATAACATCTTGCATCTTTTCATCATCAGCTACAAGTACCACCATCTAGTAAACACTACAAGAACTAAACGAGAGGTGGCTACATACAGGAGACGGTACCGCCATCTAGTGAACACTGCAAGAACTAAACTAGAGGTGGCTACATGGATGGATGGATGGATGTGGCTGTACCCTTTAGATCGGGCGGCGGCTAACGCCACCTAGCCGTAATACTTAGTGAACTAACCATTACATTTATCTTTTTTTTTCCTTTAAATAATGAAGTTGAGGATTCGTACTTCGCAGTGAAGGATTTAATTTTCACTCGTGCCTTGACTTTAGCCACCAATCAGATAACCTCCTTCTAGTCAAGTCTACCCGCTTAAAGTCTATTTTGCCCTCGCTGTCCCTAAATCCCAGTGCTTTGAAAAACTCTGCGCCATCATCCTGAACTATAGGGTGAAGCCCTTTACAGAATATTATCAAGTGTTCGGCAGTTTCTTCTTCCTCTTCACACGCACTGCATACTGTGTCTACCCCTTCGTATTTGGCCCGATATGTCTTGGTTCGCAGTACTCCCGTCCTGGCCTCAAACAGTAGAGAACTACCCCGAGTATTATCGTAGATCCTTTCCTTGGCAATTTCCTGCTTAAAAGTTCGATAGATCTCTAGTGCGGACTTCTCAATCATTACCATTCTCCACATGTCAGTCTCCGTTTCCTTCACTTTCTTCTTAACCGATAGTTCTTTTTACAGGGGACGGGGACATACAGGGGACGGTACCGCCATCTAGTGAACACTGTAAGAACTAAACTAGAGGTGGCTACATACAGGCTACAGGGGACGCACAGCCCACGCCCTAGGGAGCTTCGCCCCTAAAAACACCAGATGGTTGAAATTTCCCGGGCCGTTCACTATGACGTCTCTAGAGATTATATCGTTGTTTGGTACGTGAAAACCTGGCTATTATTTTATTAAGTGCACTTGAAGTGACGCCTACGTGATACTGCAGGGAACGGCGGGTTGTGTGTTGTACCACGGTCAGCAAGTCGTGCGAGGAATACGCTTGAGGCTACTTTGCGGTATTTTTTGCAGCCTTGGAGGCCGTAGTTTCTTCCCTTCTATTGTCAAAATACTGGTAACATCACTTTATTCTTTCAGGTGTCGGTAACGTAAGCCAGCGATATAAAGGAAAGTGAGGTAATCAAGAATTCCCAAGGCGTTCTGGACAATGATGGTGGCTGACGTAGATACAACTACTTTGAAACCACCAAAAGGAGCCCCATGCCACGTTCTTTCTTTGGGACACCATACATTGGAACACCATACATAATTGCTGCGAACCGCCACGTTGCACAATGGGACTTTGACATGTTGTTCCAGGTATAGCGTATCCAGGACGGGACAGAGAAGAAAACACAGAACACATACACGGACTTCGACAGCCAATATTACTGGCACAATAAAAAATAAAGCTCCTGTCAGACAGTTGCACAATATGTTAACAACTATCTCGCATTGTCATTCCACTGTGTAACGCTTGTCTGAATTCACTGATGCCCCTGTGTATTATTTATAGAAGAAAGACATTAATATTTGTGGGGAGTATTTTTGCTAGCCCTCTACTACGGCATCCATCATGATTTTATCGTGGTTTTGGGACATAAGGCCGCACATATTTATCGATAAAATTATTATTATGTTTATTATAACTAAGACCCTATGGTTGCTCCGGGGCACGTTGAATAAATGACTTATTAATTACTATTGTTATTATATGAGGTTTCAACGTCCCAAAGCCACCATATGATTATCAGAGACGCCGTAGTGGAGGGCTCCGGAAATTTCGACCACCTGGGGTTCTTTAATGTGCACCTAAATGTGGGCACATGGGCCTGCAGCATTTTCGCCTCTGTTGACAATGCAGCTGCCGCAGCCGAGATTCCATCCCGTGGCCTGTGGGTCAGCAGCCGAATGTGCTTCAGCCACTAGACCACCATGGTGGGTTATTATTATTATTATTATTATTATTATTATTATTATTATTATTATTACTATTATTATTATTATTATTATTATTATTATTATTATTATTATTATTATTATTATTATTATTATTATTATTATTATTATTATTATTATTATTATTATTATTATTATTATTATTATTATTATTATTATTATTATTATTATTATTATTATTATTATTATTATACCAGCGTCTAAGGAGCTTCGAATGTCACTGGTTACGCGTGCACACACGAGTCGGAGGAAAGGCCGTATTTCGTACGAATCTGTAAGCTTCCCACGACCGCGCTATGCTTGCCATACCCGTCCTATACCCGCGAACGGCCCGTCATGTGCGTACAGCTGAAGCAATAGCGAGGTGGGCGTGCCGACACGGAGCGAAACCGCGACGCCCTTTACATTTTCTTTTCCTCTGTGAATTGACCTGCGTCGTATTTGAAGCTATTACCGCCGCGCTTCTGCATTCCCTTTCGCATAGCTCCCTCACAGAAATTGAGAAACGAGAAGCACCGCGTGACCCAATTCGTGTAACTTTAATAAATATTACATTCCATCATGCAATATCTGTGAATAAACAGTATGTATACCGTTCCAATATTTCCATATATTTAGAGAATTTCTCACGCAAATATATGACAGTGTAATGAAAGCATATTGACACTATATCTATTGATATCATAAAGAAAACATGTGGTATTCCTGGAATGGTATACGCAATGCTGCAGCATGAACTCAGTGAAGATGGGTGATTTTCGAAGTCGTAACACAACAAACTATTTGCCCCGCATTCATATGGTAGAGAGATGTTCGTGATGCCGAAGTGTGAAATGCCATTTACAAGTTGTCGAATCATTTTCTGAAGCCAGTCAGTATAGCAAGGAGCTACCACGCATTCCTGTATTGTGGTGATTATATTTAACTGTGATTAGCCTTTTTAACCTTTATCTCTAGTTATTTCTGAAAATGTGCTTCCAGACGTTTCAGGACCTCTCAAGCTTCAGCACTTGTGAGCCACACATTACTTGGTTATTCCTTGGTAGAACAGCATAACATTTTAGGTATGGTATGGTATGGTATTGTTAAGGTATTGTATGGTATAGAACATTTATGGATCTTGATAAGCAGAATGTTGGAAAGCTTGATTGTCCTGTGAAATCTCGTCAGTAATACGAATTCTTTGTTCACACTGTATAATATTGTAATAACTCTACTAAAGCCACCTTAACGCAAATCCCTCGTAACAGTGAATCTAGAAAGTGCACGATAGACCATACATGTCAGAGCAGATCATGCAGTACGATTACTGGCACAGCTCTCTCCACAGATGTATGCTGTACTCCCATACATGTGTGTGTGTGTGTGTGTGTGTGTGTGTGTGTGTGTGTGTGTGTGTGTGTGTGTGTGTGTGTGTGTGTGCGTGCGTGCGTGTGTGTGTGTGTGTGTGCATGTGTGTGTGTGTGTGTGCGCGTGTGTGTGTGTGTGTGTGTGTGTGTGTGTGTGTGTGTGTGTGTGTGTGTGTGTGTGTGTGTGTGTGTGTGTGTGTGTGTGTGTGTGTGTGTGTGTGTGTGTGTGTGTGTGTGTGTGTGTGTGTGTGTGTGTGTGTGTGTGTGTGTGTGTGTGTGTGTGTGTGTGTGTGTTTATCTTCGCCGTACGACGGCTTCGCCCAACATTACCATACTTGCCGAAGATTTTTTTTCAGTTACCATTTCGGAACGATAGGTACATGCCTGTTCTATTACTTTATACCAGCAAGATTATTAATTTTCTTTCTGCTCGTGTTAATTTTCTTACTTGTATTGTGCCAACGATCTCTTACTATTCATTCTCAACGGTCCACGTACACAGGCCAAATAATTAAAAAAACATAAGCAAAACGCTGATTCGTGCAGTATCTAGCCGGAGACCTCAAGAAAAATAGCAGAACTCCTAGCTCGCTCCGCAAATATATTAATTATCCCCGGCCACACAGCTTGACGGCTCAGGATTAACGGTGATTTCGGCGACTCGTCGGGGAACAACATGCCGTAGTGAGCACAAACAAGGCAGTTCTGCCACGCAAGCAATCGCGACTTTGATAACAGAAAAAACATTCTTTCGTCCCGTTCACTGGTGAACACAGAAATGAATCGTATCTACATAAGTAATAGCGCGTTTTCACACCGTTCCGTTATCTTTTCTCGTTTATTCGTTCTGACCACGGTCTGCACGTGATTCGGGAACACACATCGTTGACCACACAGGCAATATTTCTTCGACCACAGTTGTGGTCATCTATTTCTCCGCCTGCTATAACGTCCCTTTATAGCTTTTTTTTTTTGTCTTCTTGGCATGTCGTGCTTATTCGACGCGTTTAGCGGCTGTTCGAATCGACCCGCCAGCATTATACATCACTGGCGACAAATGCGCCGTGCAGTGAACCGCAGAGATTTAGAAAAGGAGGGGGCTTCGCACACAGGTCAGACATAAACTTTCCGGACTGTCACATCAGTCTTGGAAATGCGCTGGCTTACTATAGGCAGTCATAAATATCTTTACCCCGCCCATAATTTTTTTTCTCCGAACCCCCGCCTGTATAGCGTCGCGTGAATTCTGGAAAGAAAGTAAAACGGTTTTCCTGTAGGCGGAATAAACTATTCAGAAGCGAAAAAAAAATTATATGGTGCGTGGGCTGACCAAGTTGCTGAAGATGGTAAGACTGCGTATGGCAAACTAAATCTCCAGAAATCAGTGATGTAGGAGCAGTTTCTCGAAAGCAACGAGAAATGCTCACCAGAAAGTATTACGTAGCTGCAAAGAAAACTACACTGTGTATGCCTCCCGGAGATCTTCGCAGCTTTCGAGGAATTCGCCCTGGCCCGATGATCGAGTTTGGAACGAACGTAGGAACTTACAATTGTTGGTGAGTCATTTTTGCGGGATATTATTTTTGTTTGTGATTCCAATCTTGCGCTCCCAGAACAACGTCAAGAAAGAAAAAAAGTTGCTGAAGCATTCTCTGTATTTTGCCCCCTCATTTTTTTTTGCGTCTTTATGTGAATTTCCCAAGTAACCCTTAATTTGGGCAAAATATTCTTTACACTGCAAGCTACGTTCTCAGCTCGTTCTGGAAAGCATTTGGCAGATCCCACGTACCTTGGAAATCAACGTTATACGAATCATGCGAAGAGAAGGTGACCGTGTTGTTATTTTTGTATTGATTGACGCGTCATGAGATTATACTAAATATATGTATAAATGTTTCACGCACATACATATATCGAAGAGTTACAGATGTATATATAACCGATTGTTTCTACTTGCGCAACGATACCAACAGAAACATGAGTATTAGCAACACCAGAAGAGATAAGCTGATTGAAGTGCTTGTGCTCGCGAGGATAGAAGCCCTGGACACTGCCACTAAGTTAACTTCGGCACATGGCACCTAACTACAATTTACGTTAACGCGACGTGACGGCTGTATCATAGGAGTACATATGTAACGTTTATGAAGTTTGATAGCCAAAACTCCAAAAAGAATTGACGTTTCACGAACGTCAGGGCTTATTTGAAATGTTGTTCCGAGACCTGGTGTGTCTTTGTTGCGTGAATGCTTGATTACCACGAAAAATGCTCGTGTTCGATTCCTACTGTGACCCTGGCTGTTCTTTGCGTTCATCGCATCAAAGCAGTCGATGTCAGGCTTTTCTTAACACTAACGTGTTGAAATCATCCATGCGTGCTCTCGTCGCTCCTGCGTAGATACTGAGTGTCAATAACCAGTGGCATTACCCGCCCATCGGTATGTGCCGTTGTCTGGCGGGATGTGTTTGACGACGTACGTGACGAGATGGGGACATTATTTATGTCCTGAACAGCGCGTTATATTCGTAAAATCATTCTACCCTTCCGTGCTAATTTTGTTTCACGCCTAGTCAATGGGGTGCCCCGACGTAATGGGTTAGATAGATAGATAGATAGATAGATAGATAGATAGATAGATAGATAGATAGATAGATAGATAGATAGATAGATAGATAGATAGATAGATAGATAGATAGATAGATAGATAGATAGATAGATAGATAGATAGATAGATAGATAGATAGATAGATAGATAGATAGATAGATAGATAGATAGACAGACAGACAGACAGACAGACAGACAGACAGACAGACAGACAGACAGACAGACAGACAGACAGACAGACAGATAGATAGATAGATAGATAGATAGATAGATAGATAGATAGATAGATAGATAGATAGATAGATAGATAGATAGATAGATAGATAGATAGATAGATAGATAGATAGATAGATAGATAGATAGATAGATAGATAGATAGATAGATAGATAGATAGATAGATAGATAGATAGATAGATAGATAGATAGATAGATAGATAGATAGATAGATAGATAGATAGATAGATAGATAGATAGATAGATAGATAGATAGATAGATAGATAGATAGATAGATAGATAGATAGATAGATAGATAGATAGATAGATAGATAGATAGATAGATAGATACCATAAATGCTTCCAGTACGCACAGAAACGATGATGGAACAGAGCTTGTAGCTGTCGCCCCGCCACGGTGGTGTAGTGGCTAAGGTACTCGGCTGCTGACCCGCAGGTCGAGGGATCGAATACAGGCTGTGGCGGCTGCATTTCCGATGGAGGCGGAAATGTTGTAGGCCCGTGTACTCAGATTTGGATGCACGTTAAAGAACCCCAGGTGGTCGAAATTTCCGGAGCCCTCTACTACGGCGTCTCTCATAATCATATGGTGGTTTTGGGACGTTAAACCCCACAAATCCATCATGAAATCAGCTTGTAGCTGCCGTCAGTAAATTTGAGAATTGGTATCGAGATTGAAGCCTCACTAACGGTTGCCTCTGAGCAACAGAAACACTCCTTCGAAGCAATACCTTCGCACTCTGCATTCATCGATAGGTAATCTCGTCATATTTTTACGTACCAACTATAATAGTTTGCTTTCATGAAATACGGTGGAAATGTCTCCCATTACACTCTATAGACCGCCCACTGCTGCGACTAGTCCCTTTGAAACGCTCACCTGATGAACCAGGACAGTGCACAAGTGTACGTGCGCAACATCGTCGGGTAGAAATCCTGCATGCGGGATTCGTATTAGTGTAACTAGTCGCATGTCCTGCTCTGCCCATTAGCAGGGCGTGCCTCCATCCACCTCATTATCTGAAAAGGTGTTTGAACAGGTGACTTTGTGGCCTCAAAGATCGCCAGTCTCAGTACAAGCACTCCTACATACAAGCGTCCTTGCTTCCATTTCCTATGCGCCAATCTCGTAGTCCGCGTTTATGCGTTGTAGGTGACAGATGGATGTAATAGAGCCCGTAGATGCACGTCGAAGACAATATGTTTGAAAGCTGGCAGCCTGTAAACTTCTATTACTGCACCCACCCACCCCCTTTTCCTCGCCGTTCGGCCGCTCTCAAAACGGCCACTAGTCCACCCTTCAGGAAGTTCTAGTAAGAGCGCTGAATCTATAGTCTCAGGCCGGAAGGTAGCAACAACAAATAAGATAGCAGTCGAACTATTATAGACAAAACTCTTTACTGGGACCCACTTGTGCCCCGGAAGCAAAACTTCAAAGTCCAAGTAATAAACGCCGTACAAGGCCCCGCCACGGTGGTCTAGCGGCTAAGGTACTCGGCTGCTGACCCGCAGGTGGCGAGATCGAATCCCGGCTGTGGCGGCTGCATTTCCGATGGAGGTGGAAATGTAGGCCTGTGTGCTCAGATGTGGGTGCACGTTAAAGAACCCCAGGTGGTCGAAATTTCCGGAGACCTCCACTATGATGTCTCTCATTATCATATGGTGGTTTTGGGACGTTAAACCCCACATGTTAATCAATCAATCAACGCCGTACACTGATAGCGTTAATCGGAGCATCGGCCACTGGTAATCTGGTCAGCGGTAAGACGCGTCAGAATTTATACACAGGGCATCGAAGTTTTTCGCTCAATCACTGATGGCCCCATTAGTTCTATGATAAACTCAACTGTTCGTGTTACACCTTCAAACTTACCATAAGGTTCTGAAACAGCCCAGAATGTTCCCAGACATTCGGGCGTGGTTTGCGCAAGACTGTCGTTAAACTGTGTATTGAACCGGTTGCATAAAAACAGAAAATAGAGCGCCCGGGTCTGTATTGTTCACTGCTTAACGTTGCATGTTCGTTGCATTTGTTATAGGAAGTACCATGAAGTATGACGTCACACATGCTTTTAAAGGAACAATAGCGCGAAAGGAGGAAAGACTATCAGCGCGGCGTGCATTACCGACCAGTAGACGAGGTCATCAGAAACAGGAAACGGTGCCGCGTATATGAGATAAGAACACTCGTTTCACTTGCTGTACCTAACGACCAGCGTCGTTTAGAGCGGCACTGCCTGTTCTTTCCACGTTTCGCAACTGGCATTTATGAGCCGTTAATCTCAATTCGCAACATGGGCGCATGAAGCCACTCCCATCGATATCCACTGATTGAGGACGCGCTCTCACACTACAATCAATGTCGCGTACAACCTAGCGTATAGGCAACATATGCGGTATTCGACCCTTGGAATAACAAAGCCGAAATAAATGTGGCTCTATTCCCTGTTTATTACTCCCGACTGCTCCTATATAACGAACGTTGTTGTGGCATGATAAGTTTCGCAGGAAACGGAAAGACAACTTCGGCGTTGGTAGCGTCAGCACGAGTAAGCAAAAATTTTCAATGTGGTTACGTCGCCA
This sequence comes from Rhipicephalus microplus, assembly GCF_043290135.1. Classification (NCBI taxonomy): domain Eukaryota; kingdom Metazoa; phylum Arthropoda; class Arachnida; order Ixodida; family Ixodidae; genus Rhipicephalus; species Rhipicephalus microplus. The sequence goes on along the minus strand of NC_134703.1, from coordinate 115,918,548 downwards.
TGTGCCGTCATTATGACGTCACATGTCCCCCAAAACAAGTGACGCTATCATTGTGCCCCCTTATGATGCTTTGCTTTATGACGTCATCAATGAGATTGCCGCTTGAAATCTATATATTTATGTATATGTGATCAGCTTCCAATCATGCCTGAAATTTCTACATGTGCTTCAGTACCTCATTGATAACCCTTCCGCACGCAAATACAGCCAAGTGCCTTTTGTTTACAAGCGCAGTAAAACAGCGCAGTTTCAGCCATGCAAAGTGATCATATAGGGTTCAAACACCGACGTCCCGGCTCAGTTTTAGTCAGATCATGCGAGTGAACCACTGCGCTCTTCGGAGCACCACTGCTTCTCCGTACATTGAAGCTGAATGACCGTACATCGAAGCTGCATGACATAGGATAAGAAACGGGAGCGTCAGTTTGGTACTTGTGCTACTTTTACCTCTGTTCGAGATGCCTCGGGCTCACTAAGCCCCTAAAAAGCGCAGCCATCCGCTCGCATGAACTAGCTAAAAGTGAACTACTGCTCACGTGTACTCCGTGCTACACGCATCAGCAGCAAGCGCTTCATTCGTGCGCAGCATTAGGGCCTGGTGAAGAACAGGTGTCTATACGCTACCGACGCGTAAAAAATTAGTTACACTCTCATAGGCGTGGTCACACACCCCGAGTTGGCAAAAATACCTCATCGAAGAAGGATACAGCCCCCCCCCCCTCCCCTAGCAAAGTGATTAAGACAGTGAAGTACGTGAACTTGCCTTCATCGTTTCGTCGCTCTTGAATTCGAGCCATGACTCGGTTGCTATGTGGGGTTTAGCGTCCCAAAACCACCATATGGTTATGAGAGACGCCGTACAGGAGTACTCCAAAAATTTCGACCACCTGGGGTTTTTTATCATGCAGCCAAGTCGGAGCACACGGGCCTACAGTACTTTCGTCTCCGTAGAAAAAGCGGCCGCCACAACCGGGATTCGATCCGGTGACCTGTGGGTCAGCAGCCGAGTATATACCTTAGGGACTAGACCACCACGAGAGGGCTCGAACCACGGCTCCTGCGGGTGTTTCCGCAGTCGGTGATTCGGCCGGCACAGTACTTGGATAGTGGTCACAAACCTGTGCGTGAATTTCTTCACACCTCACAAACAATGTGCCCAGCGTTGAAAACTTCTCCTTCAGTTATGCACCGCGCACGTGTTTGTCGACATCCAGTGTTTCTCGTCATACAATACATGCTAAAGACAACGATCTTCTAAGCAGAGCCTTAACAACACGGTGGCTGCACTGCCGAACAGACTGGGCAGGTCGAAGTGGTGGAAACACTATCTGGCGGCGGCTCCGCGATCCCCCGAACGACAGTTATCTTGGGCTTACACTAGCACCCTCTCTAGGTGCTGAAAGTTGTGAATGATGGCAACGAGAGTTGTCCAGATCCCCACCAGGCCAGCTAAAACAAAACGTGCTAACCGATTACCCACTTACACATGCTGCTTACGGAATGCATTGGAATTCTACTCACCTCCTGTCTATGATTGGTACCGCTGCAGGAACATCTCGTGGGTCACCACTGCTTTTTGTTCCAGCCATTTTGAAGCTGACAGCTTAGCGATTACGTACTTGCAGCTATAGACTCGCAAATCGTTGCTGTGTTTTGACCGTGTACCGCAAAAAACAGCATTACCCCATGTATTGAGCTCATATGCTGCACATGCGCTAGACGGCGCTGCGGCGGAAAACTGGCAGCCTCCTTGTGAAAATGGTCTATATTCTCTGGTACGCCAGATATGAGGTGCCATCTTGTCGGGTTGAGATGAACCACTTCTCACACCTGAGTGCCTACAGAGGTAAAGTGTCTTCTAGGTAAATAACTTTTACCCGCAAGACACTTTAGCTGAGAACAAATGTGTAAATCGTTGTTCCAGGAAACATCACAAGATGACACGCCATTGCGGTAATCCGGGGTGCTATCTCGGACATTGTCAAATACGGCCACGTTGTCATATTTGGCAATTGAGCAACACTTATTAGCCCAGGGGACTATTACGCCTCTTTGATTGGCATAAAATACCGCCTTTATGCAGTTAGACAACGCGGCGAAATTCGGCACTGTCCAGCAGAGCACACCCTGTACAGTATACATCAAAGTATTCCTACGCCCTTTTGCGTATACCAGGCTACCTTACACTCTGCTAAAAACTTCTATTGAGATTTTTACGCAGTGATGGTTCACACATTTCTAAATTTAATGTTGATTAAATGAAGATATTGTTGTCATTCAGTGTTTTGAGCAAACATAAATGTATACGTTTGCGCACGTACGTGAACGTTTACGCAGGGGAGCCTAAAATTTACCAAAACATTCATTTTGGGGGCCCCGCTAAAGACGATTTGGTATCATGGTAACGTTAAAAAGTATAAGCACTAACAAAAGCCACTAAAAACGCATAGTGCCACTGACGGCGTTGTCCAGGTAAGGAATACTTTTTTTTTCATCTGAACGGATAAAAATGTTGAATAAACGTTGATGAAGCTTTTGCTCATTCGTTAGTACCACTGCGACTTCCCTCACGGTGGTCAATCATGTACTGTAAAATTCAGCCGCGCTAAAACCCATTAGGAGGCCCGGGGCTGTTCACAAAACTCTGGCGAAAGTTCGTTATCTGCTGTTTCGAGCACTTTCGACTCGGCTGTTCTCTTCGTCCTACACTCGAACTTTCTCCTAAGCTCGGGAAACTTTCGGTGTCCCTGGATATCGGCTCTTTGCGGCGAACTCACCCGCGTTGCCGTTTCCTCTGGGCCATTAACTTTTCATTGAAACTCGATCCAATTAGCCCTCCGGTAATTTGCAGCCAGTGTCCTCAGCAGTAGGAATGGTGTCCTCTCTACATTGCCTAATGAGCTACAGGCATCCATCATTGAACTTAGTTCACTGAAGCCACTCGTACCGACTCTCTTTTTCGTTAGTGGGAGAATCCGCTGCACTTGTTTCTGGCTTAGTCCCGTTTCAAACGCTCCGCTACTATGCTGACGGCGTGTAGCGGGACGCACGATGTAGAAAGAGTAGCCGTTCGACATACAGGTCTCCCAAAATGTACAGGTCTCCGAAAATTGTTCACCCCTTTTTGAGTGGTTGTAAGAGACGTTGGCAGAAACAGCCTTCGCACATGTAATTATCGTTCAATAGGGCCTTATCAAACACCGTATTTCTTACAAAAACACGGAAGCTATCGCTCTTTTACGCGCTCTTATGCGCGCTTTCGCCTATACATGAAGATCAATTCAAATTTCACGCGCAAGGGACTAAGTATATCATCCTACCCGTCTCGTACAAAGCCTTTTTGAAATGAAAGACCGTGCCCTACGTCCGACAGGCGCAAGAATATGCGCGTGAACTGACTTTTCTTGTAGGTTGAGGATGAGAAAACTTGCCTTTTCGCATTTATCTGGAAAGCACATTATTTCTATTTAACAAATTGGAGGACCATTTTCTGTTAGAGAGTGAGATAGGAAAGAGAAGTTGGCTCTCTATACATTACGAAAGAGGTCCCATCTTCTGAAACCTTTGCTAAAGCATGGTCTATCGATTCGGGATTCACTGGATGTGCGCATGCGCTGAAAGGGAGAGAAGATGATGATAGGCACGTAGCAGCCAGGAGAGCAGAGACCCGTCACAGGCAGATAAAGGTGTTGAGCCTGTTCAATCTGGCCATGCCATGTAATTGAGAGCATGTGTGCCCGCTTCATCGCACGGGAACAACACCATTCGCGGGATAAATAAGGACACGGGTGAGTCGATTTAGAGGGGCACACGTAAGTTGCAAGAGGAGTTCTGACGCTTGGTTTGCACCTTTACAGAGGATTCGTATATGTTCGTCGAGATGGAGTCTCTAATTATGAATAGAAAGCACACAAAGGGAAAAAATAAACGTGAATTTTTGGTGCGCATGTCCAAATCAGTGTAAGCTGAATCAGTGTAAAAAATAAAATTAAATTAAAAAGCTGAAATCAATAAACAAAATAATTTATTCAAGACGTTACAGCTAAAATGATTTTATAGTTTTATTTACTCTGTTTTAGGAGATGCGAGAGCTCACCTATTATTTGAGAATTCAGTACAATAATGGCAGTGACAGCGCAATGTTATCTGTTAGGGGGAGCTGAAAGTCCTTTAAAATTTTTCAGTTTTTTTCACACATGCGCACGAACAAACTCACGCAGAAACATACATAACGTATGATTGAACAACACCCCTATCCCCTGCCGACAGAAATTGCTGCCTATGGTGCAAAATGATGGTTACAATTGCATTCACTTTTATTTTTATCTGGCTGCTCACCCACAGGTCGCGGGATCAAATCCCGGCTGTGGCGGCTGCATTTCCGTTGGAGGCGGAAATGTTGTAAGCCCGTGTGCTCAAATTTGGGTGCACGTTAAAGAACCCCCGGGGGTCGAAATTTCCGGAGCACTCCACTGCGGCATCTCTCATAATCATATGGTGGTTTTAGGACATTAAACCCCACATATAAATCAATCAATTTTACCTTTACCTGCAGCATAATTTAGCATGTGGCCCAAGATACTGTCTATATATTCAGTGGCACATAATAAATGGCTCAATAAAAAAAGCAAACTCCTAATGTTTGATTGTTTCGATATGTTTACTAGGAATTATCGTTTGTTTTATACTTGTCTGAGTCCAGAATAAATGCTTGTAGTAGATATAAAAACTCATTAAGTCTTAATAGGCTTACTAAAAACGATGGCGTGGGCCTTCTCCCGTATGAACGTGGAGCTTTAAATGTACAAAGTCTTCGTGCCATCCTCTTATAGTTAGTTAAACTTCGTTCTGTCAAATCGTTAAGCACGCGTAAACATAATGCATTTTTTACGTATTTTACACTGCAGAGTCTACCGATTAGCTTGTGTTAACTGTTGGTAGTATTTACAGTACGCGTGACAATGATCGCGTGGATATTGACAATTTTCGGATGACGTTCCTGGTATGCATTTTTTTTATTTTATATGTGCATGTCATCTTCCTACTGCTTCTGTGCGATGACCACACCTGTGCTCGTGTGGTTTTATATAAGAATGAATTAATTACTTTAGGGACTCGACGTACCACAGCCGCGATATCAACTAAAGGCACGTCGTAGTGGATGACACCGCATCAACTCTGACTACGAGGGATTACGTTGCAGCTGAAATGAACCATATATGCGCTCTCTTGCGTTTCACGTCTATCGAAATGTGGCTGCCATGGGCGAGAATCGAATCTGCGTCCCTGATATTGGCACTGCAACAGCCAATACTTTGCATAAGCTATCACGGAGTGCCATGTTCTCAATAATTTGTTCCATAATCCTTACTTAAAAGTACTACAAACGTATCCCAAAACAGCGTAATATTGGTACTGAGCACTTCAAGCAATTTATTTCAACACTTTGTTCTTTTTAGTCCTATAATAGCATAACCAGGACCTTGGTGTTTTGCACTGTCAAGAGCATGTTTGGATAAGTGATTCATTATTTTTTGTAGACTTGTTAGGACGCAAGACTTATGGTGATTCACTGTATAGGCTACACAAGTCAAGTTTAATAATTTATCTACGAGAACATCCAATACAGCGATTTCTTCGAGTTTCCGAAATGCACTTATATCATTCTTCAGAAGTAAATCTCATCTCCATAAGTTTCTTGAATTTTCTTCGTGCAGCACAACATGTATAGTCTAACTGTACTGGTTTTACGCTTTCATTACTTTTCACTTTAGTCGGCTGTGTACTTTTTAACCTAACACTCATGTGCGGCAAAACAGCTTTTGCCACGACGATGCTTCACTTTATTTAGCTAAACTTCAGGGTACGTCTATATCGCTGCATCATTTCCAGAACAAATTGCGTCGCATTGATACTATCCCGTTAGGGGTGAAAATAAAAGATTCATGTTCTAGAAGCTGATTGTTTTTCGCCACATGTGATTTACATCGACAAGAAAGCAGCAGTAAGAACAGTATCAAGTATTTTTGTTTGTTTGTTTTTTCTGTTTCACGAACATAAAAAACTTTGTGCGCGGTACCATTGCGTAAAAAATGAAAGAAGTCCAGTGGGCAAGAAGAATCTTAAGATTTCCTCGGCTGCGTGCCTCCTTGCCCACGCAAAGGACAATTTTAAGGTGTCTAGATAGCCCTGTCTTTTATATAACAACGTAATTCCCTTCCTGCTTTTTTTTGAACGTATGGTAAACGATATACTGTTGCAAATACTTAAAACATCCGAGATATCAGTCTTTTTTTTTACATACGCAAGGGCGCATTAGTAGAGATGAACCAGCCTTTATAGACCGTGCGAAATGCTTTCCATAAAAGATAACGGCTCTTGAACGACGAAAAATTGAGAACAACGTGATTACCGACAGAGTCAATGCCATGGAAGCAATTCAAAAAATACCGCTGCTATTATTTTGTGCAATTCAATGTGACAAAAAAAAGTGCCTCCGCGATAGCAAAACCATGGATACCCTCACATTCGCCAAATTTCGTAGCACTCCGCTGACTCGCCTTCATAGCAGGTCAGGTAGTTTTCTCGGAATGGCAGCCTTTCAGTACCTAGGCGATGAGAAAAATATCCAGTCATAGAAAATGGGGGAGGGAGGAAGCAATGGTGGAAGAAGTTTTATTTTTGAAGAATGCTGGAAAAAAGACCAAAAATAGTCGTTTTTGAAAGACCTAAAAAGAGCCAGCACATGCCCCCCCCCCCTTTTTTTTTTGTTTTTGAGTGTAGCAGTTTCAAAAAAGATGATTGCCTATGACGACTATAGGAAAGAAATGATTCGAGCACTCGTGATTGTTTTTTATTATTAGTAGTACGTATAAAGGTGCAGCACCGACGAACCTAAAGTGATAAGAAGCCGTTCATCCTCGCTAGAAACAATTTGTGGTAAGGAGGTGGCGCCTCGGGACGCCGCGAACCAGCGATGTGTCCTGTCAAACTGAATTCTCCAGAGAGGGTACGGGGAGCAATCATTGATACAAATGAGACTGAATTACCCAGACGTCTCGGGCACATGGCTCGCAAAGTGCTTCACTGTGTCTGATAGAATGAGAAACATCACTGACTTCTGTGAAGACCTCCTCAAAAGAAGCTCGAAAAAAAGGTACAAGTTGAAGAACGACGGTGCTACTTTCAGAGCTTCAGTAATAAAAACAAAAGCGCTCGTACATTTCCTTTACTTTTTTTCAACGCAACTAGGAACCAGGACTGGTAGCACTAGCGGGACACATTGGTTTTGTCGGAAGCTGGGTTGTAAGAGAGGTGTCAAAAATTCGGCGTAACTTCGTGCAACAATTTTATCACGGTCGGGTAGAGGAAGAAGTCAAGCTATTTCGATCAACTCTTCTTTTTTTCTTTTTTCTAGCAACTGAAACGTTCCTTCTGTGTGCCCCACATTCATTAGAATCATTGTGTATTGAACAACACTTCTCTCTCCCTCTCTCTCATTCTCTATTCCTTTCGATTTTTTTTTTTTTGCCGAAATAAGGCGGACATTCTAGCTGGTTGCGTATACATAAATAACTGAGGAGAGCTCGACAAATGAGGCATAAAGTTCGTCCCGGTATTGGAGGGGTTAACGTGCTGGACTGCTGACTCCAATGTCCCTTGTTCTATCATGGCCGTGGCAGTCGCATTTCGATAGAGGCGAAACACTTGACGCTTGTGTACCTAGAATTACGAGCGCGTTGAAGAACACCATGTGGTCGAAACTACCAGAGCCCTCCCTTATACGGCGTGTATCGTACTCACTATGCTGGTTTTGGCTCGTAAAACTTCAGCGGTGTTTCCTAAACTTCGCTCCCAACGAATCGAATGTTCTTACGTTCGATGCCATTCGGTAAATCTAATATGAAGACGGCAAGCAACGCACGAGTCCAAGAAAGTACTCGCCCAACATTATTCCAAGATTTGATAGTGAGTATAGGCCTTATATAACAGTGCTAACTCTTGAATCTATGCTGTTAGCCTGAAGGTTTACGGCGCAGCTTTTGAAGCTCATTCAGACCAAGCATTTCGGCCGCCGAAAGGGCTCCGAATCAGATTCGGTGGTGGCGAAATCCGTCGAAAGGACCCTCTCCGCGCCAACTGTTCTCGGACTGATTTTTGTGGTGCCCGCCACTGGATCGGCTCGCCGCCAACCAATAGGAGCGCTAGCCGAGGAAATTTAAAAAATGGTGGCCAAGATGGATTCACTCGTCATGACACAGTCAAGTAACGTGCGCTTAGCAGAAATGCTCACTGAATTGATGCGCACCCCACCCCCTTCCTATTCAACAAACGCCACCCCATCACAAGGACAGCTTGCTAGAGGACGACTAGTCCTCTGCCTATGTTGCTTTACTCCTTAAATCATGAGCCCTTTGTCATGTGATTCCCTTTGTCTTCCGAGTTGCAACGAGCTTTGAAATGCGCAAAAAAATCAAACTCTTCATGGGCACACTGAAGTTGCGAACCACCGACAACATTCGGGGAACAGCGCATTCATTCCGCGTTCGCACCGTGATTGATTGTTCACTCGGCAGATGGCACGCCACGGCTATATGAATTTTAATTTGGATTCGGTGTAGGGTGCATCGATGTGCGCGCCTCTCGGCGTCCAGGGTGGATACACGTTTTGAAAGACTCCGCACTGCTTGGCGGCCACATTGGTTCAAATGTGTCTGGAGACGAGCAGAGGCTAGTGCGGGAACGGTGCTGTAAACACGTTGTTCAGAAGGTTTGAGATGCATTCTTGAAGCTGCTATGACAGGCTGCAGTGTGCCACTACTTCCACGCGAATGGTCCGCAGCGGGCTAAGAAAAAAAAATGGCAGCATATCCACGGGGTAAAGGATGGAGAGTGGGGCGAAGCATCCGTCCGTCCATTCGTTCTTGCTTCCGTCCATCCATGCGTTCATCTGTGTGACCATATGTGCGTTGATCCGCCCGTCCGTGCGTGTACCTGTTCGTGCGTCTGTCCCTGCGTTCGTCCATGTATCCGCCCCTGCGTCCGTTCATTCGTCCATCCATCCGTGCATCCGTTCAAGCATTGGTCTGTGTGTCCGTTCGTCCTAGTCAACACTCCAAGTACCACTATCTCGCATCTTTTTATCGCATATTTCGCATAGAGAAACACCAGCATCTAGCGGACATTCCAAGGACTAAACGAGAGGTGGCACACGCACACTTTCTTATGGCTTGCGCTTCGTGTCTATTTCCCACCTTTAACCACCACGAGTTTATGGTATATACTAGTTCACTGTATTCATGGCACTGCGGCCCAACGCTCACTAAACCTTTCTAAAACCAAGGAGGTTACGCACAGCGAGTATAACCTAGCAACCCTTTCATGTCAGAAAGCGCTGAATGTACATGCCAATTGCTCCTGATGTGGCGTGAGAGACAGGAGAATTCGGCTTTTAGTTAACGCGCACGCTGCGAATTTTTTATTGTTCAACAACGCACAGGAGAAATCTCCCACTGGCACCACCTTGCAAGTCGAAACGTAAGACTTGTTACGCACTACGACTACGACGATGGACTAACGGGTGCCCCTTTAAGGAGCTTCGCCCCTAAAATGAGAAGCACAAGTGAAACGTGACCGCTGGCACACCGACCACACCAAGATATGCGAGGTTAGTTGCGGACTTGTCCAGCATGTGGCCATGCATTTTTAGTCGCCGGCAGTGAGCATGCTGTTAAATAAACCCTTGCTTGTCTTGCTGTAGCTCGCATAATCAACGCGTGAAGCTGCTTTTACATAGAGGATGATCAGCTTTGCGTTAAGCCGTGTGGAGTAAATAGGGGCTCTGGCTACCTTGCTGATAAGCTAAAATAACCTTGGTCAAGACGAACTATTTATCACCTCTTCTAAATAAGCGTAGACAAAACTATTCACAGTGTGAATAAGAATAAATATTGAATGATACAGACTGATACCAATTAGGTCGCTGAATTAAAACAGGTTATGCTTAGAAAAAAAATTGACAGATCCCACGTACAGTGGGAATTGATGATATGTGAAGCAAATATACGTCACTTTATGTATGTGTGGAGCTAGCGAAATGGCTGCGAGCACGCTGTGAGCCTAGTATGTTGCCATGTTTTTACATGACACGCGTGTCAGGTTTATCAGGCTTGCACCAGTCATATATTTCCTCATCCATTGGCGTCACGTAACACCAAATTTGGAATATGTGGAGCTAGCAAAACGGCCGCGACCACATCATGAAGGGCCCAACATACTCCAATGTAGCATTCACGCGCGCGCGCACAGGAAACAGCGACACTACGTTAGCAAAACGTGAGCACTCTATAGTCCGACGCGCGGCCAGCGTCCGTCGGCGCAGCCCGACGGCAACCGGCGCGAAATGCGACATGCTGTATTTCGCGCCGATGCGTTACGCAGACAACACTGCGTCTCCCTTTTTTTGTGACGGAGGGACATCGGACGCGCTGAAATGCGCATGCGTAAGAGCAACGCAGCGAGGCGCGCAGGACCGGTGCCTTGCATGGCAACGCCGGCGTGACGCGACGAAATGAACGCCGGTGAGCACGCCCACCGCGTCACATCGAAATGTATCGGCACCTCAACTGTGGCACGTAGTCATGTTCTCACATGACACGCATCTCATGATTATCATGTTTGCATCAGTCACATACCTTCGTCATCCATTGGCGTCACGTAATACCAAATTTGGTATATGTGAAGCTAGCGAAACGGCCGTGAGCGCTTAATGAGCGCGGCATGTAGTCATGTTGTTACATGACACACATGTCGTGCTTATCATGTTTTGGATGTGTCATTTATCTATGGCGTTCATTCGCGTCACGCACCACTGAGTTTGGTACATGTGAAGCTAGCGGAACGGCCGCGAGCGCATCATGAGGGCAGCATGTAGTCATGTTGTTACATGACGCGCATCTCATGTTTCTCATGTTTGCAACAGTATCATACCTTCGTCATGCACTCACATCCCGTTATACCAAATTTGGTGGAAGTTAAGCTGTCGAAACGGCCGCCAGCGCATCATGGGCGCGGCATGTAGTCATGTTGTTACATGACACGCATCTCATGATTATCATGTTTTCACCAGTCACATACCTTCGTCACCCATTCACGTACCGTAACAACAAATTTTGTATATGTGACGCAAGCGATACGGCAGCGAGCGCATCATGAGCGTGGCACATAGTCATGTTGTTACATGGTACGCATGTCATGATTTTCATGTTAGGGTCTGTCAGTTGTGTTCGCCATGCATTCACGGCCTACCATTCAAGTTTTGCAAAATGCCATGTGAATAAAACCACCGCAAGGGCTGCAGGGCCATGAAATGTAAATCATGACATTCATGAGATGCATATCATGGTTTTCTTCGCCGAAGCGAACTTCGCCGAAATACGCGGAAGTTCACTAAGAATTGCTTCGCATTTAAAACATAGTTAGGCCGGTGTATTGCAGCCTAAGTTATTACTAGCCAATTTAAAGCTACTAGATACCAATCTATACTGATAGATATCTATCAAATGGGATTAGATAAGAAGAGCGGTGATTATGTCGGATCATGCCAATCCGGCCCTAGAGAAGATGAAATAGCATTGAGGTTTTGTTAGACCCGTCTATACAATGCTCTTTCGAATTAAGCATTACTAAACTAATCCCGGTTAAGCTTAACCTGAACAAGTCGATGTTGAGTGAATTGAGAATGACTAGTCGTTTGAGTGACGGCGTATAGCCGCATAAAACCAATTTGAATAAATTCTATTAAGCGGGAATAACTGGATTAAGATAATCCGGACTAATGAAATCTTGAACCAGCCAGCTTGAGTACATTCAGTTTGCCTAGTCACTTCGATGACAGAGCGCGGCTACAATATATTGTTGATTAAGCCAGGTTAAAGGACCTCTGACAGCGAAAGTTTGCTTGCAAGTCTTCTTACAGTAATTTGTAGCTTTTCGACTGGAAATGCCGAAATTATATCGTGAATGCTCTAACGAATCGTACAATTGATGCCAGCGGCGTTGATACAGAACTATTCTGCGTCAGTTTGTAACGCCCGCCTAAATAATATTAGAAACTAGCGCCCCACAGCGGAGTAGCGCCTGAGACTACACGCAGTCAAGCTTCGGTGACACTGAAACACACTGTCTTCGAATAGGGGGACTCGCGGGTGGTGGAGAATGAAACGATGTGGGTGTCTTGAGCGTGTTTCGCTCGGAAGAAAGAAAACCATTCCTGGCGTAAGCAGCCACCTCGAGAGCAGCCACCTCGAGAGCAGCCCCTCGAGAGCAGCCCGAAAACATAGTGAGAGGGGCGACGAACAATACTCCTCGCCGGGTGCCAGTTGGGGTACTGTGCACGCACCGCAAATTTCTGAACCTCTCCAACGTCACAATGGGATCCCCTATCTGCGTGAAACCACGGAAAATGCCGATTCTGCCTGAATGCTTAGAGGAGCACGCACCCTTACTTTAAAACCAAATTAAAATATCTTCTATGCAACACTCGCTACTAATAATCGGTCAGAGGTGCCACCGCAAGCAGGACAATCAAACAACACAATCATCTCGAGTTTCCAAATTTGTCGTCAGGGGTCCTTTAAGCTATTCTGCATTAGGCCAATCAAAAGCAAGCGAAATTCAAGTGATATTATCTTGCCTGTTGGATGTCTGAGCAAGGCCACGTTAAATCAGCCCGGTTTGAAGCAGATTAGGCTAATCGCAATTAGGCTAATCCTAAATAATCTATTTTGAGTACGTTGAGATTGTCAAAAATCTATTTTGAGTACGTTGAGATTGTCTATCCTGTTGGATAACGGAATGTGATCACGTTAAGCCCAGTCGAATCAAGCCGTACTTAGCTAATCCTAATTATGGTAAGCTAATGTGATTTATTTGTTATCACCAGTCATTTTAGAATCCCGTCTGTTATCTTTACTGACCAGCGGTTATCTTGCCTTGGAGCAACGTGCCCCTGACCATTTCTTTTTCTTGATTTCAACTATGATGTCTTTAGCACCCGCTTATTCACTGCTACATTTTACTTTCTTTTCGTTCCTTATAGGCTTACACCTACTATTTTTTGCCCTAGCTCACTGCATTGTCCTTAAGCTAAACCCTCTATGTCAGCCTCCATATTTCTGTTCCATAGCTAAGTACCGGCAAGATGCAGCTTTTCTATACATTCCTCTTGAGGGATAGTGGCAGTCTATATTCATAATCTGAGAATGCTTGTCGAATGTGCTCTATCGTATACCTATTCTTCTAAATACTGCAATCTTGTGGTTCGGCTCCGCCGTTTTATATCTATCCTGAGTAGACGAAATCTTTCACAACTTCGAGTGCACTGCTACCTATCTCGAAGTGCTGTTCTCTACCGTGGTTGTTGCACATTACCTCCGTTTTCTGCAGATTAATTTTAACACCTACTTTTCTTCTCTCCTTGTCTTATTCAGTAACCATGCATTGCAATTCGTCCTTTGAGTTACTCAGCAATGTAATACCATCGTTGATGCGCAGGTTACTAAGGTACTCTCCATTAACTCGTATCTCTAGCCATCCCATTCTAAGCCTCTGAAAACCTCCTGTAAGCATGCGGCAAATAGCATTCGACAGATTGTATTCTCTTGTCTTGCAGTCTTCTTTATTGGCATTCTGTCGCTTTCTTTATGGAGCACTATGGCGGCACTTGATCCGCTCTAGACTTTTTCCAGGATGTTTGTGTATGCTTCGTCGACACCCTGATTCCGCAGTGTCTGCATGACTCCTGATATCTCTACTGAATCAAATGCCTTCTCGTACCCTATGAAGGCTATGTATAGTATTTGGTGTATTCTGAGCATTACTCTATTACCAGATTGATAGTATGAATGTAGTCGATTGTTGATGTAGCCTGTATGAAATCCTGCTCGATCTCGCTTCAATTCTAATGTTCACTTTATTCTGCTAGCATTTATCTTCGTAAATAGCTTGTATATGATGAAGAGCAAGCTGATCGGTGTGAAATTATTCAAGTCCTTAAAGTACCCTTTATTATGGATTAAGATGATGTTAGCATTCTTCCAAGGTTCTGGTACCCGTCCCGCCGGGAGGAACTTCTTAGACAGGGTGGTCAGTTTTTCTAACGCTATATCTGCCCTCAGACTTTCAGCAGATCTGCATTCCACAAGAAGGCAAGCGGGTGAGGGAGAGACACAGTTAGGTGGCCAGATGAGATTAAAAAAGTGGCAGCAGCAAGCACACGACCGAGTTGACTGGCTCAACATGGGAGAAAACTTTGTCCCGCAGTCAGCGTAGTCAGGCTGCTCATGATTATGATGATCACTAGTCAATTATGTCAGTCATACTCTCTTGCCGTGCCACGCTATTGGAAGTTAACAAGCTAAAAAAAACGCACGTTGAAGCCGCATTACTTTCTCATGTGCGTCCTCAGTCATGACGCGCATGACATTCATGACATAAATTTGAAGTTCGGACCTGTGAGTTGTGGTGTTTGTGCCCTCTTTTCAATTCAAATTGATTTCAGCAAACACGAAATTAATAAAGTGGATGTTAGAGCTCCATGAATATTAAAGTTTCATGGTTTACTTGACAACCACGACAAAGTTTTTGTTTTATGATCAGCTGTTTATGGTATTCAGATTGTTTATATTATCCCAAACTTTGATAATCAACTTTTTTTCCTGTTTCCTCCTCCTCCCGTTTGGTACTCAACTACCATTAGAGCTCCATGATCAGGTTATGACACCCTTCTGGTCTTTTGAGCACATTTTTTTTCGACTTACACTGTTTTATGCCTCTCAGTTTTGGTATACACAATGTTATTAAAACAGCCGTTAGAACACATGACTGTGTCATGTGTGTCATGGCGCACATGACATGCATGACATGGTTCTCGTGCTATGACCAGTCATTCATGTTAGCCATACGTTCCTATTATGCCGTGTCAGTTTTGGTACATAAAGCGGCCGTAAGAGCTTCATGACCGGGTCGTGTATGTCATGGCCTATATCACAAGTGTGACAGGGTTTTCGTGTTATAGTCAGTCATGTATATTTTCCTCGTTCTCCTATCGTACTTGGTCAACTTTAGTATCCGCATGAAGTTCGCCAAATCGCAGTTGTAGCTCCTTGATCATGTTACGGGTGTCATGGCGTAAAATAAATACATATTGTAGGCACATTCCATGCACTTCATTGTTCTCACTTGTACATACCAATTATCATCGTTCCCTCTCACTGGTGTTCTGAGCAGAGGGAGACATCGCAGAATGAACGCTTCTGCTCGCCCTGCCTGGTGTAGTCTGCTTGCGTCTTTCAGAGTGGTGGAGGTGCTATGTCTATACCGACCATATCATGATTTTCATGTAATGAGCAGACATTTATGTTTTCCACGTGCCCTTAATAAGCCTTGTATACTTTGGTACTCGTAAACTTAATGAATCGACCTCGAGAGCAAGCCAGTGAGATAAACAAATCAATAGATACGCTTTAAATGCCTTGATTTCACCATTAAATGCTTCGTCGGTAATAAGTGGGGCCCAATCTATTTGTTACCAACATTACATGTACAAGCCCTACAGTTACACACGGTAAACTAAACCAAACTACCGCCAATTTCACTAAAAGCGATCCCTCTCTGCATGTCAGGTGACGCTAGCCACCACAAATGTTTGAACCAATATGGCGTCCAGAAAAGCAGTGCCTCAACCCTGTTTCGGAGGTGCACCTCGAACCGCCATAATTTGGCGTATTCGGTGGTGCGGTGCGCGTCCAGTGCGAACAACGCTGCGTTTCGGCAACAGGAGAATTTCGCTCGTTGTAGAAAGCGGACGCATCAGGGTGAACTAGAAGTTAGGTTTATGACGCGGACAACAGCACATGCCAGTTGCCTTGTGTAAGCACTGATAAACGAGTACATTTCAGTGGCGTTCAATCAATATCGGAAAGCAGTGACTACATCGGCCTCATTCCAAGTTAGCTGCGTGCAGATATAGCGCCAGTAAAGTTGCTCCTAAACGAGGGCAGGACCAGTGAGTGCGCAGCAATAAAGGCTCGGACGAAAAACGGGAGCCGTTACCCGCGAAACTGCTGTTGTCCCGACAAACAACACCCACCGAAGACAATATGCATGCAAATTGCGGAGCCGTGAGCGACGACTAAGTGAAAGATAAGAAACCGTAATGCGTGCGTGACTGTGGCAGCTCCGTGCCGCTGACTCGCAATACACAACCGGCTGGCAAGTCCGGCAGTCGGGTTTCTTTCGTTATCGTTTCCGCTCGACACCAAGGATGGAGCGAGCTTTCGTTTGATTTCTTATATTTGTTTTTGCTGCTCGTGTGTGACTACTTTTTATGCGATGCTACCGACTTTCCCTGTATCTGCTCTGTTTTGCTATGTTGTTCTCTTGCTGTGAAGAGGTTCATTCCTATGTTGCTTCGGCTACTTCGTTTCTATATGTCCTGCTGCATAATAAAGTGACTTAAATAAAAGACTATGCGGCACACTAAAACAAGCTAAAATAACATGGCAGTGTACAGTTCCCTCGCAGGCGTCCACATTGCAGTAAAGCGTTCACACGCACATATTTTTAGTTCTGTTCATAGAATACGAACTAACGCATAATTCTGTAAATAACAACACATATGTTCATCACAAGCGCCTATCTGATCCCCTGTCTACAAAGAGGTCTTTCCGAAAAAAAGAGGTCTTTCATGTCATGAATGTCATGATTTACTTCTGATAGTTCTGAAGCTCTTGCGGTGGTTTCGTTCACATGGCATGTTGCAAAACTGGTATGATATAACATGAATGCATGGCGAACACAAGCGACAGACCTTGACATGAAAATTCTGACATGCGTGTAATGTATCAACATGATTACATGCCACGCTCATGATGCGCTCGCGGCCGTTTCGTTAGCGTCACATATACGAAATTCGGTATTACAGTACGTGAATTAATGACGAAAATATGTGACAGCATGGTGTTAACATGATAATCACGAGATGCGTGTCATGTAACAACATGACTACATGCCACGCTCATGATGCCCTGGCGGCCGGTTTCGCCAGCTTCACTTATACCAAATTTGGTATTACGGGACGTGAATGTATGACAAAGGCATGACACTCGGCTACTTCGGCTACTTCGGCTACTTCGTTTCCAACATGATAAAGATGATAAACTTGACCAAACATGATAAACATGACCGATATGCGTGTTATGTAACAACATGACTACATGCCACGCTCATGACGCGCTCACGGCCGTTTCGCTAGCTTCACATGTACCAAACTCGGTATCACGCGACCTAAACGGACAACATAGGTAGATGACACATCCAAAAATGATAATCTCGACATGCATGTCATGTAACAACATGACTACATGCCACAGTCATGATGTGCTCGCGGCCGTTTCGCTAGCTTCACATGTACCAAACTCGGTATCACGCGACGTAAACGGACAACATAGGTAGATGACACATCCAAACATGATAATCGCGACATGCATGTCATGTAACAACATGACTACATGCCACAGTCATGATGTGCTCGCGGCCGTTTCGCTAGCTTCACATATGCCAAATTTGGTATTACGTGACGCCAATGGATGACGAAGTTGTGTGACTGGTACAAACATAATAATCACGAGATGCTCGTTATGCGATTAGAAGGGCAAGAGTGGGGGCTAGTTGGTTGAACATTGTTGAGACTCACACCGCGCTGGAATTAAACACACAAATAAAAGACACACTGAAGCACAGGTAGGACACACACGAGCGCGAACTAACAACTGTTTATTCGATGGAAATGTGACACACACATATATAGGTTGAAAGGAGAGAAAAAGAAGAAAAAGAAAGAGCGTGAACATGCGCACTGCCCACCAAGATAAAGCGCCCATCAGTGCTAATCAAATCCAGCCTTGTCAACTATCTAAAATGTCTACGTAAAAAAGTATATTCATTGTTTGACAAATGAATAGATGGCACACTAACACATTTGTCCTCACCAAACCTGCGCATCATGAAAGCTTCAATGATTTCTCTTTCCCTTTTGTCTTCTGATCTGGATAAAACAATGGTCTTTTCAAAGTTCGGCTTACAATGACACTTCATGCAATGGGTAGCTAAGTTACTGGGGTGACTGATTTGCTTGCAGTTATAATCATGCTCGCGTAAACGTGAGTTAAGGCACCTACCAGTTTGCCCAACGTACCAATTTCCGCAAGGCAAAGGAGTACCATATACAACATTTGTTTCACATGGAACAAATTTGTTAACATGCCTAACCGAACATATGTGGTTGTTCCCTTGGTTGCCGCTGTTTACTTGGTGACAAAGCGAAATTAATTTGTGAGGTGCCGTAAAGGCACTTACAAATTGCCCACAAGGCACTTACGAGTTGCCCACAAGTTCTGGCATAAAGTTTTTAGACATCATGATTTCGCAAGGTGAGGGACACATGTGCTGGGAATATGACGTTAGAGGTGATAAAAGTTTGTTAAGCTACAGCTCGGGTCACTCCAAGCTTGTGAAAAGAAGTGTTGCATATGCGTGCATGTTAAACAGCTGCCAAAAGTCGTGTGACCACATGGTTGCACGTAGTTTGATGAAGCAGATTGATAGACTTAGGGACAGTGATTACCCTGATGCCTTAATCACAGCCTTGGCCGAGAGGCTTTTAAAAACCATCGGTAGCACGCACAACACGAACGTAGGATTAAAAGAGAAGCCAGAGGAGAGGCCTATTGTTATGCCTTACGTTCACGGCATTTCGCATGGACTGAAAAAAAAAATTGCAAGTAGGCATGGCATACCCATGACCTTT
The DNA here is from genome assembly GCF_043290135.1 of Rhipicephalus microplus. Lineage (NCBI taxonomy): Eukaryota > Metazoa > Arthropoda > Arachnida > Ixodida > Ixodidae > Rhipicephalus > Rhipicephalus microplus. The sequence goes on along the minus strand of NC_134703.1, from coordinate 115,899,680 downwards.
ACGGCACCTCACAAATTAATTTCGCTTTGTCACCAAGTAAACAGCGGCAACCAAGGGAACAACCACATATGTTCGGTTAGGCATGTTAACAAATTTGTTCCATGTGAAACAAATGTTGTATATGGTACTCCTTTGCCTTGCGGAAATTGGTACGTTGGGCAAACTGGTAGGTGCCTTAACTCACGTTTACGCGAGCATGATTATAACTGCAAGCAAATCAGTCACCCCAGTAACTTAGCTACCCATTGCATGAAGTGTCATTGTAAGCCGAACTTTGAAAAGACCATTGTTTTATCCAGATCAGAAGACAAAAGGGAAAGAGAAATCATTGAAGCTTTCATGATGCGCAGGTTTGGTGAGGACAAATGTGTTAGTGTGCCATCTATTCATTTGTCAAACAATGAATATACTTTTTTACGTAGACATTTTAGATAGTTGACAAGGCTGGATTTGATTAGCACTGATGGGCGCTTTATCTTGGTGGGCAGTGCGCATGTTCACGCTCTTTCTTTTTCTTCTTTTTCTCTCCTTTCAACCTATATATGTGTGTGTCACATTTCCATCGAATAAACAGTTGTTAGTTCGCGCTCGTGTGTGTCCTACCTGTGCTTCAGTGTGTCTTTTATTTGTGTGTTTAATTCCAGCGCGGTGTGAGTCTCAACAATGTTCAACCAACTAGCCCCCACTCTTGCCCTTCTAACCGTCATTTCAAGTACATCGGGCTTCTATGTTCCTGACCTTCCGCCCCTTCAGCGGTTATACTTCTTCGTCAACTGCATTGCTCAAGAGAGAGCCAGAACGCGCACCTTTACTTATGCTTTGTCGCATGGGTTGTCGATGCCCGTCTTGTCCTCATTGCTGGGCAGGATTGCTCCCACCGAGAAGACGTCGAGACGACTGTGTAAAATTTTGAGAGCTGAGAGCTGGAGACAAATACGGATTTTTAGGTTGCATATCAAGGCTACTTGTGCAAGACACCTCGTTCCGAATGCGTCAAGCCTGATGTACGCTTTCTTCATAGAAACGGCCGAGAACCTGGGGGAACGGTTATGGAGACTGTCCTTCGCGTCGCTTCCCAGGAATAGGAGGAAGTCACCCAGTGTCGCATCGACAGGGCACATCAACGTTTCTGATGTAGAGCTACCACAAGAGGTACGGTCCATTCTTGACAAAGGTCCAAAATTTGCGATACAACCTTGTTGCAAACCTTCAAAACTTTTGAGCTTCGTTCACGACGTGGCACGCAGGGTTCCAGAAGATGTGAAGAATGCTTGCATTGTAGAGGGCATCAAGTGTGTCAACAAACACCCTTTGCGCAGACCGAGAGGCGAGAATGTGAAAAACGTGGTAAAATTTTTAAAAGACCAAAATTTGACGCTACAATTGTCGGACAAGACGGGAAGATTTGTAGTTATGGCGGTAGACCGACACCTGGTTAAGGCTAGAGAAGCGGTTGAAAAGAACTTCTCAATAGTGGATCTCGATGGCGCATCGTTGCAGAATGTTCACAAAAAAGCCGTTAGCTTGTGTAAGCGACTGGGACTACAGAAGCTGGAAAAGGACCTTAAGGGTTGCAACGGGACCACATTGAGACCCTTCTTCACTACCAAAACGCACAAGCAAGACAATCCCTTCCGGATGATCGTGGAAGATAAAGGTACTTGGCAGCACATTTTAGCTAGATTTCTCAAAGGAATGTTGGAACTCATCGCAGTGGAAGACCCTTTTGGGGTGAGCAACTCAAACGGTATTATTGAATTCCTAAAGAAGGGACAATCAGTGACGTGCATATCTATAGACGTCAAGGACATGTACTACAACATCCCACAAACTGAGGCCATTACTACGGTGCAGGAAGGCATTGACACTTACGGGGTTGTTAGATTTCAAAACGAGTGTGGGATTAGTGTTCGTAGTTTTTTGGATTTGCTGCGCCTTTACCTTCAGTCATTGTACGTGGAATTCAATGGATCCATTTTTGTTCAGAACGACGGTATCTGCATCGGCTCGTGCTTGGCGCCGATCTTATCGAATTTGTACATGGCGAAAGGAGATCGTGAATTGCAACCCCGATTGCAAGGGTACGGCGTTGTGGCATGTTTCCGCTACGTTGATGATTTTTTATTATGTTTCCCTAGGTCGAAATGTGCCAACATAAAACCCGAAGTTTTTGTCGCGATGTTTAAAACAACATTTCGTGGTCTTGATTTCACTTACGAGTTGCCCACAAGTTCTGGCATAAAGTTTTTAGACATCATGATTTCGCAAGGTGAGGGACACATGTGCTGGGAATATGACGTTAGAGGTGATAAAAGTTTGTTAAGCTACAGCTCGGGTCACTCCAAGCTTGTGAAAAGAAGTGTTGCATATGCGTGCATGTTAAACAGCTGCCAAAAGTCGTGTGACCACATGGTTGCACGTAGTTTGATGAAGCAGATTGATAGACTTAGGGACAGTGATTACCCTGATGCCTTAATCACAGCCTTGGCCGAGAGGCTTTTAAAAACCATCGGTAGCACGCACAACACGAACGTAGGATTAAAAGAGAAGCCAGAGGAGAGGCCTATTGTTATGCCTTACGTTCACGGCATTTCGCATGGACTGAAAAAAAAAATTGCAAGTAGGCATGGCATACCCATGACCTTTACGGCACCTCACAAATTAATTTCGCTTTGTCACCAAGTAAACAGCGGCAACCAAGGGAACAACCACATATGTTCGGTTAGGCATGTTAACAAATTTGTTCCATGTGAAACAAATGTTGTATATGGTACTCCTTTGCCTTGCGGAAATTGGTACGTTGGGCAAACTGGTAGGTGCCTTAACTCACGTTTACGCGAGCATGATTATAACTGCAAGCAAATCAGTCACCCCAGTAACTTAGCTACCCATTGCATGAAGTGTCATTGTAAGCCGAACTTTGAAAAGACCATTGTTTTATCCAGATCAGAAGACAAAAGGGAAAGAGAAATCATTGAAGCTTTCATGATGCGCAGGTTTGGTGAGGACAAATGTGTTAGTGTGCCATCTATTCATTTGTCAAACAATGAATATACTTTTTTACGTAGACATTTTAGATAGTTGACAAGGCTGGATTTGATTAGCACTGATGGGCGCTTTATCTTGGTGGGCAGTGCGCATGTTCACGCTCTTTCTTTTTCTTCTTTTTCTCTCCTTTCAACCTATATATGTGTGTGTCACATTTCCATCGAATAAACAGTTGTTAGTTCGCGCTCGTGTGTGTCCTACCTGTGCTTCAGTGTGTCTTTTATTTGTGTGTTTAATTCCAGCGCGGTGTGAGTCTCAACAATCGTTATGCGAGAACATGACTACATGCCACAGTCAACGCGCCAATACATTTCGACATGACGCGGTGCGCGTGCTCGCTGGCGTTGATTTCGTCGCGTAACGCCGGCGTTGCTCCGCCAGGCGCCGGTCCTGCTATATACTTGAGGCGCGCGCCGCGCTACGTTGCTTTGACGCATGCGCGTTTGGGCACATCCGGAGTCACTCCGTCATGAAAAGAGGGAGACGCAGTGTTGTCTGGGTAACGCATCAGCATAAAGTACAGTTACTCTGTGGCATCGGCGCGAAATGCAGTATGTCGCATTTCACGCCAAATTTGGCGTCGGGCCGCGCCGACGGACGCTGGTCGCGCCTGGCGTCAGACAAAAGCACTCGCGTTTTGCTACCGTAGCGTCACTGTGCCCAGCTTGCGCACGCGGCAGCGCTACATTGGAGTATATTGGGCCCTTCATTATGCGCTCGCGGCCGTTTTGCTTGCTCCACACATACCAAATTCGGTGTTACGTGACGTCGATGGATGACGAAATATATGACTGGGGCAAACATGATAATCCTGACACGCGTGTCATGCAAGAACATTACCATAAACCACGCTCATAGCGTGCTCGCGGTCATTTTGCTAGCTCCCCATATACTAAATTGGGTATCATGTGACATGAATAGATCACGAAAGTAAACGACACATCTAAAGATGATAATCATGACATGGAAGTCTTGTATGGCATCATTTACCTCCACGTCGTAACGTTGTGCTGGTTTTGAAGTGACATATCAACATTTCTCATTCAAGCTTTGCATATCGTCGATTTCCACTTTACGTGGGATCTGCCATTTTTTTCAGAAAATGCACTTAACGACATGGTCCAAGTAATTTCTGTGCATATTGCATGCACTTATAGCAATGTTGGGATATTGGGGACCTACAGATGATCTTACTCGAGATGCAGAGTCACCACTACCTTAAGCTACTAAACGAATGTTCATTTCATTTAGTTTGTGTGTGTGTGTGTGTGTGTGTGTGTGTGTTTGTGTGTTTGTGTGTGAGTGTGTGTGTGTGTGCGTGTGAGTGTGTGTGTGTGTGCGTGTGTGTGTGTGTGTGTGTGTGTGTGTGTGTGTGTGTGTGTGTGTGTGTGTGTGTGTGTGTGTGTGTGTGTGTGTGTGTGTGTGTGTGTGTGTGTGTGTGTGTGTGTGTGTGTGTGTGTGTGTGTGTGTGTGTGTGTGTCAACAAACGAATCGATATTGTCTTTAATTGTCGAATGGAGCAAACAAAACCGCTGTTGGTGACATGCGTCTCCCAAAGCACCGTTCGTTTAGCAGTTAAAAAGTCCCAGCTTTGCCGGAAAGGCGAACCAATGAACGCGTTGGCAACAAATTGAAAGGTCACGCGCAGAATGGAAATCAGGTCGAAATATGCCCCGCGTTCCTCACGCACAAATGACGCACAAAACGTACTCACAGGTACACCATCTCTGGTTCGAGCCAATGTCTTTGTTATGCCAGTGTTCTTGGTGCAAGAGTCGTAAGATTTCTTTTCGGCGTGAGTCGGGAACGACAACTCGTGAGGCGTAGAGGAGTAAATCATTCTCGAGAGTGAGCTGGTGTCGGAGGTCGTAGAAGGGTTTTAGGTTAAGTCTTATGTCTCTCCTGAAAAGCCTTTTTTTTTTTTGCACAGCAGACGAAGCTGTATGCTATTAGGGTCTGCTTGTTGGGATACCTTTAACCATTGTAAACAATGTTGCTTTATTGGAATAGAGGTTGTCATAGAGCACAGGAAAACTTCAACGCTTTCTTCGAGCTTGCTGTCTTCCTTCTTTCTCAGACGCGCTTTCGAAAGTGCATCTGCGGCTAGAAGTTCCTTGCCTTGTACGAATGCCACCTCGTATCGATAGCGCGTCATTCTCATCTTTAGCCGCTGTAATCCAGGCCTCAAGTCGTCAAGACTCTTCGAAGTGAAGATTGGAACCAATGACTTGTGATCCGTCTCCTTGAACAGCTTGCCAACAAGGTAATCGCTGAATTTATCGCATGCCCAGACTAAAGCAAGAGCCTGCGTGCTCCCCCGAGTGTGCTCGTGATTGTGTGTACCTTCTTATCTTCCTGCAATCTCTTTTCTCCCCTTCATCATTTTCCACGTGCAGGGTAGCAAACCAGTTGTGCGTTTGGTTAACCTCCCTGCCTTTCCTTGCATCTTTATCTCTTTGTCTCTCATTTTTTCAATCTAAGCGTGGCGATTATCAGTTTCTGAGAGTAACCTGGAGGCATAAGCGATTACAGAAAACTTGTCATTGGTTTGCTTCTGCCAGATTAATGCTCCCAGTTCGAAGGATTATGCGTCGGCGGTGACCGCTGTTTCTTTTGATGGGTCGTAGACTTTAAGGACAGGACGAGATGAAAGCAACGGCTTCCACCTTTTGAATGATTGATTGATTGATATGTGGGGTTTAACGTCCCAAAACCACTATTTGATTATGAGAGACGCCGTAGTGGAGGGCTCCGGAAATTTAGACCACCTGGGGTTCTTTAACGTGCACCCAAATCTGAGCACACGGGCCTACAACATTTCCGCCTCCATCGGAAATGCAGCCACCGCAGCGGGGATTCGAACCCGCGCCCTGCGGGTCAGCAGCCGAGTACCTTAGCCACTAGACCACCGCGGCGGGGCACCTTTTGAATGCCGGCTTTTGTGGAGCACCCCAAGCAAATTCTTGATTTTTTGACAACAGGAGTATGAGTGGCCGCGAAATATCACCGAGATTGGGAACGAATCTCGCAAGGTATGTTGCCATTGTGAAAACTCTCTGCATATCGGTCCCAGTTTTGGTACTCTCCCTATTCATTGTGGATTCAATGTTCTTTTCTTGGGGTCTTATTCCGTCTTCAGTGAGGCAGTGTCCAAGCAATGTAAGGCGTTGAACATTAAACACGCTCTAGCTTTTGCAAGTGCCTGTCGCACGTTTCGGAGGGTCTCATTGTGCTCTTGGCTGTTGGAACCCCATATGACGATGTCTTCCATGCGACAGACAACTCGACTGGTGCCTTGTAAAATGTACGCCATCTGTTTCTGGAAGTGTTCAGGAGCTGACGCAATGCCAAATGGTAGTCGCTTGAAGCAGAAGCACTCAAACGGTGAGATGAAAGTGGTGAGTTTTCTTGATTCTTCACAAACTGGAATTTGCCATAGTGCAGAGTTGGCATCGAGCTTTAAGAACATCTTAGCTCCATGAAAAATTTGAGAGTGTGCTCTACGGCAGGAATTGGATGCCATTGTCTGAGAACGTGGCGGTTCAGCTTTGTAAATTCGACGCATATTCTCACGCCTCTGGGGGGCTTTGGGACGACTACCATCGGTGCCACACCACTCGGTCGGCTCTTCAACAGGTGATATGACCCCGAGCTTCTGCATCCTTTGAAGCTCCAACTTTGTCTTCTCGTGCAATGGAATTGGGATGCGTCTCGGGGAGCTGATTGCCAAAGCTTTGCTCCTGGTTGAAATTGAATCCTGTGTTCTTTGAGCAGCTTAGCGAGTCCTTGGAACACCACTGGAAATTCTTTTTTCGGATTCACTTTCTCGACAACGGCGTTTACGAAGGTCAGCATCTGTATCTTTATAATGGCCGGCTTGCCTAGCAACGGAGGGCAAATCTGATCTATTTGTGTGCGGAAAGGACGGCCGGGACCTAGGACACTCAATCCTGCACAGGTCATATTTATTCAGTGTCGCTTGAGGGTAAACGTTGTGCTGGTGAACGAGACACTATGCACGGGTTTTTGCAAGCTTGTGATTCGCCTACTCAGCATTCACTCCCATTTCAATATAAGTTGTCGTGTACTGAGGAAAGACCCATCTGACCATTGTGGCGTGCCCTGAACACTGCCCGCATTGGGCTCTAGCACGTGGTGACCGGGAACGTTGTCGCGTTCACGTTCCGGTGTGTGTCCACGACGAGGAAGTCCAGTCGGCTGTGGAGTGCGGGAATGTGATAACCTTCGCGTCTCCTGGCAGTCTCCCCCGGTATAACAACGCTCACTCGGAGTTCCTCCTGGTCGGAAACAACGCGCATGGTGTTCATGAAAGTGCTGAAATTGGTGCGATCATCTCGGGTCGGGTACTTCCAGAGGAGAACCAGACCAGTGAGTGCCTTGCGACGCGACCAAGATGTTGCATTGCGCACGAACGCGAGCCGCGACCTCCTCTCGCGCATCTGGTGGAAGTCTTCCGCCTACTGATGTTAGTAGTATTATTGTCGCGTTTACCCGTGCGTACGCGTTCCGCATAGGGATGGCCGACACCGCCGACTGTGCACACTGCGGAGATGAAGAAACAATTCGACATATCCTGTGTGACTGCCCGGAATACAACCTGGAAAGACAACAGCTTTCTAATTCACTAAACAGGTTAGATGACCAGCCGCTGTCAGAAGAAAGTATACCGCGCCATCGTCATGACTCATCGTCACAGAAAAAAGCCGTGCAAGCGCTACTGGACTTCTTACGAACTACTGGCCTGTCGGATCGCCTCTGAGTGGACTGATTTTGTGTGTGCGTGTGTGTCGGTGTTTTTCTCTTATTTATTTTTTAACTCTCTCTTTCTCTTTCAACCGCCTATTCCCCAACCCCAGTGTAGGGTAGCATACCGGATACTAGCATCTGGTTAACCTCCCTGCCTTCCTTTTTCTCGTTTCTCTCTCTACTGATGTTATTATTATTCACTTTGCCAGAATGCCTTCCTTCTCTTGCAACATTTTAGACAGCACTCCTTTTCAGCACACCAGTTTTTAAAAGTGAACATGGCGCCTTTGATTAGCGGGTCAGTGTGCGGCCTCAAACGCATTTTTAAGTGCTGCAAGGAGTATACTCGCAATAAAGCACTAACATATACAGTGAACATCGGAATCATTCTCCCATGCACGTTTTGTGTATATAAATTTGTAAAGGCGTTAACGATGCGAGTGAGCCAAACCAAGATCAGCCGCAATCTGCCGTACTCTACTTGCAGAGCAGCACGATTGTGCGGGAGCCCTGCCTACGCAGTTATCACTCCCATTTCAATATAAATTGTCATTTGGTATGGTCCAACACTCATTTATGTCTGCTTCTAACCAACTGGTGTGACAATTCTTACTCCACTTATCACAGCATAAACAGTTGTCCCAAATGGCGAATTCTAGTCAAATCTTTAAGGTACTATAATCAGTTTTGAGAAGCGCCTTCTGAATACTCTCGTAAGGACTACATGCGCTTCGAATTTTGTAGCTGCATTACCTCGGACTATGACGTAGTGTGCATCCAAAGAAATCTTATATGTTGTTGTTTACGACAGTGGTTGTCGTCGTCATCGTCGTCGTCGTCATTGTCGTCGTCGTCGTCGTCGTCGTCGTCGTCGTCGTCGTTGTTGTTGTTGTTGTTGTTGTTGTTGTTGTTGTTGTTGTTGTTGTTGTTGTTGTTGTTTACGGCAGTGGTTTCCCTATTAGAGTGGCAGACTGCGAGCGTTGGTTTTGAATATTTATACTACGTATATGTGATGTGCTCTTTTAGAAATAAACATTGCTGGAAGTGGCACTCCGTCTGCGTGTGTTCTCCATCGGTCCTTTGCAGACTCGTAGCGAAAAATGTTTTTCGGGGGGGGGGGGGGGGGGGTTAGGAGGGGCACGTTTTTAAAAAGTCCATTTCTAACTCTCTATGCAATGGCGAAAAAAAAATTTGGGGAGGCATATGCCTGGTGTGCCACCCCCTCCCTGGCTCCGCCCCTGGTCCTTTGTCGTCAACGCGCCTTAAACTTCAAACATGGCATTCCCTAGGATACTCGGCTGCTTTCGCATTCAATGAGCTCAAAACCAGAAGATAATCGTTTATCCTGCTGCATTTTTTCCCTCCTTTCAATGCAAATATTATTATTTATTGATATAGAAAGCTGGCCCTATAATTATACTTGCACATCTCGCCCATGTGTGTTGATCTAATGTAAAAGGATAGTGTCAACATAGTATCTCTAACACGAAGCTCTACAGTGTGTTCAGAAGTGCAGCAAATAATAATAAAAAAACAAATGTATGTTTCTAATTCCACTTCCGCATCAACTTTTTTTTTTAATGTGGCAGTGCATGATCGCTCGCTATATCGCTGACTGATCATGCGTCAAAGACGCCGTCGTGGGAGCCGCGCAGGGAATACCACATCAATCAACTGCGTGCCATTTCATTCACAAACTTCCTTCAAAAACTAGCTCTTGCCGTTCAGGTCAAGGGGCCGTGCAACGAAGCACAAACAAACGCCACGTTTCACAGCAAAGCTCTGCTCGGTTTAAGCCTGCTGTCTCCCACGTGGCCAGCGTAAGAAAGCGAAAAACTAAAGCGAAACTAGAAAGTGTGTCTCATGGCGAAACAGAGTCCCACGTCAAACCGGAACCTCTCGGGTGTTCCGCCCCACCTTGTAATTTATGACGAAGGAATGATGAATGGGAGGCTCAGAATAACGTTGCTTTACGGGGAGCTGAAGTTCACGCTGCTTTGCGACGAGAAAAACTAAGCGAGACAACATTTGGAAACCATATAACCTGACCGGAATGCCCCATCCATCTAACGATTATGCAAATTGCTTTCGTATAAAGTATTCAGACCACATTTCATATTCCCTCTACCTTTTTTCGTGTGCGCTTTTCTCTCCTTCTCTCTCTACCTTTCAATTCTTTTCACGCGCTTTCTCCCTTGGGTACCGGTTTTCGAACGATCACTCTGTAAAATACTTCCACTTTTCCATGACATAGTGTCTGCCTCGATATGCCACGTGAGCAACAAACATTTCACATGCTGCCCTATCCTGCCATGTATTCACGGATGTATATAAGCTACACGTAAACTAGCTATCATCGAACTTAGAGTAAATAAAGTTCTCATTATACTTGCTTTAGTAGTCTCGGTAAAATATTCTTTTATAACAGTTAGCGCATTAACGTGCTTCAGGCTTCTTCGTTCACAGCAAAATGTGGGTATGGACTAGTTGGTACTGTCCTTTGTTTGCCCCTAAAGCCCCTCGAAATAACTGAAGTATCGACATTCATGTCAGCGTACAGGCTCTTCCTCTCCCTCGTGCTTCGTAGCCTTGGTATTTCAAGCGCCTTCCTCAGTCGCCTGTTTTCTTTTGCTTCCACAACGACATCGGTGAGGAAGAGACGCAGCACCAGCTTACCCTCCAGTATACGCCAGGAGAAGATATGCCTGCGTCCGTAGTTTTTTGCTGGATGCTGTAGGGGCACTGCTGCGGCTGCTTGGAGAGCCACCGAAAACGAAGAGGCCTGGTTGGCGCTACTTTAGTCTTTCTAGGTACTTTATTCGGCCTGCCTACTGAACGCCCCCTGTCGTGCTGTGACGGTACTCGCGATCTATTGGTGGTCAATAGCGCAGCCGGTAGATGACATGTTGTAACTATTAAACGTATTATTTAAAATGTTTAGCTCACTTCATAAGTGAAGAGCACCTAATACTTATTTTATTGCGATAGCAAATATGTGGACACTTTCGGCTGGATTTTGCCGCCGGCGTCGGCGTCGATGTCATGCACCATATATGTATACGTATCTATATATATACGGAAACGCAAAAAAGAAAAAAATATGCAGGAAAACACACTTCGGCGTGCCGAATCGAACATGGGACCTTTGCGTCATGAAAGCGAGGCTTTAACAACTGAGGCACCCCGAAGCACATCTTTCACCGTTCAAACGGCAATCTACTTATATCTACCACATACCGCTGCTCCAAGCATCTCGGACGGAATTGTGTTTTCACCATTACCAGCAAGATGGCGCAAAGAGCGCGCGTCGCCACTTCGCCCGGCGAGATAAGGGAGCGTGAGGGAGCGACGCTCCCTCACGTGGCCTTATCTCACGGTGGCGAGAAGGGGAAGGTCGTACACCTTGGCTGGCCTCAGCCTTTATCTGGAACGATTCTGCTGTAGTTACCTGGTGCACAAAGGTCACTGCAATCATTGCAGTCTCCGTTTGCGAAAAGCGGGCGCTTTTCAGACACAGCGAAGTAACAAATGAGAAGCTTACTAGCGTGTACCTGTACCTGTGAGTACGTTTTGTACGTGAGGAACGTGGGGCGTGTTTCGATGTGCTTTCAATTCTGCGTGTGACCTCTCAATTCGTTGCTATTGTGTTCATTGCTTCGCCTTTCCGGCAAAGCGGCGACTTTTTTTTTTCGATAGCGCCAGTTTTCCCGCAGCTGAGTGCTTAGACCCTCACCACACCTTCACAATCAAAGACGTGCAATTAGTACCCTTCATACATTTTAAATAGCCAAAAATTTAATAATCTGCCTATAATCGACAATATTGCTCGTTGTTTTTCATTGTTTTGTGTCATTGATGAATTCGCCGGACAGTCCTGCTCTATTGCTACCTGCATGCAGTGAGTACAGGCCAAGAGTGGTTCTTGTCTTAGAAAAGAAAGAAGACCATGTGCTTCTCCGCTCAATTGATTGATTGATATGTGGGGTATAACGTCCTATAACCACCATAAGAATATGAGAGACGCCGTAGTGGAGGGCTCTGGAAATTTCAACCACCTAGGGTTCTTTAACGTGCGCTCAAATCTGCGCTTCTCCGCTCCAGACCCAGCCCTAGCGGACGCGCTTTTCAGGAGCCAGCTACTCATTATTGAGTGACCTCAGTACATCTAAAGTCTTGTGACGATACCATGTCTTGCCTCCTGAAAGCCATACATGGCTTTGTTATTCTTTACCCTTGTTCTCTTCTTTCCCTGTCCCTCTCCCTTTTCTGCGCCCCCACTATAACACACTGTACTTGGCTATGTTATGCATGGTTATGCATGTTTTTTTGTTTTATTATCTCTATTTTCCCCCTTTCCTTCTTTCACACCCTCCCTTCTATTTTATACAATACCATAATAAATAGTGGCTATGCAAGACATGGTGCGACGCCATACATGGTTATGCTACGTTTTATTCTCTCCAGGATTTCTTCTATTCTCTCTCCGCACCTTATCTATTCACTTTCCTTTCTTTTTGCAATACTATACAATGCATGTCTATGCTATGCTAGGAGCTGATGAGCATATACCCACTTTCTATGGCACCTACGCACCAGATTTTGTGCAGACAACTCCCAAATCATTTCAATTCATCCTTCGATGGCATGTGCCCGTTCTGCGGAGAGGTGACCGATACCTTACGCATAGTCTGGGCATGCCTGTAAAATCCATCTATCCCCCCAATACCACGAGAGAGGACATGCAGCCGGTCCTGATCAGCTGTCAGGGCTTTAAGGCGGAAAAGGTTCTGGTTCAATGGGCGCAGGCGGCATTGCTTCTCAATGTAGCTCCTAAATATGGTTCCTACCTAGTACTGTGAAGGGAGGAGGCCAATACGGCCCCAACCAAGTCACCTCTCTGTAACCATTTAATGATTAACAAATATTTTGAAGACAACCATCACCACTCCAAGCTTTATAGGCTCCACTGTTTCAAAGAAATCTGACACTGTTAGGCCATGTATTTCCTTCAGAGTGTTTCAAGCCTTGTAGTAGCTAAATTTGCACCCACTAAGGCACCTCTTAAAGAGAGCTAAGCCACCTCTAAGAGTTAAGGGGTAGCTTCGAGTTAGTCAACTCTAGATCTAAGAAGCAGCCAGCGCCTTATTTGTGCGTAAGCATCTTACATCATGTGAATAAATTTTCTTTTAAGCTTCTCTCTCACATATGCACCACCTCGACCTTAGTTGAAAATGTAACAGTGAAGCCTACGCCTGTATGGTTTGTGGTGGGGCTCCTTTGGACTACTTTCTGAGGGTTTAACAATTTTAAATAACTCTACTATACCATACACAAAACAGGATACACGGCTTATCAATGGCTGCCATTAGAGATTCTTAGGACTTTTCATTGATATTGAAATCGTTCTCACAGCTTGGCAGATAAAATGTTACACTAGTAAGTTCAAGAACACGTGTTGCACTTTCATTCGCGGCGGCCTCATTTACACGGAGCCGAAATGCGAGAACAGCTGTGTGCTTAGAAATTGTGGTTTGTTAAATAAATCGGCACGCTGTAAATTAAGCGATTGTCCCCCACCACGGAGTACCTCAGAATCGTATGGTGAGTTTGGCACGTAAAATACAAAAAACATTTACTACAGTGATTTTACCATTACTTGGCAGTTAATTCTTCAGGTTTTCGGCACTCTTCTTTTTTGTTTCTTTATTTGCCGGTATTACCTACATATTCCAGCATCCCGGCTACTTTACTAAATAGTTCGTCCATGTGGTTCATCACAAATTAGGGGATCAAAGGAGTACATATGGAATGATTATAAAACTGTGTAGGCAGCACTACAACTACTATTGACGTTTTACGAAGATTAGCGTCTGTTTTTGAATGGTAGCCCCGCCGCGGTGGTCTAGTGGCTAAGGTACTCGGCTGCTGACCCGCAGGTCGCGGGTTCGATTCCCGGCTGCGGCGGCTGCATTTCCGATGGAGGCGGAAATGTTGTAGGCCCGTGTACTCAGATTTGGGTGCACGTTAAAGAACCCCAGGTGGTCAAAATTTCCGGAGCCCTCCACTACGGCGTCTCTCATAATCAAATAATGGTTTTGGGACGTTAAACCCCACAAATCAATCAATGTTTTTGAATGGTAGTTCTGAGACCTGGCGTAGCTCCATGGTAATATGCTTCATTGCCACGCAGAATGCTTGGATTCAATTTCAGCTGAGACGCTGACATTTATTCTTAGCATTCGCCGGGTCGACGCTACCGATGTCGAGTATTTCTTAACATTCGCGCGTTGAAATTCCCCTTTGTGTTCTCCTCGTTCCTGGTAGACAATAAGTGTCGATCACCTGTAGCACAATACCCGCATACCAGTGGCACATACCAGCCCGTCGGTAAGTGCCACTTTCTGGAGAGGAGGTGGTGACGTACGCGACGGGGTTGTGACATTATTCATGTGTTGACAAGTGCGTCATATGCGTCACCATCTTACCCTCCCATGCTAACTTTGGTTCTCGCCAAGTTAAGGGCGGGACCACAAAAGCACCCAAACGTAAGCGGCTAGATAAATAGATAGATAGATAGATAGATAGATAGATAGATAGATAGATAGATAGATAGATAGATAGATAGATAGAGAGATAGATAGATAGATAGATAGATAGATAGATAGATAGATAGATAGATAGATAGATAGATAGATAGATAGATAGATAGATAGATAGATAGATAGATAGACGGACGGACGGACGGATGGATGGATAGACGGATGGATGGATAGACGGACGGACGGACGGACGGACGGACGGACGGATGGATGGATGGATGGATGGATGGATGGATGGATGGATGGATGGATGGATGGACAGACGGATGGATGGATGGATGGATGGATGGATGGATGGATGGATGGATGGACGGACGGATGGATAGATAGACGGATGGATGGACGGACGGATGGACGGACGGATGGATGGACGGACGGATGGATGGACGGACGGATGGACGGACGGACGGATGGACGGATGGATGGACGGACGGACGGATGGATGGACGGACGGATGGACGGATGGATGGACGGATGGATGGATGGATGGACGGATGGATGGATGGATGGATGGATGGACGGACGGACGGACGGACGGACGGACGGACGGACGGACGGACGGACGGACGGACGGACGGACGGACGGATGGACGGACGGACGGACGGACGGACGGACGGACGGACGGATGGATGGATGGATGGATGGATGGATGGATGGATGGATGGATGGATGGATGGATGGATGGATGGATGGATGGATACGCTGAACGTCGCCGAAGTTCACTAAGAAATGTTTCGCATCTAAAGAAAAAGGTGTGGCAGTGTGGTATAACACCCGCTTGCCACGCAAACGACGCGGGTTCGATCCCCAGTCAAACCGCAACAACCCTGCACCAGGGTTTTTTATCATTTATTTATTTTCTTCACAATGTTCTAGATTTTGCGGTCATGCATAAAGGACGATTTTGTGCACACTCACAACGACGACGCCACCGATAGCGGAATTCCTGTGAAACGAGCTCTTTACCGCTATCACGTTAAAAGTAAAGGAGATGTTCGAAAGACAGACATCCGAAATTTTTTTGACTAGACAGAACGACTATATATTTATATCTACGCAAGATGAAAGCGCTAACAAGGTCTACCTTGGGCAACTCAGTGCAAATCAAAGTACCGAAAGCCGCATTGTCGGGTCGGCATTTGAGATAACCCACGAGCATCTGATGGTGTGGACATAGCAGGAACAACGGAGGTTAACAACATCCACTGTGCTTTAGAGAAACGGTAAAGTGCAGTGAAAAAAAAAAGAAATGACCAACAACCTAAGAAAACTCACCCAGTCAATCATAATGCCAAACGCATTAGATTCAGGCGGGCGAAATCAGCAAAGCCGATCCCGTTGGGAACTACCCTTTTGTGAAATCTAGCAAAGCCGATTTCGCCGGTCGGGCTTAGAAACGCGATTGCCTGCACTGCGAACAATCGAGGGAAAATCCCCAATCTCACGTCCGTCTCAAAACTTCTCTTCGCAATTTGTCATCCGAAAGAACACGAACGTTTCCTCTGGGGATATAATGAGCAACGATGTTTTAACGGGTGCACATGCGTCCAGCAAATACAAAGGCTATTCATTATAAACGTGTACGATGAAGTTAGTATAATGTGCATTTGCCTTCAGAAATTGGGATAAATGAGACTCTGTGTGCGCTTTATTGAAAACGTGGTACAGAAGGAAACGTGGCACTTGCCGATTTTCCCGAGGTGCAGTAAAATGGTATATTTCAATTTAAACGGAAAAGATCCCCAACACACTAGCATTATGAAGAAAAAGCATTTTGAGGAAGGTTTACCTGCATCGGGTGGGGTGGGTTGGACAGGACAATAAAGGTTAGTGCCGTATTTTAAAGAAACGGTAAAGTATAGTGAAACAAAAATGGCCAAAAGAGTGCAAAGACAGGACGACAAGACAGGATGAAAAAAAAAGTTACACGAAGACAGCAGTCGTCCTCGTGTCAGCATCATTCGTCCTGTCTTCGCGATTTTTTTTATGTTTAACGTTATGTACCAACTAACAACTAGCCCGCTTTTCACCACTTCTAAGAAGTAGCGCAAGCACAGAAAAAAGTGAAACTCTGTTATTCTGAAGAAACTGGTTTCTTCCAGAATTTTTCTAGGCCCCACATAGGCGATGCAGGTTCTTTTGTAGGTTGATTCTGAAACGTTGCTATGCTTTAGCTACATAATGCCCCGTTGTTTATGCGTTGATTTTCATCTAAGAGAGGTTCCTGCTAAACCATAGAGAGTCACAGACACGACAACACGGGCACGTCGTCATTAGCGTAGGCTTTTCATCGCTTCGGAGGGCCCTCGCAGACGCCACAGCGTTTGCGGTTCCTCGGTGCTCTTTCGTTACACGTACTCCGAGTCTCCGGTTCACCGTCGTCGCTTGGCAGCCAATTTTTGGGACCTAGCTGTAGCCTGCTTTCTTTTCAAAGACGACCTTGAACGCCAAAATTTTTGTCTGTCTCTCTGTACATTAGTCTGTTTGTCCACTCTTAACGGCATCGGGTACTTGAAACGGCCGACCCCATCCGCAGCGCCCACCCATGTTGCTCAAGATTGAGCGTTCATGCTTGTGCAGTCGCCAAATAAAAAGCCATTATTGCGCGTGTCTGGGGCACCATAACAACACGTATATATTCTGCATGTGCGTCTTTTACTAGAAAAGGCATACATAAGTTCACATAAAAAACAGCACCAATAACGAGGGACAAAAAAAAGGAGACAGACAGCGGCACTGACTGACAACAAGATTTATTTGCCAGAACCGCACAATATATACCTGAGCAGTATCTGACAAAGAGGAGAAAAAATACAAAACAAAGAATCTTGGCAAACAAATCTTGTTGTAAGTCAGTGCCGCTGTCTGTCTCCTTTTTTTCTTGTCCCTCGTTATTAGCGCTGTTTTTATGTGAATCTTGTCGTACCAAATCGCCCAAGCAACCACGTTAGCTACATGCATAGGTAATTTTAAGGACCATGGCGCTTATCCTGCTGCGCTGTCCATGCAACGCTTGCACGGAACGGGGAGTGTTTCCAGCGTTTTGCTAAAACGAGACGGTGGTGGCACCTACCGTCGCCTTGCGTTCTAGACCTTAACACCTCTGAGATGGGCGTGCACACCCGTCTCAGAGCCACGCGCTTTGTTTTCTAAGAAAACTGTCAGATTGCGCTCATGTATCAAGTGTGGCGCGACTTGATGCGCTCGTTCGCCTCCGCTGCACGCTCGAGGCACTCTAACGCAGTGCCTCCAGAATACCACTCACCGATTTTCTTGCGCAGAACATCAAATAAATGTCTTGTTCACTCTCTCCACACGCAAGACTATCGTCTTTCGACGACATTTGTAGAAACATGCAGATACAGGGCCAATTTTGGGGGGAAGTTGTGTGTATAGGTATTAACTATTTTCTGTGGCACACAGCCGTTTATGACGATGAGAATTTTTGATAGGTGGCACAGATTTCTGCCATCATACCCGTCTGTTGGTCAAACTGTCACCTTCTTCATTTTTAGTGAAGTAGTGTTCACTTTTGTGATTTGGATGTTTAGTAAGGAGTATTGTGGTACAAAGAAATGTCCCCGTCATAAACAGGCATGCGCCAGTTTATAATGATCATAGTATTTTTTAGGGGGGGGGGGGGGTACGGAGTGAATAAGGAACGATATTTTTGATAGGTGGCACAGATTTCTGCCATCATACCCGTCTGTTGATCAAACTGTCACCTTCTTCATTTTTAGTGAAGTAGTGTTCACTTTTGTGATTTGGATGTTTAGTAAGGAGTATTGTGGTACAAAGAAATGTCCCCGTCATAAACAGGCATGCGCCAGTTTATAATGATCATAGTATTTTTTTAGGGGGGGGGGGGGGGTACGGAGTGAATAAGGGACAATATGCTAAATATTTTCATTGTTAAAAGGGGGCATATTAAGGCCGCCATCGTTGGAGGGGGCTCCTGTGTATGTTGAAACAGCTGGCTTTCCTCAACGTAGATATCCATAACTTCACGTGCAGGAACATTTCTGCATGTTGCGGCCAGGTTCGGGTTTTCGTTGGAGAAACTATGTGTTGTACCAATCAACGTCGCCACCATACAGCCACATAAAAGCCGGTCATTGTAGTGGCCCATAAACTTCAAAGATTAATGAGAGTGCTACCTGTCACGAGACATTTTTCACTCAAAAATTTGGTTGTTAAAAGGAGCATTTAGTATCTTGAATGAACACTGTGGTATGCAGTAACCTCCTGAACGAAATGCATGCAAATGCTTTCCTCTAAATACAATTCTTTTTTGGTAGGCTGTTTCCCCTGTATGAAAGTAGCATCTTTTCCTCTTTGGACCAAGAGTCTTAATCATTTTGTTTAACACGTTTTTAGCTTGCAATATAATGCTACAGTGGAATGTGGCTGCTTAGTTCACTTGTACGTAGAAATGTACCAGTAAGTACTGTAAGTACACCTGTCCTCATTTATCGCTGGCACCTTTTTCATTTGTTCCAGTCAGAAACAATTGAAAATTTTAAATGCCTTACAGATTGGTTGCTCTCCTCATTGTGAGACTTCACCAAAGTCCCTACAGGGGACATTCTCTGACACATCGATTTTGCAATATGATGCGAGGCAATTTACTCAGAAAGGTGCCTAGACAGGGCTCTTCTTTCGGAGGCCCCGAGTTTCAGAGTGATTACAAGCGCTAACAATTTAATAGTTCAAACGCCTGGAATAAAAGTGAGTGTCAAAAAATAAACCGTTAGATATACAGTCGGTTCAGATAGGCTTGTGTTGCTTCATTATGTTCGATGCCGACAAATTTTTGAATGTGCTTATGTATATTTAGATGCCATTGGGAAGTGTATCGGATACGATAATTCAGGAGGTATCTTCTATCTCTCACACAAATACTTCTAGCCCGAGTATGTTGTATCATATCGCGACACAACGTTGTCCGAGCCCTGCTATGTGGTTCCTTGATCACAACGAAGTCTGCATGGGCATGCGGCTTTTCACTGGTCAGGTGGCGCCGCGAGCAGGTGTTCATGTCTGGCAGATTGCCCTCTATCTTATGTTCATCGTGCAGTTCGTCGAGTGATCGTAAAACGATACTAAAAGCAGATGGCTGAAAAAATGCTTTTTCGTAGTGATGATAGATACCACGTCCCAGTAATTGCTTTGGCTAGTTTGATTGCGATGTTCCGCCAAGGGCCTCATAGCTCTGTGGCTCTCGGTGGCATTGTTTTGATGATGTTTGAAACGCCTCCTGAAATACCCGTACACTACGATGCACGGCACGTCTCACTCCCCGCCCTGTCACTTGCAAATAACTCGCGGTAAATCCACGTGCTCTTAACGCCCTTTTTCGTGAACAATCCGCTGAATTTTTTTAGAACATTGCCTATTTGGAGAACTATAGCATTCGAAGATTCTTGCGAGAGTATCGCTTGTTCTTGCAGTGTAAAGAATTGCTGCGCGCTGAGCTCTTTCTTTTTCTTTCACCGTTTCATGGCGGAAGTTACCTGCATTGCACTTCTAAGCCCTGAGCATTTGGTTAGGGTAACAGTTCATAAAAAGATCCTTTCTGACAGCCTGTAGTTCTCGTCTACGTTTGGTTGGGCTGGAGCAGACATGGAATGTCCGGGCATTAGGGGAGTGCTGCTGCTACGCATCGTTTTTTCTCAGTAAGGTGGGCCTATTCAAACATTAGATAGTGTCCCTTGTGCTTTGGTTGTCTATACGCACTTTTTTTCTAATCCGCTAGAGGTTCTCTTCAAAAGGATACCAAAAATCGAATTCGTCCATTGCTTTTCTCTTCAAGCATGAACTGCATGCTTGTCTTGAAAAAGTCCAGGTGCTGGAGAAAATGTGCTGCGTGTCGGAGACGAATGATATGGAAGTAATCGTTCTTGTATCTCAGAAAAAGGTGGTCATGTCGTTAGTGAGGGCAGAGTGGCACGTTTCAGGTGCCACAGTGCAATGTTTTCGCAAACGATGGACACTGGTGCCTTCATTGCTGTGCCGAACGTGCTTGCGAAGTACTGCTTGTTGAACACGAGCTACGTCAGTGCAAGATAAAATTTTAGAAGGTAGCAGATGTTGTGGACTTGAGATGTCGTCCGCTGGGTTAAAAAATATGGGAAGTTTGCAGTCAGTTGCAAAATGTTTGGAACAAAAAAGCACGGGCCTGTCGAAGCTCACTGAACAACCTATTTCTCTACTGAGCTGGACCGGCTTCTTTGTTCCTCTTAAACTTTCCGATTATTTCTTCTTCTCAAGTTTTCTCTCTTCTCTCTGTTCTTCCATTTCCTTCTCTGTTGTCACAAGTCCCGTTAATTCGGGAGGCGATCGCCGGGCTAATTCCAAGGGCCGAGGTATCGGCCCCCCGAACCGCACCACGAAAGCGTGGACAATTTAGAAGTGGTCCTATTTGGCGCGCCAGCGGACGCCGGCTGTGGCCCAAAGAACGAGTCAGAGCCAAGAGTTGATAAACAAACAAAATTATATTCTCAGTTATGGCAGATCCAAAACGATACACAAGTATGCACACTCGACAATAGTTGAATACACTATGTCACCAACCAAACAATGTACTACACAGTACAATCAGCCACACTCGAAACAACGGACACAGACAACAATATGCACTACAATGCAGTCGCATGCATTGAACAACCAAGACACTTAAAGACTAAAGAGTTCAAAAACTTATTCAGTCCAAAGTTCCTGGAACAAATGTCTGAATGATACTCTTCCGAGAATCACTCACTCAAAGTCCAGCGTTGTTGTCGTCCCGCTGCCCCCAAAGCTTCTCTTCCAGGAAACCTCGCGTCTTCAATTGGCCACTCTCCAAGCTTCAAACTTCTTCGCCGGAAACACGTCGGCTTCGCACACGCAGCTGTTGCCACGCGTCTTCGCTCGATAGCGGTAGGCACACACTCTTGCCTGTAGCTCGAGTCTTGACCCCTCAGGTGGAAATCCTCTTCTTCTCCTCCTTTGTCACGGTAGACAAAAGGCTTCGCCCACAAGGCGGAACACCCTACGCACTCTGGCGCATACTTTCTTCTTCTCCTGCTTTATCACAAAGGACAAAACCTTCACCGACAGACGCGGCAGGATACCCTACGCACTCTGGCGTTAACTTCCTTCTTCTGCTGATCTCCCATCTCCGCTGCTCGGTTAAATACCTTCCGCGCGAGATTCCAGAAAGTTCTCATCATTTCGTCGGCGCGATACGCAGCGAAGGCTGGGGAGAGGGCGAGACGATTCGAAGGCCGTCCGCGACGGATGACGCAACCCGGCATCACCCCGCCCCTTTCCATCTAGAACATTCCAGGGCTTGCTCGGCCGCCTAGGTGGGGTGAGGAGGTTCGTCGGCGAACCTACGCTTCCGAGGGGAGAGGGACGCGTGCCCGGGGAGTCTTTGGATGTTTGTTTTCTTTTTTTTATCGTTGACCTCGTGGCGTCACTCCAGCGTTTCGTCGCGAGAATTTGGCGGCGCGTCCTTTTTGAGCGCTCGTTTTGTGACATCTGTTTTGCTTCTAATAATTTCTTTCTCGCTTTTTTGTCTACTTTGATCTCTTTTTATGTTTCCTATCTTTGACTCGATCACTCTCTCGAATTCTCACTTGCTTTCTTTCCCTCTTTTTCACTCTTTTTCTCTCTCTTTGTTTTTCTGCATTATGTTTTTTTTATTCCTTTGTCTCATCGTTTATACGCTACGCTTTACTCTCGTCCTTCTCACTTTCCCTCCTCCTCACCCCTCCCCCTTCCGCGTTCTGCCACCTCACTGTACGATAGTATAAAAGGCTATGCCATGTACTGCCAGCGTGCCTGGATAGCCGAGCGCCTAAGACGCTCGCCTTCGCATCGTGAGTACGCTGGTTTGAATCTTCTCACCTCGTGAAGAAACTTTTTCTCCCAAAAAGTTCTCTTTGCATCTTCCTTTCTCTTTGTTTCATTCTCTCTTCCTCGCTTCGCCTTCTTCCTCTCTTCCTCGCTTCGCCTTCTTCCTCTCTTCCTCGCTTCGCCGTCACATGTCTCATTCACTTTGCGCTCCCCCCTCCACTCCCCCTTGCTATGCGTCGGACAAATCTGTGCGCGGTGGTGGTGATATCTTTATTTCTCACAGAAAGGAAATTAAAATAAATGCAGGTGTTCCTTTAGCAACTCCTGTGGCATACGATAAAGTTCATCATGATGTTCCTCTTCTGGGAAGACACAGAGAGCATGTGCCGGTCCGTGGTTATGACAACTTTGGGTCACGACATTTTGCCGTGAGACGCCACAGATTCGGTGTTAAAGAGAGTAAGCCCGGATAAGTTCCTTGCAGCATTCGACAGGAATGGAATTGCTGTAAGCATTCGAAGTCATCGCTTGCGTAAATACAGGTGTGTTTATAAAGCCAACGCACACGGAAAATCACCTGCCTTAATAGGTACCACAATATTGCTCTGTGAACGTGGCTGGTTTGAGTCTTTACCAACTAAATGAACCACGCTATTTAGCGGGAGCATCCATACACAAACGGTTGGTTGGAGCGATCGACGTTTTATTATCTTGTTGATTTTAGGTCACGACACATAAAAATACCAAAACATTCACCTAGCAGACCAAAGAGGCGGCATCTATGCTTCCTATGGAACATCGTCTACAAAAGGGCGCTTCAATCACCTAAGCTAAACCTAATAAAATGTTACAGTTTCCTAATTTAGTATATATTTGACGGAGATATTAAGGCTCTCATCTTCTGACTATACCGAATTCTGTGCTGAGTCGGCAAGCAAGTTATGCCAGCGTGAAGTACTTCTGAAGTACAAATACCCATTAAAGTTGTCCCTTGAAAAAGTATAGCATAACCTAAAATGACTGTACGAAAAAAAAAAGTGAGACAGAGAACCAAGGTGTGTTTCTTGCGAGTACTTCAAGCAGGGAATATTTACATATTTGCTAGATGGATGGACTCTCTGTTTATGCAATACGCGTTTTAGTATACGGCGCGTTTCGTTTTTCGCGTTCCGCGATTCAAGCTTGCACTCAGTCCGGCGCTTAGTCGCCCCAAACGCACATTCATCATTTCCTCCGCATGGCTTGCAAGGCCGAAGGATAAAAGAACGGCCGGTGCATTTGACGTTACCTAGAGCATGGACGGTGTTCCGCTGTTTCATGACGAATATGTGTAGAATATTTTCTTGTTCTCTTTCTAATTTTTCTTGTTTTTACTAACTGATTACGAAACAGCACGCTTGAAACAAGCTTTGGAGCGAAACGCAAGCGTTATTATTATATGTTGCACAATCTCCTGTACTTATAGGAAAGCTCACCTCGAAAGCACAAGCTTGCCACGAAGTCACGTTGCATGAGAAGATATCGTGTTGCTTGCTCAATCTGCAGGGATTTGTCCAATGAAGTTAGCACACGCACTGGTATACCTGCTTTTTTTTTTTAGAAAAAGATGTCGACTGGTCGCTTGGGCCGGCAGCGAAAGGAGTAATCATCCTCATTCGTGGCCATCGTGAAATATTCATGTTGAAAGTAGGGTGTTGCCTTTTACTTTTGATCTTCATGCGCTGCCTTCTTGCCTTTGTTGCCATCGTGTCGTTTTACCTGCGAATTTCCGAAACTTGGTGATAGTGATTTTTTTAGCTTGTGGGTATGGCATGTCGTAAAGAGGTACGCACAAGCAGCTCGGAAAACATCTCCTCTCTACACACGCTTTTGTTTTGAGTATTTCTTTCGCGTACCTCCAAGCAAGATCCCAAGCTCATCACACCTGCCCGAAACGGAAGGCGTTTTACGCCTCCGTGTGCAAGTGAGTGACTCATAGGTTAGTGCTGCGTTCAGAACATAATCGTGAGCAGGGTTCCCAATTAGGGTGGGGGGCAAGGTTTTAATTCACCCCCCCCCCTTTTTCTTAGAGCCAGCCCAAGAGACAGTATCGCACATAGGACAAAAACATTAAAATTAAGCGATGGCGTGCATCTGACAATGGCCTGGCTTCGGTTCGAGGTTTTCGGGAGGAAAAGTGAGAAGTAAACAGTTCTTGCAACACGACACCTGAAAATTTCGGCTGCCACTGTCAAAGGTGTGCGTGGTCATAATAATAAAAGTATGGGACAGACTTTACGCCCCCCTTCTCCCTCACGGACTCACCTGTGGTTCCGAATAGGTGCATAAAAGTGTAGGCTAACATATCAAGAACACTGACTTTCCGGGTGCCTATAAAATCGTCGTGTATTGAGGCATACTGTAGTTGGTGGCTCTGCAGTTATTTTTATACCATGTTCTCTTAACTTCATCTAAACCTAAGTTTTCATATGTGGTCGTATTTTCCTTTCACTTAAAACATGCAACAAGGCTGTGGCCGAGCTGCAATCACTTAGAGCTCGAAAGGCGTAGCGCCATAAACCAATAAGCAATCGTGATAGTCCTAACGTTGTGCACCGCCGTAGTAAGCCGCAGATGAAGGGAAAGTAGTTTTAGGCGCTTCAGGTATAGTAATAACAATTAGCACACCTGAAGCTCGTACAACCACTGACACGCTTTTACCTGGTAATCATATCTGCAATATATATACCTGTATCACACTTGGTATCAACCACTCACACTAAACGAGATAATTGAAGGCTTTGCGACCAGGCTCTCAGCATCCCGAATGTTGAAAATAATGTATGAAAGTTTGAAATTTTATGAAAATGATGATGATTATGATGATGACGCTATGATAATATATATTCAAATGAGACGTAGATAAGGGCCTATCTCATCTATTTGCTCTACTAAAGCGATACTCTTTTTATAACAGAGTCGAACTGGGGTGACATAGTTCGAATATGTGTCTTTCCTCAAGCTTTCATTTTGCTATTGTACATATAGCAAGTTCGAAAAAATTCCATGCACGAAGTGTTTGAAGTACGCACTACAAACAACAAATCCCTATCGTGTTCAACTTCTAAAGGTGAAAATTAGGGTTCCTTAATTATCTTTCTCAAATCGTTTTCTCTACATATTTAATTTTTTCTTATAATTTCAGTTATTATAACGCAAAAGGGTTACATTAAGTCATAAGTAGATTTCTTGTTACTTTATGCTCTGGTATGCTACGATTATTTTACCTTTCTCCTCAACGTCGCCTTGATATACCAGAGAAAAGTAAATATAATAGCAATGACGCAGACAGATAAAAATGTTTAGGAGAAGGTTATTGTCAGGTATGACAAGTGAAGAAAGAAGAGCAAGACAAGTGTTGCGAATAAAGGAGAAAGAAGGGTCAGTGGGCACGAACACGAGCCGCGGCACGCTGGCTTGTTTAGTTGTTCCTTTGACCTTCGATGTAGCCAGACGATCAAGTCCGGGTCTCCTTTCTTCGTTTCGCACACTTCGTTCTAAGCCGAAACCCACCCGGTCGTCTGGCTCTCGACTTTCGACAATGGACCAACTCTGAGTACAGCATGGCTTCTACCGGACAGCCGTCACCAAGGCAATATCGACTCTTGACATTCTACTGGCAGACTCGATGACCCCTGCTTAGAGGCTCCAGGAGCTTAACGACATCATTGTGGCGAAACGCGCCCACTTCATCACTTTCGACAAGGAGGTTAAAGCTGCGCTGCACGTTGAGGACCTCGAAGCAGACTTGACCACCGCCAGTGAATACGAACATCGGGTCATCTGCGCAAGGGGTTCGGCGTGCAACCGAGCCGCAGTCGCCAACCCCACCCGCATACGTCGACGTCACAATCGCTCCACTCAGTGACCCCCTCCCAGGCACATCGCAGCCGGCCGTGACCTTGCCTTCACCCAGCCTTCCGACTCCAACGACGCCTTCTCGCGTCGCTCTGCCCGAGTTGCACATCTCCAGTTTCTCCGGAGAACGACGCGACTGGCAAGGATTTTGGAACCACAACAATGACTGGATCCCGAAACTCGATAAGCTCCAATACTTATTAACATACCTGGCTGCGGTAGCGAAGACAACCATTCGAGGTATTCGCCTGACTGATGCGAACCATGAAGTCGCAATTCAAATCCTGTCGGACCAATTTGGCCATCGCGACATGCTGGTCTAGTCATCTAGACAGTTTGCTGTCAGTCACACCAGTGTGAAGTTCCGCCGACGTGACCAAGCTACAAAATCGATATGATGAAGCGAGCTTCCACATCAACGCCCTAGAATGTCTCGGAGTGTCTCCAGGAGAATATTGCACGGTGCTGCTGCGCGTCCTCTTGAAGGCGTTACCTTTGGACCTCAGCATCCTATATTGCCAATGGCAGAAAGAAGCCATGCTAACTGAGAACGCCACAGCATCCCAGGCAGCCCAGTCACAATTGAAAAACCTGCTGAGCTTCATGAAAGTACAAGTAGAGATACGGGAGGAAAGCGGTCTCCAGGAGCCGATATCATCTACAAGCCGGAGGCTTCCGCAGCGAGACTTGCCAACCCGTCAGCCACCCTTGCTCTCCGCTGCGGCTTCATCAGTGGAACTTTGATATCCGTACTCGCACCCCTGCATCCTGTGCACCTCTCTCGAACACATTGTCCAGGATTGCTCCGAACGTCTTTCTCAGGAAGAGACGCGGAAGAGACTTCACGCAAAGAAGTTATGCTCTCGCTGCGCCAAACGCAACCACTTCGCCACCGATTGCTGCGCCGCCAAAACCCTGCATTGCAGCCGATGCTCGCGACGACGTTTAACTTCGCTGTGCGACATTAGCAACCTAACGAACTGCTCACAGCGTACCAAACGCCTCGGTACGACAATATCACGCACAATGGTCTACCACCACTCCTTCTCGGCCCGTGATTTCCTCGACCAAGATCACGACTCCTGTCGTACCGACGTCACACCAGGCCGGAACTTCGCTTTCGACCGGCTTCGCGGCACATCTCGTAACGACATCGCAGCAGGCCTCAACTTCGCTTGCGACTGGCCTCACGACTCCTCTCGCCGCAGGCCGAGTCTTCGTTTTTGACCGGCCTCAGAATTCCTCCCGCATCGATGTCGAAGCAAGCGATGACTTCGCCTTCCAGTGGCCTCCTTACTTACGCGCCAACCACAACTCAAATGAGTTTTGAGCATACGCCGAAAAACCCGCCGCTTTCCACGCGATTCATGGCGCTTCAGTGGGCGGACTCGTCCGCAAGGTACGCCGTGTAAAGTCCGATGGGTGAGAGAAACCACGGGCGCACCAAGTGCATCGACTAGAAGGATCCGGTTATTCACCGCCTGAACCACAGCTTGCGAAAGCAGCCCTACTTCCCAGACCCAAAGGACAAACGCATGTACTATCCGTCGTGCGGCACCATGTACCCACAGGAGTTGCCTCATGCAGAACAACACGTGGAGCCCTACTTCTCGTCTTACATGTACCTCAAGCCCGATCATGGTGGTAGGGTCTCGAGCTTATCTTCCTTCAAGCCCAAGCAAGTCAACGATTGGTACGGTGAGCAGCAGAGCTACTACAAGTCGCACTCAACCAGGTACATGAATCTCATGACCGTTCACAACGCCACCGAACATCACAAGAAGATGGCGCCTGACGCCAGAGACCTGCGCTGGATATGCAAGTGCCACACCGCACAGTTCCAACACTACGCCATGCGTATCATGCACGGACCCGGCGTAAACGAGGACTCTCGTGAAGTGGGACTCACAGTAATCAACAAGTCGTCGGTAGACTCCCGCAGCGACGTCTCCAAAAACGCCGCTCTAAGTCCGAATCATACACCTGAAAATGCCACGTTCATGTGCGCCATCGTTCGCGACGCTGGTATGGACACCGACATTCCGCTACGAGCCACAGAGCAAGCGGACGAATCTCCGCTGCTGTCGAACACTGTCCGACTAACCAGGATGCTTCGGCATCATCGTCATCCTCTCCAAGCGAGGAATCAAAATAACTGTCGATCCCGGAGCCTTAATCCAGCTGGGATGCACTTTCGAAACAGACACACGCTCAGAACCATCTGATACTCGAAGTTGTCGAGGAAAACAAGTCCGCGCACCAGCTGGAGAAGGTTGACATAGAACGCTAACAACATCCTAGGGAGCACTCCAATTATCGGGAAACCTCGCAAATCTACGACACCAAGCCAAGATCAGACTCATCCTAGTGCAAGTGACGCAAGAATAGCAAAAGCCCTTAATATCAACCAAATATAGCAAACAACGTGACGGCGAAGTCATCTACACACTACAGTTTCAAGTAACGGCTTCCCCCGCAAGAAAAACCACCGTCTCGCTTAGCTTCATCCTCATGGTCAAAGCCCTTCTTCATCGCCATGTCACACCTTCTGGTAGATTCAGTTAAAGCGCGACATCGAGAAGCGCTGACGGGTCATCTCTGGAAACGCTGGTGAAAGGAGTGCTTGTTGGTTCTGCGTTCGGCCCACAAAGCGGCACTGAAGGCACCACTACGACTTGAGGTCAGCGACGTTGTCCTGGAGCACGACGACTCACCGCCAATAATGTGGAAGATGGCTGGCGTAACTGAACTGCTTAGTGGCCACGACAACATCTCACAAGTAGGACCCAAGCATATACCTGCGCCTCCGTACTTCGCGATTTGCCGCACGAGGCTTCCCTCCCCTTTTACTGCATCTCGCTCGCCAATGTCCGCCTGAACTTCGGCCGCTGAGCACCCGAACATTGCCGCGAGTTTCTGCGGCCTCGGGAGTGTGTTGCAAATAAAGGAGGAAGAAGGGCGGTGGGCACGAGCACGAGCCGTGGCGCGCTGGCTCCTTCAGTTGTTCCTTTGACCTTCGATGTAGCCAGACGAGCTTGTCCGGGTCTCCTTTCTTCCTTTCACACAACAAAAGCAAGACAAGAGAATGAATAGACGAGAGGCCAAAAGAGAAAATCTGGGAGAAGGAAGAGAAATAATTCTAGAAATGCACGGTGGGGACGCGCACGGGAGAGGAAGACGACGGATGATCGAGAGCCTCCCGAGTGTCCACCTCGGCGAGCTGCCGTCTTTATGCTCCGGTCGTCCAGCTGGCGGGCGGTGCAGCGAGTGGCCGGAACGGGTCAGCGTCACGCCGCCGATCTTCAACGAGCCCGGACTCACAGACACCTATCTGCTACGTCAACGGCACACGGGCTGTAAGGAGGCTGGGTGTGCCAGGGGTGTCTAGCGGTACGCGTCTACTCGCCAGCAACGGGCTTCGCCAGGAAGGTGCCTTCCGATATCGCTGCCGAGCTATGCACCAAGCGACGACCTTCTGACAGCGCCCGACTGTGCGTAAGCCACAACCAGTTCCCGACAGACGTTAGTTAGACGTGGTTTGAGGGACCGAATTGTTTTTAAAGATTGTTAGTCTTCTGTATGTACTTTATGTGGTTGAGTGTGTAGTGAAGGGTGTTTTTGTGCCAAACTCCGTGTCCCCCTTTTTGCGTCCATTCCACTTGCTCAAGAGAAACGAGCCGGGCAACGTGATATCGTGACATGATGTCGCCCGGCTCATTTTGTTTCAACTACGTTGAAGTGTTGTGACACCGACCTAAATAAAAAGGAAGAAAATATTGCGAAGACAAAACGTCAGCTGCGCTTTGACGTTAGTGCGCTTGTTTTTGTCAATATGGCTTGAGAACAAACAGGAAACTCTCCTCGGCCAATAAGAAACTGTAGACCTAATCAACAGTGCTCAGTGAGCGCTGAGCATAAAGAAAGAATGTCACATGTCGTTAGATTCATTTAGGGGGCTTGAGCTGATACAGCTGTATTATCTCAAGAAGTGGAGGTCCGCTAACGTCTGCTCTTTCCTGTGGTGGTGTTTCTATAGCAGTATCTTGTATCTTAAGACACGCGATGCATTATTGAATGTGTCGGAAATACAGATACAGGTGCTCGTTTTGCGAGACATCTCGGGATACAGATACCAGATATCCAAAGAGTACTAAACGCGAAGCATTTCTTTGCGTACTGCTAACATTTTGGCATCTATCTATCTATCTATCTATCTATCTATCTATCCGATTACGTCTGGGTAATCTCATGATCACCCGTCAACCAAAACTAGCATGAGAGGGTAAGTTGTTTTGACGATTGTGGCGCGCTGCTCAAGACATGAATAATGTCACAATGCCATCGCGCACGTCGTCAGACACTTCCCATCAGACAGTGGCACATATCAGTGGGCGAGTATATGCCACTTGTATGCGGTGATGCGCCACAGTTGATTCACACCAAACACATAATGACAGCTAACTAACAATGTTTACAGCTCGACACTTAACGCACTGTTCAAACAAAAACGACGCACGAAACGTAATCAGAGGTACAGATATAAGTGCGAACAAGTGTCCCAGTTGTTACATCGCTGGGTTGGGAAAGCGTGTTCTTTTTTTTTTTTGCGAATGGGGCCTGTGCAGTAAGCGAAGTGATGTTTGTGCATTCGGCAACTAAACGATCATTCCGGTGAAAGCCGAAGGCGCGCGATTCGCTCCCACCACATGATAAGTGCGCGGATAAAGCCTCTTTCCTCCGCGGAGAAAAACACGCGTGGGAGATGAGAGTGCATCGGCGCATCGCGCCGAGCTGGGCGCCGAGCTTTACACCGAACGCGCTCATCGCGCCATCTCGCTGGTAATGCTGAACACACGCTTTTCCCCCCGAAACAGGCGCCGCCAGCGCTAAGTGGTAGTTAAAAATAGCTTGCCCTTTCAACTCAATTTTTCCCGTGAAAAGGTTACGCGCTTCGCCGATTGCTTGACGCACAACGCGTCGATTCGGCCCGTTTGTCTTCCTTCTTGCGGTGACGATACTTCTTTGGCCTTCTTGGGGACTGTCCTAGTCGGCTGTGCGTGGCGCATGGGGCTTATGAGTCCGTTGCTGGAAGCAGATCGAATGACTTTCACCTTTGTTTTCTCTCTTCTCCAGTCCTTTTCTTCCTAAATATTTTATTCCTCATACCCCATTCCTGTGCCGACCTGTTGAGGTGACCTCGTAAGGAGAGAAGGTTACGGTTCGGCACTTTTCTCTTCTTTTCTTGTGATATAAACACTTGCATATATTTCAACGTTAAAAGAGTTGCTCCGTCGTGACTCAGTGGCTGACGCTTCGCGCTCACGGCGTTCGATTCCGCTCACCAGAGTCTTTTTCTGTTTTTTTTTTTTCTGGCGTTTTCGTATATGTAAATACGTATACATATAGGGTGAATGGCAGCGCACGCCGACCTCTACGCCGACCCGGGCGGCAAAATCCAGCCAAGACTGTACATATAATTGCTATCAGAATAATAAATGTCAGAGTGCCAGCACGTATCAAACCGCCGCATTCTGCATGGTATTTAAGTATTCTACCACGGAGCCATGCCACGTCTCGGAGCTGCTTGTCAAATAGACTCACATGTTCGTGAAGCGTCAGTTGTGCTTACAGTGCTATCTATTTAATTTTATAAACCTTACGTATGTGCTCCTATGATAAGCCGTCGCGTCACGGTAACGTCAATTGTAGTTGGGTGCCATGCGCTGAAGTTTGTTTATGCAGCAGCGTCCAGGGCTACCATCCTCGCGAGCACCAGCGCTTCATATCAGCTTATGACTTCCGGTGTTGCTGGTACTCGTGTTCCTGTTGGCATCGTTGCGCAAGGGCAAAGAACTGGTTCGATAAACATCTCCAAGTCTTCCACATATGTCTGTGCGTGCCACATATATGCATATATTAGGCGTCATTTTGTGACGTGCGCTCAATAAAATAAATTACAGCACAGTCACCTTTCCTGCACATACACTGGCGTCCTTGGGTTTCGCGTGAGGTTCTGACCGAGGATGCTTAGCAAGGTACTTGAGACCTGGCGAACTTTTTTAATGAAGTATCTAAGGTACATGTATCTTTGATGTTGCCCAGCAGTGGCATACGGGGTCGAAACCTCACTGCCTAGTTCATTCTTCATTTTTACCTTGGCAAGTGTAGGTTTGTCGCACCATTATTTTGTTAAAACACTTCACGGACAGCGCCTTGCAGCATCTAGTCATCTTCAACATGGTAGTATTCGTCTGAATTTTATGGGCGAAGCTCGTTAAGGTGTGAGTTTGTTGTTGCTCCGTTGTTGTCGTACGTATCCACCAGTGGCACATAGCCGCTCTAGAGCGGGTATGTGCCACAGGGGATGCGAGATGGCTGTACTTGGAGTGTTCACTAGATGGACGCACGGACGGATGGACAGACAGACTAGGAGACAAACGAACAGATGGACGGACGCGCGGACGTGCGGACGGATGGACGCACAAACGGACGGACAGACGTATGGACGGACTCATGAACTGACGAACGGACAGAAGGACAGTCGCATGGATGGACGCACGGATAGTCGCACGGACGGACGGAAGCAAGAACGAACAGACGGATGAAAGCACGGACGGGCTGACTCACGCTTCGCCCCACTCATCATTCACTCCGTGGATATGAGGTGATTTTTTACAAGTTTATTTCTGTATTATTGTGATTGAAAGCTGCTTTTAATGGTCTCTAATTTACCCTGTCCTGCGCGAGGTGATTCTGTTTTATCTCGGCGAACGTTCCAATTTCCCTGTTCTCTCTGAATCCTTGCCGTTTTCGGCAGTGTTTTTCATGAATGAGTATCCATGGACTGCTGCACCTAACTACCAGTAGTGGGTTCGACGCCTTATGTGATTGACTTTGGTCAGTTTGTTTCGCTGAACGCAAACAAAAAGAAGGTTTACATAAAACATTGTTTACAAGGAACACTCCTCGTTCAGTCAATCATTCGTTGGTCTTACGACCTTTTAATGTACCCCGTAACATTTGTTTTAACTGTAGCGTTCCATTTATTCACTTTTATCAGCAATACACGAATTACGTATGGAGTGCGACCAATTAGCCCGCGTGTGAATCCCCACCATCATATCCCAGCTGCCAGCTACCGCTTGTAGTGACGAACCCATCGCAAAGGCTACAAAGTCTCCCTTTTTGACACCCGTCTTTAAACACTGTGGGGTTAATAAAATGAATAAACGAAGCTTAATTGCAAGCTTGGCGATCAATTATACTCGGTAAGAAAATGTGTTACCTAATTAACCACCACTCTGCTAGCACAGGCCAACTATCCGCTGCGAGAAAATCAAGAACCTCGGGTCACGTCTTCGAATAAATCGCGAATGCAGGTAGCGTATTGCGTGCCGACTGTTCGTAGAATATCTTATTGCAAACAAGAAAAAAAGACAACGATCAATGCATAAAAGCATGGCACACATCTATATCCAAGTTCTTTCCCGAAGAGCCGATTAGGCAGCACTTAGATGAGGAAGCCAGAGCCAAACAGGACCTATTCCGGGCCTACGTTTCGTGGACGCCCTGTTAGGCGATGCCCGGAACAATAAAGCACCGGAAGGAAATCGACAAGTAGTGTACTTAGTGGGAGCACCGCATGCATAAAAAGGCACTTTCGGATAGCGATCTGTTTATTTATGTAAGGACAAACTCACGGGCGCACCATGAGGAGTAGAGAGGAGGGCCACGCGAGAAAGCTTCCATGCGATGGCCAATGTTTCGGTCGCTTCAGGCATAGTAAGGTATTTGCTTTACGAAGCACTGGCAGGCCTATATCGTGTTCGGCAGCTAGAAACGTCCTACCGGGAAACCGGTAACTGCACTGTTAAGGGCGGACAGCTGAATTATTCCTCTCGGAAAGACGGGCCATCAACGCTCGGTGTTCCTAAGTGGACTATCAGCCCCAGGCGCGGATCAAACCTACACCGCTGGTTGCCGTCGATAGAGGTATACTTAACTGTGGATCCAGAATAACTTAATCGATGACCAGCGGTACTTTATGGAATATTATTAGTTAGGCTTTCTTCCGAATTTTCTTCCTCATTTGCGTTATTAAACAAAAATTGTTTTCACAAAAATGTGGTTCTTCTATTCCTAAAGAAAACAGTGGAAATATTTCCCGCCGTAGAACAGACTAGATATTGACAACACAAAGAAGCCTTTATTTATAACTCGCGTTTTTTTTTTTTAGATTGGTTCGTAAACTCTATTTGTGGTAAAGCCACCTTAATAAAATTGGCGAATATGCCCTAGAGCTGCAGCCAATTTATCAAAACTGGCTGACCAACAACAACAAAAACAACAATTTTTATGACTAGCTATCAATTGTACATACTAGAAGACATTAGGCATTACGAATAAAATGCTAGCTGCAATTAACTAAAGCTAACAATTTGGCAGCGTTACCACGCAGGCAAACGGTATTAAAGGTGTACCTCTAATATACGCCCCGTATATACATTGTATCACTGTTTTTCACGCACTCGTTGTGAACACTCTACGGTCCCTTTTTTTTTTTTTTGTGGCACCAACTACGTGACATTGTTACTTGTGGCAGTCACTGCACTATTCATAAGTGTGTTTATTTTTGCCTCCTTTGCAATCTCTTTAACAGTTCTGAGCATGCGAATGTATTTTGTTTCTGTTGCTGTCAATCACGGGTCATCAAATTCCCTGCTTTCATCCCCTCCTCTTTCTCTCTCTCTCTCTCTTAACTTACCATTTCTTCCTCAATTACTCATCATAAGTTGTCAACCGTACGTTACCGGAACTTCGTCACCGTGCTTATGGCAGTGTCACACTGCAGTTCCTACACGAAAAAAATGACGGTAATGCGCTCACATAGATGCAGCAATAAAATGTGGCAACGTGAAATGACAAGACCGCTCGACAAAAGATCAGATTGTCACATGAGTAGCAGCTATTCGCCGAGAAGCCCGATATCGACAGAGCGTCAGTTATCGGAAAACGTCGCATACAGGATCTCCTAGGTGGAATGCGTGATTATGACTGTCAAAGAAAGAGAGCCACATGCTCTCCTTGTCTGTCGTCGTCTTTGTGCATTTTACCTCGTATCATGAACAACCAACACGCCCGGTAGTCTACCCTAAGGTCGCATACAAGAACGCATGTGACCTTGGAAGGCCCAAAACTTTTTATAGCAGCACACCTGTGGCTACGCAACGGAAGTACGTACTCTTTAGGAGTGAAGCTCCTCTTAATGTAATCTTGTCCCCCGTCAGGCGTAACCAGCACTGTCTTCCGAACAGTATATTTGATAAGGCTGTCCCATATAACTACATAAAAGCTGCAGTTGAATGAGGATATTCTAAATAGTGCTGTAGCGCTACTCTCCGATTGGCTGCCACAGCCGCGCAGCAGCCAATCTCAGCATCTTGGATCGTCGTCGTACGTGTAAGATCGTTGTTGGAACATGGACGAAGCGCAGCGGTGGGCGCGGAGGGCCGCGGTGGCTCGTGCTTGTCGCCAGACAGACAGGCGGACGGACAGACGGACGGACAGACAGACAGACAGACAGACAGACAGACAGACAGACAGACAGACAGACAGACAGACAGACAGACAGACAGACAGACGGACGGACGGACGGACGGACGGGCGGGCGGGCGGACGGGCGGGCGGGCGGGCGGGCGGGCGGGCGGGCGGACGGGTGGACGGAAGCATGGATGAACGCCCGGAAGAACGCATGGATGAACGAACGAATGCACGGTTGGACGCATGGACAGACGGATGGACGGATGGACGCTTCGCTCTGCTCATCACCAAGTGAAGCGCATTTTTGGGGTTGAGCTTCTCGTGCATCTTTGGATTTCATGTGTTGTAATAAAGCTCACAGTAGCCCCGCCACGGTAGTTTGGGGGCTTAGATACTCGGCTAGTGACCCGCCGGTCGCGGAATCGAATCCCGGCGGTGGCGACTGCATTTTCGATGGAGGCAACAATGCTGTAGTCCAGTGCGCTCAGATTTGGGTCACGTTAAAGAACCCCAGGTGGTCGAAATTTTCGGATCCCTACACTACGGCGTCTCTCATAATCACATGGTTATTTTGGGACGTTAAACCTCACATATCAATCATCAATCAAGCTCTCAGTAAACCCCTAAATGCGTGCCATAACAATGCTAGCAATGCTCAAAACCTTGTTAAAGTGAACGAAGAAGGTCTAAAATATACTACTTAACAGAAATAACCAAGAAATAATTGCAATAGTATACTAAACATCACTAGAAACGTTTCGGAAACCTGCAGCTGACCCCGGCGCCACGCAAGAGAGGGCGCTGCCATCTCGCAGAGTGAGCCTATCGGATAAGAAGAAAGTGAAGGTAACGGAGACTGACATCTGGAGAATTGGCATGATTAAGAAGTCCGCACTAGAGATCTATCGAACTTTTAAGCAAGAAATTGCCAAGGAAAGGATCTATGATAATACTCGGGGTAGTTCTCTACTGTTTGATGCCAGGACGGGAGTGTTGCGAACCAAGACATATCGGGCCAAATACGAAGGGGTAGACACGGTATGCATGCAGTGCGTGTGGAGAGGAAGAAGAAACTGCCGAACACTTGATAATGTTCTGTAAAGTGCTTCACCCTATAGTTCAGGATGATGGCGCAGAGTTTTTCAAAGCACTGGGGTTTAGGGACAGTGAGGGCAAAATAGACTTTAAGCGGGTAGAATTAACTAGAAGGAGGTTATCTGATTGGTGGCTAAAGTCAAGGCACGAGTGAAAATTGAACCCTTCACTGCAAAGTGCGAGTTCTCAACCTCACTATTTAAGGGGGAAAAAATAAATCTACTTTTTGGTTCATTAAGTATTACGGCTTGGTGGCGCTAGCCACCGCCCGATCTAAGGGGTACAGCCATATACATCCATCCATCCATCCGTGAGCGATTTGCCCTCTACCTACTCTTCGCCGACGCTGCATTGTTTTGTTTGATGGAGGAACAACCTGACGTAACTCGCTACAGACGATACGTATCAAAACTGCGGTAAGAAATGGCAAGTCGATGAAGGCAAAGCAAGAAGTTGCGTATGTGTCACGCATCAAATTTTCGAATCTCCCTTACAAGTTTCTACTCGTGGAAGATAAACAGATAAACCTTACATGCTTACAATGACGTCATTGGTGGCTTGGTAAAAGAGGCAGCAGGAATCCTACGAATGGGAATCGCTGGATGCCCGTGCTACGCACTTCCACGGGTTTCTTACAGATTGATCTGCGTTGTTTTTTTTTTTGTTTTTTTACTACGCTTCTACTTGCATGCAGTCCGCGAGTGCTAACTTTTGCAGGCTATGTATCTTAAACAAACGTAAGGAACAAAACAAACAGACATTATGTTCAAGAATGTTTGAATTGTTACAAGACAGATTACCCCGTGAAATATATGCAATTTCTGCACTTTTCATTGTTTTCTGGTGCTTATTTTACGTTTTTCTGCCCCAGTAAATGATGGCGTCTCTCGGTTGCAACCAATGTGGTCACAACAGCTGCACATCGAAGCTTGTAAGCAAGAACAAACGCGTGTTCTTTAGGTGATCTGCATGCATCGACAAGGAACAAGAAACTGCCCTGCCGTGGTGGTCTAGTGGTTAAGGTACTCGGCTGCCGACTTGCAGATCGCGGGATCGAATCCCGGCTGCGGCGGCTGCATTTTAAATTCGAAGCATTTCTAAGCAAACTTCGGCGACTTTGAGCGTATCCATCTACCTAGTCGCCCACGGCATTTAGCTCTCCTGGCCGTTTCGATAATGGTATCAATACCAAACTTGGTATGACATAACATGACTGTATCAAAAACATGTTTGACTAGTTATAACATGAAAATCATGACATGGATGTCATGAATGTCATGATTTACATTTCATGGTCCTGCAGCTCTTGCAGGTGGTATCGTTCACATGGCATGTTGCAAAACTGGTATGGTATGACGTGATTGAATGACGAACACAAGCGACACATCCTAACATTAAAATAATGACATGCGTGCATTGTAACAACATGACCACATGCCACGCTCATGATGCACTCGCGGCCGTTTTAACATATACCAAATTTGGTATTACGGTATGTGAATGGATGACGAAGGTATGTGACTGGTGCAAAAACGATAATCATGAGATGCGTGTCATGTAAGAACGTGACTACATGCCACGTTCATGATAAAGTGGCGGCCGTTTCGCTAGCTTCACTTACACCAAATTTGTTATTACGGGACGTGAATGGATAACGAAGGTATGATACTGGTGCAAACATAATGAACATGAGATGCGTGTCATGTAACATGACTACATGCTACGCTCATGAAGCACTCGCGACTGTTTCGCTAGCTTCACATGTACCAAATTCGGTATTACGTGACGCGAATGGACGACATTGGTAATTGACACATGCAAACGTGATAATCACGACATGCGTGTCATGTAACAACATGACTACATGCCGAACTCATGATGCTCTCTCGGCCGTTCCGCTAGCTTCACAAATGCCAAATTTAGTATTACGTGACGTCAATGCAAGACGAAGGTATGTGATTGGTGCAACTATGATAATCATGAAATGCGTGTCATGTGAGGACATGACTACACGCCACAGTCAAGGGGCCAATACATTTCGACGTGACGTGGCGAGCGTGCTCGCCAGCGTTGCCACGCTAAGTGCCAGTCCTGCCATTTACTCGCAGGCGCGTGCAGCGCTGCGTTGCTTTGACGCATGCGCGTTTCAGCGTGTCCGGCGTCCCTCTGTCACGAAAAGAGTGAGACGCAGTAGTGTCTGGGTAACGCATCGGCGCGAAATGCAGATTGTCGCACTTCGCGCCGGTTGCCGTCGGGCTGCGCCGACGGACGCTGGTCGCGCCTGGCGTCAGACTATAGAGTGCTCGCGTTTTGCTAACGTAGCGTCGTTGTGCCCAGCGTGCGCGCGCGTCAACGCTACATTAGAGTATACTAGGCCCTTCATGTTGCGCTGGAGGCCATTTTGCTAGCTCCACATATACTAATTTTGTGTTACGTGACGTCAATGGATAACGAAAGTATATGACTGGTGCAAACATAATAATCCTGACAACCGTGTCATCCAAGAACATCACAACACACCACGCTCATAGTGTGCTCGTGGCTGGTTCGCTACCTCCACATATACGAAATTTTGTATAACGTGACGTGAATAGATGAAGAAGGTAAACGACCCATCCAAAGAAGATAAATCTTACACGGAAGTCATTTAGGGCTATATTTACTTCCACCTGGTAACGCTATGCTGGTTTTAATGTCACATATCAACCTTTCTAATTAGTGCTTCGCATATCATCAATTCTCACTGTACGTAGGATCTGCCAATTTTTCGATGGAGGCGAAAATGCTGTAGGCCGGTGCGCTCAGAATTGGTTGCAAAGAACCCTAGGTGGTCAGAATTTGCGGAGCCCTCCACGACGGCGTCTCTCATAATCATATGGTTGTTTTGGAACGGTAAACCACACATATCAATACATCAATCCAGAAACTGACTTAGCAATCCGTTGTGAAGTATTTTGCTAATTTATTCTCATATAATGGCGGAGAAGGAATATGTGGGCAAGTGGGTACTGTAACGCTGGTGATCTGTCAGTCTTCAGCAAGAACAGCCGCTTAAAATTTAGCTAAACTGCAATTAGAAACAGAACCTAAAATGAGTGACCCATTTCATAAAGTGCATTGCACAGATGGTTGGTATTTCGGCTGCCTACTATTGGTGATAGAATAACGCTGAAGGTTGCATGCTGTAGCACCATACGTGTCGACTATTATGGCGGAATGTGTTCTTGTCGCTTTGCGATACGAGCGCGTTACGGTGACAAATCACCTTGCAAAACTTGCATCGTGCAACAGACGTGTTCATGTCTACTGATCTAATGACAGCTTGATTTTCACTGTACAAAAGAGGATTTCTGGCCACGGGTATTAGGAGTTTTTTTTTTTTTTTTTCGTGGAATTGCAAACGCGAGACATCCAAGATATCCGTTGCCTGTCGATGCATTCACGTTCTCTGACAGAATACCCTAAGTGACTGCGTTTCGAAATGTGGGAAAAGGGTGATACTAAACCAGTATGCATTGAAATTTAGAAAAATGGCTCGTTGCCTTTGTGTAAGACGTGTAACTGTGGCACAGCTAGTTATTGCGTGTTCGTGCCATGTTGTATTTGAAAAAAAAAATTACAAACGAACTGCTTCAATAAATCTGATTACTGCGTTCATTCGCCATAAAAATATTCTATCGCTTTCCAACAAAAATATAAACAAGACTACATGTTCCTCGGTTTTGATAAGGGCTTGAGCTGTTGGCAGACTAGCCTCGTCTAATTTCACATGCTGAGGAGCTCAGGACTGATTCTATATTTTTGCTGCATTCATTAGTACATCAAATATTGAGGTAGTTTTCAAATAAAACTAGATATAAACACCCTAATAGCATTACATTCCAAATAACATCTTCAGGTCATGAATATTCGTATGAATATACGCATATTGGACGCGCTTGCGAAACCAAAACCTAAATTGCTCGCATACTGACTTCTTGCGTCAGTAAGACATGGGCGAAAGCTCCACACACGCAGATTTGGCTGTGCTGCTACAGAAAGATGTCACCAGGGACACTGTAACTGTGTTCGGCAAAATGTTTCGATGATTTAGAGGGCTTTGCACTTTACCATGGGAGAGAGACACACTCTCCCTAGTAAGTGTATATACATGACAGTATCAAGAAAAGAAACTTGGCAATGTTAGAAATGAGCGCACCTAGCGTCTATACAAGCCGATCTCCTCTGAAGCCGCTGGTAACTTTATAGTACTTGTGTCACAGTTAACGTGAGATGCCCTTGTTTCATTTCAATTCTTTTTCTTTTTTGCTTCTTTTTTTGTGTTGCCCAAGCACTCCGTACATGCTTAACCAGCGAACGCTGAAACGTGTGACCCCGGTGTTTAGCAGAGGGTTCAACCCGACGCTGCACTGAAGCCTTTGGCAGTTATTGGTTACATGTTCGTGCTTCTTAATGAGGTTAGACACACATTTGACTTGGGTTTGCCGCAGTGTTTATTTCCCATGCCGCACATTGTGCCTCGCATGATCACGGTCACGGAGA
This sequence comes from Rhipicephalus microplus, assembly GCF_043290135.1. Lineage (NCBI taxonomy): Eukaryota > Metazoa > Arthropoda > Arachnida > Ixodida > Ixodidae > Rhipicephalus > Rhipicephalus microplus. The sequence goes on along the minus strand of NC_134703.1, from coordinate 115,858,352 downwards.
AGTGTAATGAGTGGTTAAATGTGTTTCGTAATGTGGTAATCACAGTGGTTTGCACAAGCTTTTAGTGTTGTTACATGGTGACACTCCGGGCCACACGTTTCAGCCTAATTGGTCAACCATGTGTGCGGAGTGCTTGGGCAATGATATGATTTAATCAAAGACGCAGTGTTCATACGGGCAGGTGATGGGCAAGCACAGCGTTTTATTATCGTATGCAGTTACCGTGACTTGGTCAGTACCTCCATGGCATTGATCCGTTATTGATGAAACCGGATTCCATCGATCGTTGCTAGGTTGTTCTCAAACCACAGGTGGTCACAGACGTCGCAGTCGGTTTCAAAGTACCGCAGGATAAACTCCCGCCGAATGCGCTCCCGCAATGATCACGTTGATGCTGTTTATTTATTTATTTATTTGTAAAACCCTCAGGGTACATTTGTACATTATAGAGGGGAGGGGCGGAAATACAGATGAACAACAAAATAACTACAGGATTATGTAAACACATTTAACAAGAAGATAGATATAATGATGAAGTTTTGCATGCAAGGAGTACACTTTATTAAAAAAACAACTGAACTAGAACCACAAAGAATACACCAAACAGTCAATAACACTTACGCGATTAGTACAGTTCACGATTCTGAGTTTATAAGTGCATTCTTAAATCGAGTGGGGTCGCTGATGCTTACTAATGATGCAGGTAGGTTATTCCAATCAATTGACGTCTTAGGGAGGAATGATTGTGAACACGCTAAGGTTTTGTGACGAGGTACGCTGACCTTGTACACGTGATCATGGCGAGCAGAATGGTACGATGCCGGGTGAATCCAAAGTGAGCGAAGGAAAGGATTGTGGTGATAGATTTTCTGAAATAATGAAATTCGCGAGTTCTTTCTACGACTAGAGAGTGCCCGGAAAACCGCTGTTGTGCCCGGAAAGCCGCTTGTTCGGCGCGCCATTGTTGCAAGCGTTTGATATCGCGAGTTAACTCGGCTGCGTGCTCTACAGGATCCGCCTGCCACGGCCCATCGGCGCTTGCATTCCCGTTCGCGATTTAGCGCGGCTTCGAAGGCTACTGGATCATCGATATGCAGTTGCTGCCGGCATTGGGCAACCTGGCCTTTTTTTTTACCCGGACTGCAGCATCGTTCTGGCGAATGTGAGCTATCTGAAGTTTCTACTTTCGGCGCTCTTCTGAAGCTGTCCGCTGTTCGGGAGTACTATCGGCGTCAAATGAAACCCGAACAGTGGAGCGCGTGTTTCAAGCATTAGAAGCAGTATAGTGTTGGCCGTCCAGTCATCACCATTGACAGGGGTGCACATCTGCTTTGGCAGCACTGCGCGATTCCTCTAGAGTGCGTTTTCTCCGTTTCTACCCTAGTTTTTGTGTGGTAATAATGGTGGCCATCGTGGGCGTGCCAAGTGCTTCTGATCGTATCGCTCGCAATTCCTTGCTTTTACTTCAGCGTCCCAGTGCAATCAGTGTCTTGGCAAGATAAAAATATATATGTATAATCGGTTCGCGGTTGATTTTCAAACGATCGTCGTATCTCTTTATCCAGCGCTGCTTCACCCGCACCCTTCTTTCAGAGACCAATCGGAAAAGGCTTCACCTTAACTGGAAATGCCGAGCGTTTCTTCGGAAGAGAGAGCGCAAATGGTTTCACTTTAGCGGCACGAAGTAGAACAGCGTGAAATCGCCAGCATTGTGAACCAAGTTTTGTCTGCTATAAATATAATTTGCCAGGCATTCCGTGATTATGGACTCCGTGATGACAACGCGTGCTACAATACATGCCTTCGGCTGCAGTAGTTTAAGCTCTGTATTTTTTTCATTTTCTTCCTTTCAAATACCATAACCATACCTGGAACACAAGCAGAACTATTGCACTATAGGGGGATCGCGCAGTGCTGCCACGCCGGATGTGCAGGCCTGTCTGTGTCAATGACTGGTAGACGGCGCGCACTATGCCATTGATAAGGCTTGTGCCACGCGCTCCGCTGTTCGCGTTTCATTTGATGCCGATAGTACATAAGATCTGTGCCCTAACAATGTGGATGGTCTAGATATAAACTGATGCGCACGTGCTGACCACCATGGCAGCAACGAGATGGACGACGTCCCTCAAAGCGCAGCGAATGGCACTCGTGCTTGGGTACGACACAGCGCCAATAGACACCACTTGTGATACGGACGCCGAATCGTATTCGTTTCTCCTAGCCATATACAGGTTTCACTGTTAAAAAAATGACGTACACGCGCACACGATGTCTACAAGACAAAGACCTCGCATGCATCTGCCCCCTCGTTCGCAATTAGCTGGTCACGATTCCCAGCGTGCCCTTCTTTCACTTTATTTTATTGCTGGGCTTCAAGTTCTCGCGATAACTTTCTACTAGTTTGTTTTTTCAGGAATACATCCACATTGTCACCCTTGTTGAGAAGAAATGGTTTATGATTTAGGGTACAATGTGCACCCTACTGTGGGAGAGCAGTCAGCTGTCCGCAACACAGTTTTCGCAGCACATCGGCTGCCCCAAGCGCGGGGACCTGTGTTTAGCAAAATTGTCTCACGATTTAGATCACTTCGTAATTAAGTACGGGAGAGCATTAAGCCGCCCTACATAATCAGAAGCTCTGTGTGCTTATAAAAAGTGGTTAACAATTTAGACACTTGGTATTCTATTATGGGAGAGCATAAAGCACACTTGATAGGGCCACTTTGACTAGAATTCTATGAACGCAACATGGAACAGCGCCAAAGTGTGTTTAGAAAAAATGGTTGATGATTTAGAGTGTTTAGAGAAATTTATTCTCATGAACACTGAACATCAATTACAATCCAACAGAACATCGCAATGGAACACAACATGCACGGACACACCAAAAATTGTGACAGAAAGATATGTTTACAAATGCACAAGGAACTGCTACTCATTGTTTAGAAAAAAATTGTTTAACGATTTCGAGTACTTTGTACTCAACTATGGGAGAGCACTGAGCCTTCCCGCTAAAACTTGTTGTAACGCACCAGTGTAATGTGGACATTGTGACAGGGAAGTTTATTGCAAACTGGTAACAAAATCTCAGGTGAGTACAACTGTCTGGTGTAACATAATCACTTCAGTGGCGTGTACAAACAAGAGAACATAGACAGGATGTAACACACAGCACTTCAGTATTCTCACAGATCACGAATCACTCAAGAAAACAAGGAGAAAAAGCACAAAGTTGGAACAGATTCACATATTACGTGCGACAAGAAGCATTTTTTTCCTTCTCCGAGTTAAAACGACAGTAAAGGAAATTCAATATTCCCATTCCGAACTCCGAAAACCGTGTATATGACATCGACATATACATACATATCGGACCACCTACGCAATGTAACGCGCGTGTATCCTACTATGAGGAGTCCCAGCACTTGCTCAAGTTAGGCTTTCGCTTGCGCCTGTACACATAATAAGCGCTTCGAACAAACGCACCACGAAACTGGGAAATCGATACTTGTCATCACCTTTCTTATTCCTTTAGCTATGTCATCGAACCCAGTCAAATACATGATATTCACGACCAAAAGTTAGTTGTGTTTGATTACATCACATGAACAGAGGAAAGAGACGCCTGAACGACAATCGACGCCAGCAGAGAACGCGAGCCACCTGGTTTTTATCCTGCGTCCGTGGCCTTAGGAAGCCTTCATGTGCATGCGACCGAGACGCGCGCACATGAAGGCTCCCTACGTGGCCTTGGCTTCACGTACCACAGCGCGCCAAGCGCCTTTCTTCTTTTTTCGGTCAAGCGTCCTTCGTTTTGCGCGCCATCTAAACGAGGGCACTACAGTAGTAGAAAGGCTCCCTGCTATTACGGTTGAATCCACTTCAGCGGCAATGACTGTGTGATGTTAGTAGCGGTAGTGGTGGTTACGACATTCATTAAAAACAAAAAAGTGTGCAGAAAGGAACCGACCGTTTCATAAGGAGACGGCACCTGCGTTAAACAATAGCCGAGTGTCGAAATAGCAGGAGCCCTCAATTACGGTGTGCTTCGGCTAAACACCGTGGTTTTGAGTGCATAGTACTTCAGTGTCCCGGGCTACGGTGTGTTGTAGTGTCATGTCGCTTGGCGTCACGCTGGCGACACCTTGTATGGCCGTAGCCATGTTAGGTGTAGCCGTGTATAGTTAAGTATGTAAGCACTGTGGTGAGAAAATGATGTGAGGTAAGCAGGGATGCTGTGAGGCGGAGGAAGAGTAAAAGAAATAAGGGAGAGGCTATACCACACCATATTCATGCACGACGCCACACATACAACAATATGTATGGCATAGCAATATATTTATGGTATGGAAATGGTGTGGGAAAGGAAAATACCGGTAAATGTAGGACAGGCGAAGGTTAGTACAAGAGACGTAAGGCCGAGGAGGAAGGACATGATGAGATCATTAAGGGTAATTATGGAATAGCCATGTGCAGTGCAATATAATGGGGTAAGAATTCGAAGTTAGGGTGAAGAGAGGGGATATCGGGGTGAATAGAGGATGTGGAAATTGAGGCTAGCTCACCACCTGTGAGCGGGCTTTGCCGCCCCTTTTTGCCGTTCTCATGTCCTGACATGACTCCCCTCCTCCGTGGTCTGCCGCGCTGGGAGAGCGGGGAGTGACGTTCAACCCCTCTCACCCGATAGCGGATGTCGACTGTGGCACCGTGCGCGCAGTCTCTCTAAGCCCCGGAAACTCTCAAGTTCCAGCGATCGCGGTAGAGGGTGAAATAATCGACCACGGCGAGTTTCATCATGTGCGCGTATAGTGGAACTACTCACTCCTCTTTTAGCAGTCAGATAAGTTACTGTGCTGTTTTCCTGTTAGGGGCGCTCAAAGGGGCTAAAATGTTTATTTCATGGTGTATCAAAAGACCGTTAGAAGAGTAGTTACCACCTCGTTATTTATAAGAACTGATGAAAATATTTTGTATTACTTTTACTATTAATACAAGAGCAGTGAATGTTTGAGTTCTAGTGTTGAGATTATCCTGATGCTCTAAAAGCAGCCCATAGTCGTCGAGTGCATTTTTGTCGGTTAATTTGGTCATGTTGTACCACGATTAGCCGCTTTTTTTTTATCGATCGGCATTACGAAGCTCCGTTTTCATTCAGCTTAGATATATCAATCCGAGCTTGTGTGTCAGACTTTACGTGCCGCTATGACAAAGCGAACGTGCCTAAAGCCTGTGAACACACCATGTCAGCTGCTGTGTTTTACCGACATTCGGCTGCGCAGCCTCCAGCGTAAAAATTCAACGCCGGCAAATCGCTCAGAGACTGCCTACTAAAACCTAATGATCATGCACAACGTGGGCGTGCTCGCCGATGAGTGAAAATTCGATGCTTTTCATCTAAACATCACCCCTTTCTTTTTCATGTGCTACATTTCTTGTCATTTCATAAGGCTTTTCGACTTTCACAGCAAATGAGATGCACACTTGTGAATATTTGAGTTTTTTTTTTACTTCGTTATTATATTCGCTGAAAATATCTTTACTGCCAAACTTTGTAGCACAGATCACATCATCGCAGCATAACTTTTGCCTGTTTCTGCTCAAAGTGAATCTGCTGCAATATATGCTCATAAATTCAATACATAATAGAGCCAAGTGAACCTTTAGTACATATATGCGTTTTTACATTTTTCGTAAGTTTACAATCAAGCATATTACATTTGCATGAACCATATAGTACATCCAGTTGGGCAATTACCTAGCTTTGTCCTCTGAAGAACGTCGCTGAAACGAATTCATTAAAATGCCATCCACAAGACAAATCCACAAAACAAGCAGTGTTATGTCCGTGCTACCTTTCTTATATGCAGTGTTCCCATATACATTCTTCTTAGTCATGCATCACAAATCTGTTCACACTTCTACCAGTGTAACCAGGACTGTTTTTTTTTTCTTACAAGCCAACCGCAGCCTCCAAGGAGCTGCTGATACCTGTGTTTGTTTGGATGCTTCATCGCTCTGAACCTACCCCAAGTCAGCGGAGACTGAAAGCAAGCTCATGGGCCGAAATCCTCGCAACTCGCCAGGTATGGTTAAAGACACTTTATTTATACAACCTATTTTCGCTTAACTATTTCTGTCTTACCCTCCTCGTGACTTTGCCTTTTTTTTTTTTCTTCTCAGAAAACTGGACAAAACAGAGACCATTGATTTCCGAGATACTCGCATCAAGTCGTAAGAAGCTCAACAGTTGCCATATTTACAACCCCATGCGCCACCAATATACCAGGCGGACAAATGGAAGCCTTATACTGAAAAGTAGTGATAGTGTACGGTATGTTCAAGCTGTACGAAATGGGGTGCACAGATTGCTGCTGCTTGCTTTATGAATTACTCAGTTTAGAGGAAATGTGTAGGGTTCAAATTTCTTGGGCAGTGCATATGATGTGGTCCACATACTGTACTTCACTCTACGTGTGAAACTATGCATAGACTATAACATATAACTAGGTAACAAATGGACCTGGAGTAGTGCAGATTTTGCAGCACTTCTTTTCCACATTAAGTATAGGTTGCTGTGAATGTGAAGACTGTTACAGGGCAGTGCTGGGTACAGCTATAGTAGTGTTGAAACAGTTACTGATACCGCGTGCATGTTACGAGTGACACTATCAAAGCTTTAAAAAAATGTGCAAGAACTCGTGTCTTCATTAAGCAAGACATGTCTTGCAGAGGTAGCAATGGCGAGACCGAGCCATGAGAGTGAAATAACTAGAAGAACAAGGATGGAGTGGATCACATGCGGCAAGCATTTTCAAATCATGAATGATAATCTGCCACTAACTCTCAAGAGTAAGGTATCTAACAGCTGCATATTGCCAATACTTACCTATGGAGCAAAAACCTGGATGCTTACAAATAGGGTTCAGCTTAAATTGAGGACAATGCAGCGAGCAATAGAAAGCAAAATGGTAGGTGTAACCTTAAGATACAACAAGAGAGCAGAGTGGGTCAGGGAACAAACCAGGTTTAAGGATATTATAGCTGAAATCAAAAAGAAGAAATGAACATGGACCGGGCAAGTAGCACGTAGCAGGATAACCACTGGTCATTAAGGGTAACTGACTGGATTTTTAGAGAAGGTAAATGCACGAAGGGGAGAGAGAAAATTGGGTGAGCCGATGATATTACAAAGTTCGCCGGCATAACGTGGCAGTAGAATGCACAACACCAGCTTGATTGGCGGATCATGGAAGAGGCCTTTGTCCTGCAGTGGGTGTAATCAGGCTGATGATACGCCAAAAACAAACACCGACATGCACGGAAGCAGTCAGCCTCAAAGTTGAAACATATATCAATATTTATGCTTCAAAACATATGTTTGCTAACCTGACGGAGTTAACGCAATCAAAATGAAAAGTAATCAGTAATTTGCATTCGTTTGTATTTTTTACAACTGTGACTCTATGACCATCATTCATGACTTGCCCAAAGGGCTCCAGTTCAGCATCCAAAATTCCATCTGCTCAGAAATGCTGCTGTTTGGTTGTTTTCCACCTCTAGTAAATTTAGTTTGGTTTCATTTCGCAAATTATTGCGATCACTCTCGACAGACTTCTGCAAGCAGCAACAAAAACAAGGGGCTCCAAGTTTGAAATAACTATTTTGGATACCATTGTGTTCAAATTATCGAGAGATTTCCCGCGTAGAAATACACAGGGCTGTGTACTTTTACTTAACCAAGTTCAAATAACGACCTTTTAATGTATTATTATTTGTTCTATGTAAAAGACCTGACACATGACAAGGAATTCTTAAAGGTATGTTTATTTTTAACAGAACAATGTCTGAGTGCACTCAGTAGATATAATCACACTTGGTCAGTGTTTGTGCATGTTGATGATTTGAATGTGTTCTAACAGCTATTTCCTTGATATGGCTGCGAACTATGTAGCCAAAAGGACTAATTTCGTATGATACTCATGGTAAGAGTGAGGCAGGCAGTTAGGAAGTAGTGAAGAATGAAAATGTGAAGCTAGCTTCTGCTGTCGTTCATCGTATGGGCAGTGTATTTGATGACACAAAAAAAAACTCATTTATTCATCAGTCAATGCAAAGCATAAAAACTTTGAGAGTCATTCAAAAAGTAAGGGCGATTTGGTTCCAAACAAGTAAATATCCATGAGCAAAAGTTTTTATTGGTGGGCACTTTAGCGAAAACCAACTTCACTTTTCTACACAATCGCTACTGACTTCTTAGCACTTTTCGTATCATCGCAGTAAGTTCTTTAGTCAATCTGCATAAAAGATCGCCACCTGGTAATTGAACCTGTCGTGACCAGTGATCTAGAATTCCTCAGACTTCAAATCGTGCCCCGAACGTAACGTCGCCCCGAGCCACTGTTTCAAGTGACAGAAGAGCGAATAATCACATGGTGCTGGCTCTGGACAATAGGGATTGCTATCAGTGTTCCCAACAAAACTATTTTATCTTCCCATTGGTTCTGACTGTGGTACAAGGATGCGCGTTGTCATGTAGGAGGACGATTCCAGATGAGAATTTGTGACGTCATCAATGTTCATCGTATTTTTTATTGAGGTGAGTGTTTCACAGTATACGTCAGCTGTAACTGTGGCCCACATTTCATGAAATTAAACACTCAAAATGCCCTTTTTGACTAGGAAAATGGTAGCCAACATTTTCTAACTGGAGTAAGCTACTTGCTTAATTTTTTTCGGTTTTTGTGGAGAGGAGTCGTGGCACCACTGCGTTGTTTCTGCAATAACGTACACAATCAAGCACCGTCACCTGTGCACCAGTGTGTGATAACAAATCATCCCTGTCTTATCGGTAGCATTTGAAAAACGCTCGTCCACTTGACGTTCTTTGGTGTTTGAGTTGGTCAGTAAGCCATTTTGGAATCTAGCTTGAACGAGCTCTGTCATACTTGGACATATCAGCTACAATTGTGCCAATTGTAGCGAGGCCAACAAAGGGAATCATGTCTTACAGACCACTAACTGTTAATCGTGAATCTATTGCAATATCCAGTCCACTTGAACAGTTCGGTTGGTCTGAATGCTTGGGGTGGCGCTCCACTTTTTGCTGTACACATTTGTGCAGCCATTTCGGAAGTCTCCACACCGTGTTCTGACACTTGCTTCACTCCTCACAGTTGGTCCATAAATTAGACACAACTCCCCGTAAAGTGGAAAAGCTAGTGATTCTTTTGCATGCGAAAATGTAATTACAGTGTGCACCTTACAACAGGTGGGGGCAAGAATATTCGCTAACATTGCTGTCTGCGTTCCCCGGCAAGCAGATGACTACTGAGTCAGAACTTCAGTACTTTCGCTGAGGAGTAGAAGAATGTGCTAAGCTTATAACTATTCAGTCGGACGTGCAAATATTGAAAGATTATGAAATGGCCCCTACTTTATGAATAACCATCGTAGAAAATTTCATTATACAGATTTGACTGCAATGATTATTCACTGCCTCATTGATACCGCGACTTACAGCACTTCTCAGGTGTCTAGTTTTACTAGTTTTGCATATGTCCCTATTCTCATGTGTAGTGTATTGCGAGGGCTGTCCACTGCTGCATACTTTCTTTTTTTTTACAAATGAATGCTTTTGGGAACACCAACAGGCATCCTCTATCTCGTGTGTCAGCTGATCAACAGTGGGCGAGCAAGGGCAAGAGTAGCTCATTCTCTGAACTTGTCATCCGCGACAACTTACACAAGAATGTTGACTTGCTGAGATGTTTGACTCGGGCTTTCATTATTCGCCGTCTGTTACTCAATTGAAGTGTCTGTCACTGCATTCTTTTTACCTCTTTTAAAACATAAACTAAGTTTACTTTTCAACGTGATCATGTAAATGGTGTTTTTTTTTCAAGAATCACGTGCTTACCGCAACTGGAAGTTGATTTAGTTAGTCGTAAAAGATGAGACGCGCAGGCATGAACACATAGATAATAAACACAATATCGAGAACAGTGTTATATGCAGGGATACCTAGCACAACAGCGCGGGGTCATTTCTTTTTATTCAACGCGATGTGCCTCTTGCCAATCTGTTGTCAAATATAATACTGCGGGGCTCAGGCTAATCGTACTGACACTGCACATTTTGAGGGCATGTGTGGTGAGAAAGACAAAGGGCAGTGCGGCACCAAGTACTGTGCAAGGGGTGTCCAGTGTAAATATCGTTGTCTGACTGTAGAAGAAAAGTGACACAGTTACACAATTTCAGCGGGTAATTTTATTAAACCGGTGGCTATTACTGCTGTTTTTTTTCGTGCATTGTTCAACATTGTGAGAGACAGTGTTCCTTGTTTACATGTATACTGCAACATTCACGATTGTCACTAAACGATGTAAGCTTACTTGGTTGGCGTGATTTTTGCCAGTTGAGGCCTCTCGGTCACCTGGTGACATAGCGAAAACATTTACGTATGGTAACATTAGGCTGCCATGTGCGTGAACACCACCCCGCAACAGGAGCGAATAAACGCCTCTAAACCTGCGGGCGCACACCACGACCACCCGCACCCGCCACCAAAACAGCCGCCATATTGCCCTAGCGCAATGATGATGATAGTCTTAGCAGCGCCATCTCTAGGTCGGATAAGTTAGTTCACGATGCCGCCGCTACCCTTATTTTCGTTGCAATGTCAAAGGTACAGTTTCCCTTCTCTAATTGGTAGTGCATAGGTGTTCTCTGGTCTCTCGGGGACGTTTCGCGTGCGCGCATCGGGAGTGGGAGAGAAGTTCTCCTGGACGCATTTTTTTCCGTCCGTCAGCTCCCTTTCTTTTGGGGCTTGTTCGGACTTCGCCAACGGCGTCTTGCGCCCACGGTGAACGCTTACCTTTTGTCGCCCCCCTTCCGAATGCTAGGCTGAAGAACGGTGTGGTGTCTTATAGTGCGTGGCCAGGCTACGCCAACCCGTATCTCTCCGAAGCCAACGCGAGCGCCTTTGCCCTCGCTCGAGCAACCGGGTCCTTTGTCGCGGTGTCACCGTGAATCAGTTTTGCCCACGGAGACGTGGTCGCGGCACCCCTGTATAGTACTTCTCGCCCGTGGCGTGGATAAGCCCATTTGCTTTCCCGCTGCGCTTCTGCAACGAGCTCTGTACCGGGTTTTGGTGTTGCCACAGACAATAAAGTGTTGCGACCTTGAGCAGTATCGTGTTCTCGCCACGGCGACGGCTAACGCGTACCCTGCGGCTCGCTAGGACCGGGCCTACGCTAGCGGCCGTACTCCTTCGGAATATGTGTACACTATAAGAAAAAGGGCAAAGGAATAGGATAGGCATGTGTCGCCAGGGGAGATAGGGGAATGAAGGCGAAAGGGGTGGATGCGAGGGGAAAGAGGAAGAAAAAGATCAGGGTTGAAGGCGCCACTAATGAAGATTTCCCTCTCCCCATGGATAACCGAGCAGTGTGCTCGTTCGAAAAGCCTCTGGAGCTCTTGCCCGTGGGCGTCTCTCAAGGGCAGGCGAATGGCCTCTTTTGCAGTTTTGTGGTTAGAAAACTTTATTATGTCATATATAGTAAACGTCAACAACAATTTAACATAACATCATGCCGTATGCTTACTAGACTTGCTGTTACGAGAATACCAAAACCATGTTCAGTACAAAACATGAACGTACAACAGGGTAAATTTTCAGCATGTGAAATCCCAAAATTATAGACGCCTGGCGGTTTGGACTAGTTGGTATGACGTGATAGCTATAGCGTGAAAACAGAACAGTCTCCCTCTTGTTCCTTTGTCGTCGTTCTGTTGTCGCGCTATAACTATCGTCCAAAGTTATATTACATTATTTCTAGCATTAGGCGGCTCATCGCGTCACCACCGAAACGCGTGTTCGGAATTCAATATTTGCAAAGTTGGAATTCTCCATGTGTGTATAGTACTTCATGTTGACTTTGCAGCATCTCTTACAAAGTGCTTTTATTTCATCATCGTTATGTATTTCCACAACGCCCTCGGAGAATTGCTCTCCAGTTATATTTCTTTTGCGACGCCGGTATACCATTCATTTACGTGACCAAATTTTACAAGCTCAGATCACCACTGTTCTTTCATAATAGCGTTCGCCCTCGCGGAAAACCCAAATGCATGATCGCAGCTACGCCATAGCCTCGACACCAGCGCTTTGCGGACCTTGCGGGCTGCATGGGCCGCGCGCTATTTCGGATTTCTTGCGGGTGGACCGCAAATGTGAACGGCGGCTCGCGTTACGACGCGTGCGCAGTGGTAGCGACCGCACCGCTAGGGGTTGCGGGGAGCTATTCTAAAACTCCCTAGTGTCGGAGAGAAACAGCCACAAAGGGAAGTTATCCACCGGCATTAGCATCTACCGATCTTCAGAAGAGCAAGAAACCCACGCTTGAAGTTCCTGGTGTGGTTGCTTGTCTCACAGTTTAATGTATTTTTAAGTTAATAAACCAGCCATATTTTCTACTATGAGCGTTTAAGGCACATTCTAGCTGCGTCCTCTGGCTATGAAGGTAGGGAGTCCTGACAGCAGTAATATAATCAACGAACACTCCCGCTTTACGAACACGAAAGATGTGCATGCTCTTGGGTCAAGGTTAGTAGGTCGAACCAATAAATTTGAGATACGTGCAAAGTAGTCCCAATCACTGTCCTCATACATAATGCTCATTGTCAGCTTTTCAAGTTATTGAACGTACCTCAACTAGTTCCACAATATGGCTATACATCAAGATACAATAAAACGGTAAACTGAAACAGGAGAGCAACGAAAGTATTCTAAAGTTTTTTTTTATTTATTCTCTTAAAATTATAGTTCAAACTTAGCAACGCGTGTTCTTTACGATACGCCCGTTGGAGTCGGCGTTTTCCAAAAAATGACGCTCGTCACCGGGTAGTATATTCTTGGTGTTAAAAGGTGGTATACATATCTTGGTTGGCTACGGCCTCACGGATTCAAAAGATCGACTTGTGTCACTGGAAATTCACTGTGATATCCACGTTGAGCTCCATTCAGAATTGTTTCGCATTCCAGTACGCTCCTTCTTTCTTGATGGCTGATGCTTGAAACTATGACCAGTAAATTGTACAATACTCTACGGACGCTATACTTTATTTTTTCTGTTGTAGTAGTCATTGTCGGTGGCCCAGTGCTCCAAACTGATGTCTGGTAAGTCACTGCACTTGACTATCGGTTCCCTGCGTGATGAGAAGAAATTGCTTAGGAAATGGCAATAAAACTGTGAGCTTGTTCCTTTCTGCCTGTGCAAAACAACGACCTAATGGCCGAAGGTAAGTTTTCAAGAACAAAATTAGTCTAAATGTGAACCGTTGCTTCTCCCTCATAAGCATCACATTTACTCATAAGCACACATTGTTCTAATCTCTAGGTAATCACGCAAACTTTCCTATGCTTTCAAGGATACTCATTGTGCTGGCACGGAACTTATGAGTAAGAGCTTATTATTTCATGAAGTCATAAACTTATGGGTCATGGTCTGGTCGGAAACTTGATTTTACGGTCACTGTAATTTTAACTGAGAAGAGGGACCAAAATAGACAAGTTCAGAAAGGCGAAGGTGAAATAATTTTATGCGTGTGACAAGTAGTTACTGAACCATATCCGGTAAGCTCTCTTTCTATGGGGTAACAGCTGTAACTGCAATACAACAAAAAAATCAGAGCATTAATATCGGTGGCTAGTGATGTGCGAAAGAATACATCACATTATAAATATGACCATGCAAAGCAGTTCGTAATTTATTATTGTGGACAAAAAAACTATTCCAGTGCATAAATGTAGACATGTCAAACTCATGATCCCTGGTGCATATTGGTATCGCGGGTGTGATGTAGTTCCTGAGCAAAAAAAAAATGTGCAGAGCCATTGAGAGTGTAACGAAACGTTAAAGATTCGACCTTACGGCAAGAAGAGAAAGTCGTGAGGTGAAGACTATGAAGCTGAAAACTGGGTAAAACATACTTGTCGTAGCGACCATATGCAAAGCGTACAGTTTTCTTATGCACAGAGCCAACTTTTTTGAAGTCAGATATCTTGTGTTCCGAAAGGCACCGGAACACTGGATGTGCAGGGACGGCTTGATGCTCTCCCATAGTAGAGTACTCCGTACTCTAAATCGTTAAAAACTTCTTTCTAAACATACGGAGCCGAATGAGACGAGAAATCCTCGCGTTACTCTGTGAGGAGATTTTCTTCCTCGACAAGCACGAGTTTCTGCGGCATTACTTGGTCCAGCCCTTCCGTCAATGTTGAATACGAAAGAGTACAACTAATTTTGAGACCGACCTGGTGCTAAACAGCGCCTGATAAGTCATTATTAATGATTTCGCTTGTAACCAATTGTGTTTCATTGCACTTATCATATTGTTGTAACCTTTTGTTATCACTATATCACATTCAGTTCTTGTGCGCATGTATACCAACATTGTCATTTTTGTTAGAGCAATGATGTCTTCATTGCAACGTAGTGATGCTTGTCGTGCTACACGAATGTACTGTGGTGTATGTGCCCTTATTGCTGGAATGTTATGAACCCTTTCTTTTCTGTACATAGTAGATTAAGTAAACTTTTTCTAAACAGGATTCTATATCACAGATCTGTACTTGAGTACTAGACGAACAAGTGTTTTATGGCATTACCCATTATTACTCTCTTTCCAAAGTCTACCATTCATTACACATATATAAACTGTACAGCGCTGTCTTATGAGTGAAGAGGGCACTGAATTCTTAGCGAAAGTTTGATACCTGCACGAAATAAGCACCGCGTACTTCGCTTCAAAATCTGACTAAATAGCCTTACCTGTCCTGACTACTTTTTTATTTAATGGCACAAGTTTTATATGTTGACGCACACGTTACAGTAAACAAACACACATTAAAGTTCAGTCATTAAACGAAGCATTTATCATAGTCACAAATAAATTATAAAAACAGATAACAAAAGTATAACACGCACAGTCACTATGGAAATAGCCAATCAATTTTAACCATCAAGAAGGAATTAAAACACTGCCACACTCATTTGTAAAGTTTTGTTATCACCCCATTAAAGTAGGGTGGGGTAAAAGACATGGGCCAAAACGCGACATTTTTACTTTAGGCGCTGGCATAGCTCATACAAAAAGTACTTTTTTTTTGTTTACCTTTTCCAGCAATAAGCTGCACTTTTCTATCTTTTCATGTTTAAAAATAGATAATTGCTCGCAGCGTTCACGTTAGTGTCGGTGTGTTAGAGAAGCGTCACAAAAAGGTAAAATTCTGCTCAACCAAGTTTTGGAATCCATGCATGAAGCTACTCCGGCGTTCGTACAACGAGCTTGGTATTAACTGTGTTACTTTCTACTTTCATTTACTTACCCCCAGAAGTTTAATACATTTGGCACCCTGGACCAAAGCGGATTTTTTTTTTTAATTCGGGCATGTAAGAGGGGCAAAGCGTGACAAAAATCATCCAGTTGCGCCAGAGAGTGTCTTACTTTGTGAACTATTCACCTACAGTTAATGCATATTCTATTCCTTTGTTTAGAAGGGTTCGCACAGGCAATAAGATCTCATATAGAGCTTTCTGTCAGGAAAGGGATATAAAAAAAGTGATTGTTGAAGAAGACAGCTCCATTCGCGCTGCTTCGAGGTTGTTCTGCGTTTACAAGGACGCTCTCAAGAGTCGCCTGAAAAATTGGAAGAATCTTCAACTCAAGCCCTTCACAAACACGTTTTAAAATTGAGTTTTAAGAAGGTTTCATTCATAGCAAATGTTTAATTGAAATAACAAGCAACAGAAAATCCAAAATTCATCGGCTCACACAGCCCGGCTTACGAAGTTGAAAGCAATGAAATGCCCATGCAGTTCTGCATCGAAATGGCAAAAAAGGTTAAGAAGTGGCGTCAAATCTTAACTACATATCAATTGGTAAATAATCCGATGAACTGCAAGCGTTCAAAAAAAATAGCAGCATATCCACGGAGTGAATGATGGAGAGTGGGGCGAAGAATTCGTCCGTCCATTCGTTCTTGCTTCCGTCCGTTCATGCGTCCGTCAGTGTGACCATCCATGCGTCCATCAGCCTGTCCGTGCGTGCGTCTGTTCGTGCGTCCGTCCCTGCGTTCGTCCATGCAGCCGCCCCTGCGTCCGTTCATGCGTCCATCAATGCATCTGTCTAAGTGTCCGTTCGTCCATCTATTCAACACTCCAAGTACAACCATCTCGCATCTTTTCATCATATATTCCCCATATAGAAGCACCGCCATCCAGCGGACATTCCAAGGACTAAACGAGAGGTGGCACACGCACACTTTCTTACGGCTTGCGCTTCGGGTCCACTTCCCACCTTTAACCACCTCCAGTTCATGGTATATACTAGTTCACTGTATTCATGGCACTGCGGCCGAACGCTCGCTAAACCTTTCGAAAACCAAGGAGGTTACGCCCAGCGAGTATGACGTAGCAAACTTTTTCAGTCAGATAGTGCTCAATGTACATGCCAATGGCTGCTAATGGGAAATGAGAGGCGGAGAATTCGGCTTTTACTTTCTTACGGCTTGTGCTTCGTATCTACTTCCCATTTTTAACCACCTCGAGTTCATTCATGGTATATACAAGTTCATTGTATTCATGGCACTGCGGCTCTCTAAAGCTAAACCTTTGTAAAGCTAAGGAGGTTACACCCAGCGAGTATAACGTAGCAACCCTTTCTTGTCAGATAGTGCTCAATGTACATGCCAATGGCTGCTAATGGTGATCGAAGCCTGCGCGTTAACTAAAAGCCGAATGCTCCTGTCTCTCATTCCCCATTAGCAACCATTGACATGTACATTGAGCACTATTTTTTATTGTTCAACAACGCACAGAAGAAGTCTCTCACCGGCACCACCTTGGAGGTCAAAATGTTATACTTGTTACGTATTACAGGGGACGAACGGGTGCCGCTATAAGGAGTTTCGCCCCTAACAGACATCACAAAGAGAGAATGACGGTACTTGACCTGCTAGGAGCTTCGGAGCAACAGTGCGCCGTGATCTGTCTCGATTCGATGCGTGTAGTGCAAGAACTGTGACTATAAAGACAGCGTGAGAGCCCACATACTGAACTTCAAGTTCTTCTACTGGAACACCTGAAGATGGGTAGGTGAACTTAATTTGGTCCTTCAGAACGCGCTTTAGCACGTTTCGGGCTGCTCCCACATCGGAACAGAAAGACCAACTCTCTGCTGCGTCGCGGGCCCGTTGGAGTTCCCGTAACGGTTGTTCGAGTCCGGAGCTTGTAATAGCACCCTCCCATATGGACGGCGTGATGACTTCCCCACAGCGTAACGAGGGGCACCGCCAGGGCATATGTTCCAAGTTAGCTATATCATTGCAACTAGCGAGTTGATTTTTTTTTTTTCGCACTGTCTCGTTTTGCCCCAAAGGTTGGGGTGAAATGAAACACTTGATGCCTTTTCTATTTTTTTTTGTAATAAGCTTTCTAAATGAGGCAATATGATCCTATTTATGTGGCACAAACTTTATAACGGAAGGAAAGTTTCTGCATTTACGTTTAGTCTAGTGGCTAAGGTACTCGGCTGCTGACCCGCAGGTCGTCAGGTCGCGGGTTCAAATCCCGCCTGCGGCGGCTGCATTTCCGATGGAGGCGGAAACGTTGTAGGCCCGTGTGCTCAGATTTGGGTGCACGTTAAAGAACCCCAGGTGGTCGAAATTCCCGGAGCCCTCCACTACGGCGTCTCTCATAATCATATGGTGGTTTTGGGACGTTAAACCCCACATATCAATCAAATCATTTACGTTTAATGGCAACGAGTGGAATATATAATTATGTTCAGTATTTTCACATTTTTGTCTCATTTTACCCACCCTATACCTGCACGTGTGAGTGCTGCCTTGTGCAAACCGCATCGATGGACTAAGGATCACCAAGATAATCTTAGAACCTTCCGATTTGATATTACATGCACAACGCGAACATTACAGATTGTCCTGGAACATACATGGCTGCTAACGATAATGCTGGAACATTTGATGGCACATGCATAAATGCCGACGAACATCGCCGATTGTGAGCTGATTGACGGCCGACGCTCTGTTTGCCGCTATCAGTGCCAGTGCTAAATTGCTACAACCGGACTTTCCGTTGACCAACCACCAAGTTAATCTTAATAAAAAGTTTTATCTTGGAGGTACCAGCTGCTGCCTTCGTTGACGTTACGACCCACGTGGAAATACTGACAGAGAATCTGCTTCCATTATGTAGCTACTAAGATTATTCTAGGAAGAGGCCGCGGGAAAAAAAGAATACTTTAAATAATCATTAGGAGAACAAAAAGGTTTTATTTTTAGGTCCACGTCTTTGGCGCATTGAATAGCCAAAAAAAATAATGAAATCCATTCGCTAACGTCGACGTTATAGTGCCTCTTAACTAATCGATATAAAATTTTTTTTTACACGTGGTGAGCGTTTCTTTCGCATCAAGTGGCTATCTTAGCGTAAGCTTGTAGTTCATTCATTGAGCTGCGTCGAAATTTTTTTAATGCGAAGCATTTCTTAGCGAACTTCGGCGACTTTGAGCGTATCTATCTATCTAGCCGACTACGATTTTCAGCTCTCCTGGCCGTTTCAATAATGGTATCAATACCAAACTTGGTATGACATAACATGACTGTATGAAGAACATATTTGAGTAGTCATAGCATGAAAATCATGACGTGTATGTCATAAATGTCATGAATTACGTTTCATGGTCCTGCAGCTGTTGCGTTGGTTTCGTTCACGTGGCATGTTGCAAATCTGGTATGGTAAGACATGATTGGATGCCGAACACAAGTGATCAACCCTAACATAAGTCATGACATGCGTGTCATGTAACAACATGATTACATGCCACGCTCATGATGCGCTCGCGGCCGTTTCGCTAGCGCCACATATACAAAATTTGCTATTATGGTACGTGAATGAATGGCAAAGGTATGTGACTGGTGCAAACATGATAATCATAAGATGCGTGTCATGAAACAACATGACTACATGCCACGCTCATGATGCGCTGGTGGCCGTTTTGCTAGCTTCAGTTATACCAAATTTGGTTTTATGGGGCGTGAATGAATGACGAAGGTATGATATTGGTGCAAACATGATAAACATGACATGCGCGTTATGTAACAACATAACTAGCTTTACGTCTACCAAACTTGGTATTACGTGACGCGAACGGATGACGGAGCTAGGTGACTGGTGCAAACATGATAATCATGAGATGCGTGTCATGTGAGAACATGACTACGTGCCACAGTCAAGGTTTCAATACATTTCGACGTGACGCGGTGCACGTGCTCACCGGAGTTCATTTTGTCGCATCACGCCGGCGTTGCCACGCCAGGCGCCGGTCCTGTCATTTGCTCGCAAGCGCACGCCACGCTGCGTCTCTGACGCATGCGCGTTTCTGCGCGTCTGGCGTCTCTGTGTCACGAAAAGAGGGAGACGCAGTGTTGTTTCGGCAACGCCTCCTAGAAGGCGTCGGTCTGGGTAACTCATCGGCGCGACATGCAGCATGTCGCATTTCACGCTGGTTGGTGTCGGGCCGCGCCGGCGGACGCTGGTCGCGCCGGTCGGCCCTGGAGTCAGACAATAGAGTGCTCGCGTTTTGCTAACGTAGCGTCCCTGTGCCCAGCGTGTGCGCTCGTCAACGCTACATTGGAGTATATTGGGCCCTTCATTATGCGCTCGCGGCTGTTTTGGTAGCTCCACGTGTGCCAAATTTTGTTACGTAACGTCAATGGAGGACGAAATATATGACTCGTACAAACACGATAATCCTGACACGCATGTCATGTAAGAACATGACAACATACCACGCTCATAGCGTGTTCGTGGGCGTTTCGCTAGCTTCACATATACTAAATTTGGTATCACGTTACGTGAATAAAGAACGAAGGTAAACAACACATCCAAACATGACGATCATGACACGGAAGTAATGTACGGCCTCATTTACCTTTACCTCGTAATGTTGTGCTGTTTTTAAAGAGACATATCAACATTTCTCACTCATTCTTCGCATATCATCGATTCTTACTGTGCGTGGGATCTGCAATTTTTTTATGAATGAACTATATGACCTTCTTATAGACATTTTCTAGCTTAAAGATATTACCTTTTGTATAGGGGTGCCAAATTATAGCATTATAGTCTAACACTGATCACTGATCTGTATGCAAATTTTTTCGCAGCCGCGGTAACCAGAGTTAGCATTTCCTTTAAGTAGAATAATTTTCAGTAAACATAGCTCTAATGTAAAGGAGATGTTCTGAGATTGTTTTATATCAATAAACCAAGATAGTTGTACTGAGACACCTCAGAAAAAATGGTATATTGCCAAAGTTGTACGTAAACATTTAGAACTTTTCTTTTAGTGTTATTCGCATAAAACAGTCTTGTCGAAGATTATACACCACTGCCACCACTGACATCGCGGTGGCAGTGGTGTCAGCGGTGTGATCCGATTCATAATTAACCTGTGTGTTGAGAACATAGTCGTCGGCGTACCATTTTATTTTGAAGGAGATGTCTTTTGTTTTGACATTTATATAATAAAGAAAAAGGAGGGGCCTTAGGACGGGGCCTGTGGGACACCTCAATGCACTGATTGTTGGTTAGATTGACAGCCTTTAAATGCAACAAGCTAGATGTCAAGTACGCTGTAATTCAATTAGCCAGTTCAGAATTTTTAAGCAGATTATGATTTTAAGCAGTTTATTAATGCTTTGTCATGTGATACTTTCTCGAAAGCCTCCGAAAAGTTCATAAAAATTGCGTCAATTCGTTTGACATTTATTCTTACGACAAATCATGAATGTTAGAAACTAGCTGTGTGCAAGTGGAGTATTTTTTCTGAAACCTATGCTGGCATTCTGTCAAGATGTAACGAATTTTAAAAAAACACTATATGTATTATATGCTCCAATCATTTTTATGTGTTAGATCTTCAAGATATCAGTTAGTAGTTCTTTATAGACGGTTTGACACCACATTTATGAAGTGGTATCACTCGGGCTGTTCTCCAGTCACTCATGCGTTGACGTTCTTCTGAAGGAACGTAAGAACACAATGTGCACGCATTTGGAAACCCACTCGGCATACTTTCTTGCGTTGTATGTATCGCCTGGGCCCGAGCATTTCTTCTCACCATGTTTTAAAAGCATGTAGAATATACCCTGCTCGCTTAGTGACACATCACGGATCGGTGACAAAACTGGTCAGCCACATCAGAAGTAAAAAGTACTGGTGAAGACGCAGCCGGCGCACCAAGAAAACCTTTGGCCGTCAGCGCGCCACAAGTTATAACCCTCGAGCCAAAGCACCGCCATCTTCCGGTACGCCGGAAAAGTTTAGTAAATTTTTGTTCCACAGTGCCACCCTCGGCCAGATAATGCACTAAGCCGACGATTACCGATCGAGGCGCGAGCTTCAAGCAGCCCCGTGCAGACTCGCCAACCCACTGACGTCAACGAACACAGGTGAGAACGAATTATATTTCAACCACAACACTTCTTTTCATTGCCCCATTCCGTAGCTCAAAAAGCTTCTGTCGTCGACACCTAGTCTCATTAATGTGCCCGAAACCCGTTGACAAGGTAAGCAGTGTCCGTAGCCAGGGTCTAGTGGTTTGGGTTCCCGCCGTAGTTAGGGGAAGTCATTGGTTCGAAACCTACTGCCGACGCGCAATGGGTGCTGGTGACCACTGTCCCAACACCTTGTTCTGAAATGGGTGTGCAACACCTCAGTGTCTTGCAGTAATTGATTTACTAAAACCACCGAGACGACCATTGTTACCGAGCAGGGTTTATTTATTTATTTTTGTACGCCCAGAATATAGGCTTAGCCCACTCGCCTGCGCATGCCTGAAGGAGTGTACCATCGGCCAAAAAAAGTTTACGGACCACGCGAGCGGGTAACCAAAAGGCCCTTCGTGACACTTCCGCTACGTCATCGGGCAATCAACTGCATCGCAGCACCCGTGACGCATTCCTCCCTTAATCAATGGCCTGCCTGTTTTCTGGCTGGGTACAAATGCATCTCAGCTTGCACTTTTTAACGCGACACGCTTTTTTGGCATATGCGTCTACGTGCTACTGCCTCGAGAGCAGTTTATGAGCACAACTGTTATCAGTCACAATTTTTTTATCACAATTGATACTTAGCCAACCGAATGTCATTAGAAGCACGCCGTGATAGCGCTGCCACTGCTATGAAAATAGAAAAGTGACGGTCATACCGCAGATGAGCGCTTCGCGTGAAAACTGCCAACTAGCAATGCGCTACTTAGCGGTAGAAAATTGAAAAGCTAGTAAATAAGAAGAAGAAATAAGCCATAAATAATACCTTAGTGCTTCCGCCCTAACACTGCGGTCGATGGTAGATGGCGCATGCATCACTAGGTGGCACGGACCGGCAGTTCGGCACGTGCTCGCGTGGTCCGCAAACTTTTTCGGTTGACTGTACGTGTTGCTTCACCTCTAGGCATTGCGCGTTGCTAGGAAGGTGCACTCTGAATAATAGGTTGGCCTTCAGCAGATACGGCTATCGACGCATACGTAAGAAGGACGCAAAGGCAATACGGCTATTTTATCGTATCTCTTCGGCCGTGCAACCTCGCGGGCGCAGATATACAAAAACGGTGAAACAAGGTAGAAAGCTGATTGCAAGCCCGATATGCAGCAGTGTACAGTGTTCAACGCAGAGTGGTTGTTATTCTAAGCCTAATTTGGATAGAAACTTTCTAGAAGTAGACGAAGCAAGAGGATAACTCCAGTTTGTGAAAATGGCGTACACTGCTAACGGACCACATTAACAGGGTTGCTGTTGGGTGGACTTGCAAAGGCGCAACGACTCAAGCCAAAAGTAGGCAAAGTAGCCGCGTCATTTGATGTTAGCGTCAAATGTGTAGGCAAATTGAACCGCGGTTGTATAATTAACAAAGCTTTCACTACTGATGTATAAATGAAATCATTTTGAATAAGCACAACCAGAAGTAGCAACACAATAGCCGTGGCGCCAACTGGAAATTTTCGTCGCCAAACGGGTTGACAAGAAGCCACTTTGACCCAACATTGCCAGCGGTGGCAAGACTGCACATAAATATCTTTTGTTGTATGTACCACCACAAGCTGTCGGGCTTTCGAAATATTTTTGTTCTTTTGTGAACGGTGCACCAATGCAAGATCACTGGCCGTGTGCGTATAAAATGTGCCCACGAATCACTTAGCCTTCCGACCAATTTGGCCAACATGTCATTTACCTTAGAAGGACATGTAAACAGACGTTGGGCATTACTCACCCCGATTTGAGCGTTCGGAAGACGTTTCGCTGGACAGTCACGCCAACTCTACTGTTCTCGCAGATAATCTTGGCGAGGGTCGTCTCCCTTATCGTCCGTAATTGTTCTGCAGAAAAAAGTGAGAATGCAGAGAAGTAGATTAGCTGCGCTTATCTCATTCATTCGTTTGATTGCTCCGGTGATTGATCTTCAATGAAAGTGTGGCAGGTTGGTAATCTTCAATGAAAGCTTCGGTTGAAAGAAGCTTGAAAAATTTTGGCCCTGGAATCTGCAAGTTTCACTGCAAATGTCGTCCAAAGACGATAGTCTTGCGTCTGGAGAGAGTGAACAAAACGTTTGTTGTTCTGCGCAAGAAGATCTTTGAATGGCATTCTGGAGGCGCTGCGTTAGAGCGCCTCGAGCGTGTAGCGGAGGCGAACGAGCGCATCGAGGCACGTGACACACGAGCGCCATCTGGCAGTTATCTTCGAAAACGAAGGCGTGTGCGCCCGCGGAGAAAGATGCGCGCCTGTCTCGGATGTGATAAGGTGTAGAACGCAAAGCGACGGGCAGGTGCCACCACAGTGTCGTCTTAGCAAAGAGTTGGAAACTCTTCCCTTTTTGTGCAACGCGTTGCACTGTCAGCGCAGCAAGATAAACGCTACGGTCCTCAGAATTACTTTTGTGTGCCTTATTTAGTATAAAGGCACATACAAAACATCGGCTTGTTGTAATGGTACCTTAGATATGCGCAATAATTGTTTCTTTTTTTTAATTTAGAATCGCACAAGTATGAACGCTGAAACTTAATATAGGTGGGCGTTGTGGATGGGGTTAGCCGTTCGAGTTATCGTTTGGTGCCTTTAGGGAGATCGTTACCGCACACAAACAGACAAAGATACAGACAAACCAAATTTTTGGCGTCGAAGGTCCCCAAGAAAGACTATCGTCTTTATAAGTATCCCTACGTACAGCTGAAGCGTATTAGCCTAACTATCGGGAAAACACATCGCCTTAGTGTCACTAACCGGTCGACTTCACTGCTAAATGTAGCGCTTATTTTTCTTTTTCACTATAAAAGTGGCTAATATTTTTCCCATTGCTATCTTTTTTCGTCAGTTTGAAGCCAATGCTGATATACTTCAATACACCGATGTATACTTATTTGCTGCTGTTGCTCAAGACAGCGTGAAGTATTTTTACGGTCCATCTGCCGTATGAGTAACAAATATTGGCACCGTGATGCCTCGCTTCGCCTAACGCTACCTCTATGACAATTATTTCAACAATTTCAAAATTTAGCAAAGCTCTACTAAGCAGCTCAGTTTTTCTCGGTCTGTGTAAAGGAGTGTACGCTTTGCAGCTCTTCTAGACATTACATAGGACAGTTGAAGCTCTATTTAACGAAGGGATGACCACGCTCCACTGCTTCCGTTAAACAGGGAGTTTCGTACGATCAAGGAAACGATTACTTGGTCCCTCAAACTTCAAAATTGTAACCTGAACACCGCGGACAGCACCGTTTTTGGCAGCAAGACGCACCTGCCCGTCTGAAAGGTCCACAGTCCGAGGGCGGCCACCACCTTAACGACCACCATGTCCGTGCGATGCCGGCCAGACTATCAAGGGAGCGTGAAGCTATGACAGGCTATCATAGTGCGATAACGCATAGAAAGAATGCTGTGATATTGCGTGTGGTTCCCACGAGAAAGATGCGAGGAAATGCTAATTGATTATCTGTCACATAAACCATGAAATAACCGATGCTCATCAGCACATTTAGCACCATCAGGTACCTAAGAACAATACCAACTGTTGCATCCGTTATTCGGTCCACTGGTGCGACGTCAGCCTGGTGAAAGTAAAGCTGGGCCTGGAATTAAGGCGCGCAATTTTCATCAGAGCGATAACGTGGAAACGCATCCAAGGAAACTTATCCGCCACGGTGATAATTGGAAATAAATCATCGCTTTTTCAGTTAGTTGTTTCAGGAGAAACTCCTGCAAGTGTGGTTTGGTGGCCAAAATTGTTCGTTAAATCGGATTTAGGACCACAATGATGATCACTGTAGGTATTTGCCGCGGAATGACAATTTATTCGTTAAATGGGGAACTTCGTTAAATCGGGCTTCGTTTCGTTGAGTTTTAATTGTACTCCGTATAGTGAAGCATACGTGAACCCCGAGGCTAAAACACGCGATTTTGTCGTCCCTCAAGCGGAAGGCTGGAATGGGATGACGATAGTTATAGCGCGAGAACAAAACGACGACACAGAGACAAGAAGGACACTGTGTCGTCGTTCTGTTCTGGCGCTATAACTATCGTCATGCCATACCAACTAGCCCAAGCTGCCACACTTCTAAGTTCGAATGGGGTAGTGACTTACCTGGCGTGAACGATCCAGCCTGCCCGCCGTGCTCGTAGTAGTAGCGGTCCCCCCATTTCAACCTGGCGATTATGTCGGCCACCACGCAGAGGAATGTGGGTCCGATCATCGCTCCCCGAAGCGGGTGCTCGTTGAGGCCGGCCGAGAAGAAGTCGATGTCCCGAACATCCCTGCGTCAGTGTTCATGACGAAGGCCTGACAAATGCATCGATGCACTCGCATTCGTCAACGTCGAATGCGAGTTCTACCCGATATCTGTCGCACACATGACAGTGAGCCGACTGTGGTTACCCTGTGTCAAGTATGTGGTTGTAACGTAGCTCTAAACATGCCTGTAAAGAGACCGTGATGCAGTAGTTGAAGACTTAGGTGGAATACACACGAGTTTCGTATTTGTGAATCGCATGAGACATGGGCTATATATGCACGCGTGAAGGGAAAACGGGGCTTTTTTTCTTCAAAAGTTTTCTTTCTTTGTCAGACAGAGTCGAATGTATCCAGCAGAAAGTTAAGCGAATAGAAACATAGTGAACATTAATTGCTGGGTTTCTCTGTAGTGTATAATAACGAAAACTTAGCTTTGTCCTACATCACAATTACTACACTATGGAGTTGAAACGACAATTAATGACCACTGTGCTTAACTCGGCCTAAGTGCCTGTTCAATTCGTTTGGTTATGCATATATCAAAGATAAGCTGCGGAGTGATCGTCACATTATTGATCTGCTTTTTGTGTCACTATAGGATGAAAACCGACCCAATACCTTTCTATTGATTCGCCACATCTTCTGCGAGGCGAATACAATTTACACCTGCAAGATTTCTCACTTCATAACCCAACTAACATTCCATCGTAGGTGGCGGTGCGTGCAATCTTTTGGAATCCATTCTGCTGCTCTATTTTTCCGTCATTTATCTGTCCCACACACTAGGATGCCCGCTTGGCGACAAGTCTCTCTTCGAATGCCGGATATAATAGCGACCATCCCCTGTTTTCACACTGATCCCCTCTGTATTCGTTTTGCTTCTTGCCTTCTGCCCTAGTTTTTGTCCCCTGTGTCATTTGTGAAACACACTGATTGGGCACTTTGGCTTTTAAGTACCTGCATTTGTTAAAGGCCAGCTCCGGTCTGACTGAGTGTGCGCACGTGTGCTGCCGAATGTGCTGTGTTTTTTCTCTCTTCCCTCTCTGCTCACTATCTTTCATCTCCCCCATCCCTCTCCCATGCGCAGGGTAGCAAACCGGCTGCCTATAGGCTGGTGAACCTCCCTGCCGCTCTTTTCCCTCTATTTTCCTACCTTCCTTGCGGTGATTTTTCGAGGTCAATGAATCTCAATTAAATTCGCTAGGTACGTTCCTTCGCACATTTCTGTCATTTATGCCAAATTACAGGCTTGAGAGATGTGCTGATTGTTTGCAAATGAATTTCGAGAATTGCCTCGAAAAGCTCACCTCACTCCCCAGAATTATTGGCAACACTGTCTATGTGACGTAATGTTTGGCATGTCAACAGAAGTGACGCCACCGATGGCATCGGTACTTAGGCCGCTACAACGTTTATTGTGCTCACCACGAGGTGACGGCGGCGGTGTTTGGCATAGGTATAGCACGAGGAAGCTTTCTCCCATCCTCTGTGGTGTTTGGCCGGTGCTTCGCTGGTCTGGATTTCACAGTTTTCATACTGCGCACCAGCGGGACCAGTATACGGCCTGTGGTTATTACCAAATAGTACGTCATACGCAGACAGGCCACCCCATTGAGTTTCAATTTCGGCATTGCACTTTTTTTGCTTACTAAACTTTTTTTCAAATTTCCTGAGCAATTCAGCTATTGGGCTCGTGACAAGAGTGTCTCAGAAACCTGGAAACTCTGTTACCTTGACATGGTCGAAAAATCACCGGGGTTGGCCTTTCAAGTTCGCCGCCAGCACTCTCATACACCGACATTAATTTTTCTCTAAATTTCGTTATCTTGAACAGCGTCTTTTATGGCTAAGAAACCTTGATAGACATGCTCTTCTGCATAGTGTAGACAACTGCCAATCGGAGGAGAATCTGGCCACGCTGGGTTAGTTGTTTTGTCATCTTCAGAGACCCCTAAGTTTATTTTAGTTCTCAATGCATCGTAACTATATGATAGTTTGACAAAGCACTCGAGCTATCTTGCACAGCCCCCTGTTTAAATATGAGCTAAACGTGTCAGATCATCGAGTCATCGTTATGAGCGAACTGACACTTTGACGAGCAGCATAAACCCTTTTCAAAATTGTAAAGCTAGCTTTTCTGCTATGCAGTATGAACAACCAATGGCGGCAAATCTAACTTACTGCAAACAGCCTGTTCAAGCGCGGATTGCTTGCACTCTGACGCGAAAAATGTAGAGTCGACTTTCTCGATATAAAGATGCTTAGTATACGAGCCCCAACGCGTTCTTCTATAGTACGGCGTCTCCGCTTAAAGCATGACAGAAGTCGCCATTATTTGGGCAAATGTGTAGGCATAGAAGCGCACTTGAAAATTATGAAAAGGACTTAATAACTCACCTAACACCCTAACACTCACCTAACTCACCTAACATCAGCCAGTGCTGCCACACGATAATTGCCACAGAGATCACCTTCACTGTGGTTTAAAGCAACTTCATCCACGTGCAAGGCAATCTCTGTGACTCCCGCAATCGCAGCTGTCGTGAGTCCAAAGGGCCTTTTTCGCGCCTTACATGCCCCGAGTCCCATCATCACACCTCGTGCTCAGCAAACAGCTATCGTAAATTACGCATCACGGGAATTTTATGCATACAGATTAGCCAACCCCTAGAAGCTGTAGAAGATTGCCCGTTTCCGCGAGGATGTGGTGCTCGGTGTGACCACCAGGCCCACAGAGCCCTAATGTCTTCTTTCAACAAAACTGGTTCGGACCTGCGTTTATCGGCTTTTTTTTTTTTGCGTGACTACTTATTTGTGTTAACGTCTGTGCGTTCTTTAGTTTTCTTTCCTCCTACCTTTCTTTCCTCGGTGTTTTCTGTTCCCGAAGAAGCAGGCAGGTGCTGTGCCCCTTTAGGTGGCAGTTGTCAGCCTGTTTCCCTCCCTAAATCCTTTGTGTGTTCATTTTTTTTTCGGTATATCCAGATCAAATAATAGAAACATAGGAATAGTATCCTAACCATAAGACCAACAGGACCACTGAATATGTGTCGAGCCGGCTGATCCGGAGACTCCTTGTAATCCATAAATACTGATATAATGTTTTGTCGGTACGTCGAACGTCACTTCTAGGTAATTTAGTCAAAAATCACTAGTAGAGTATTGACGAAAAAAAACTAACAGTGTTTCGATATGCGCATTGAACCCCGGGCGTTTCGAATACCTTACAAATACACGCGTTTGGTTTGCACAATAATTTATTTATTTCGGTAAAGGAATGATCACGTCATCTAACACGCTACATCTGTTTCAACTAAGTTCCACTGCGACTCCACGACAGGAAAACTTACTCGTAAATCTCCGAGTACAGGCGAACGGTGTCTCTCGGCATCAGGTTGTGGCCAACGAGATCCTCGAAGCTCTTGACGGTGACGTTATGACACAAGTGGGCGTAGTCCACGTACGGCCTGATTCCATGGTCCCGACCCCTTTGAATGTCGATAGCGAAGAGGTCCTGTCCGAAGGGCTTGTCTGCCTGCCGGTGCAGGTAGTTCGTGACCGCCTTATCGCCGTACCTGTGGGTCACGTTACGTACATGTTGTCACGTTCTGGTGATGGTAGATAAAACAGCAGGGAACACTTCATTGAAGAAGGGTATTTTGGTTCAACTTGAGCCTGCAACCACATCGAATCAAACATGACTCAACGAAGGCGGCAACACGTGCGAAACGTAAACGCTCCTGTTGAGTCTCTTCCTATTAGTCCTTGTGTGGCTTCGCAATAAAAAAGTTTACTTCATATTGCATGAAAATGTATGGCATTCGAAATAAAAGCACCGCTACCTATCAGTAGCTTGCCATGGCTCTCCCACGAGTCCGCGCAAAGTGCAGTCTTCCTTCAGGTAGAAGTCAAACGGTTGGAAATAAACATCCTTTAGCGGGGTCGCGCCCCACTGTGTGCCGTTCGAGCGAAGCCTGCATTTCAAACATGAGAAACTGTATCACTCTTCAGGGCACAGATGTCCTTGAAGAGAGCTAATTAATAAACACACGTTCCAGAGACTTCAGCGAATCTTCACTCCCCCGGAGAAACTTCGCGCGAGCAATACGACATCCAGCGTAACAAAGACAATGTTAAAGAAGCCGATAGTTATAGCCCAAGAACAGAACGACGTTAAAGAGACAAGGAGACTTGCGTACCCTCTTCAGCCAGTACTCGGGAGACGGTTTGACTGATATTGTCGTCGCTCATTTCTCGCACTATAACTACCGTCATGTCATACTAACTAGCCCAAACAGCCACACTCTTAAGTTAAGCTAGCATCAATGATGGCGTGCTCACAAGCTGAAGAGGCCTTGTACGTTTGAGTGACCGAATCGAAAGGCAGCCGAGCTGAATTCGTTGACAATGGTTGGATCCACACGTGCGTTGTACTTGGTGTATCCTTCCCCGAGTGGCCTAAGGTTGTAACGGGTCATGGCCGTGCCCCCAAGTATGACCGGCAGCCATTCGTTGAATACGATGTGTTGAAACCGAGATTCAAGGATCCTTCTGCAAAAAAATATGAAGAAAGAAGTGCGTAAAGTTTATATCTAACATTCGCGAAAAAGATGTAACACCATCCGTTTCCGAACCTAAGGAATGCATCGTAAGCTTAAATCATTTCGCGTTCTCTGAATGAACGTCTTCAAGGTTACTCAGCGCACGACATGATGTGGCCCGCTTGAAATGTTGGCCCATGTGAGTGACTGGAACACTTCAACCGCAGTTTTCGCAGGGGCGGCGCCAGGGGGGGGGGGCAAGGGTGGGCTGGAGCCCCCCCAAAATTTTCGCCTGCCCCCCCTATGCCCACCCAAGTGCCCGGAAGCATATATTGAAAACCTAGTAGGAGCAGAGCTAGCTTGCCCCCCCGGAGGAACTCACTTTTCGTGGTTGCCCCCCCCCCCCCAGTAAAAACATCCTGGCGCCGCCCCTGAGTTTTCGAATGCGTCCCCTCTTCGGTCATTACTCGGGAGACGTGTCAGGTTGGTTTTACAAATTTTGTCGTCTTTTGAGCAATACCTTTTTGTTTTCGTGCGACGAGAAATCATAAGCCACAACTAATAAGATCAGCAGATATTCAATAAAAAAGGCTATAGGGTGCAATATTTTTTTTATTTTAACAGTAGTACGATGGTTCTTGCGAAAATTTGAATCAATCAAATTCAACGAAAAGTAACCTTTTCTATCTGTGGGAATACTCCATGCGACGCGGAATCGATAGAGCATTGGACGCGTAATTGCAATGATGTGAGCTCAGATAATATTGACCAAAAAGGTGATGTTTTGTCCCCTTTATTGCCTTTCAATTTGCGTGAAGATCATTTCTCTGCATGTTAAAGAAACACATATAATATCTCTTATGCTTTCCTTCACTGCATTGTCGGTTGGTGCCATTATTTTTGTCCAACGGAGAAACATATATTCCTCCAGTGATTCCGCTTTTTTTGTGAAGACATAGAGAGAAAGAAAGACAGAGAGAGACGTCCCAAAACTAGTCGCGACCCACAACTAGGCAACCGTGACGGGTTTCTTTATCCATCTTCATCGCATCACATCATTTTCATTAGGATAACATTTTTATTTATTTATTTGCTTCCTATTAAGAATGCACACAGGCGCACTTACTTCGTTACTTGAAAAATGCTCTCGTCATTCCAGCTAGGATTATTTCTAGCCAGCGTGTTAGCGATCCTGTTGTGATCCTTGAGAAATAAGGTATGCAGAGACATGAGACCTGGATTTTGGTTGCTCCGGAAATCACCTGCGAATGAAGTTAACCATTCTCTTAACGTATTTTCATTAACTACTTGAAAAGCCACATGCTAAACAAATTGTGACATGAGTGTAAATAAAAAGAGGTTGTCTTGAGAGAAAGCATGCATGCTTTGGTTAAAACCGCATCATCACCTTCGAGATGACCGAGAATTGCCGCGTATGGCATCAATGTGCACTAAATGTGGTGTTCTTAAACAAAGACCCAAGTTGAACTTATAAATATATATATATATATTTTTGTTATTTATTTATTTCATTTCGAAGCCTTGCAAGAAACACTGACAAAGTTTATAGTGTCTTAAATAATTTCCTAGAATAACCCCTTGTCTCGGAACTCATTTTCGCTCAAGGGCATTCGCTTTGTTGCTACTTCCTGCGTTGTTTTGGATAACAAAGAACAGCTAAGTGCAAGCAACCATCAGAACGTCACTGCGTTTGGATTCCACGTAACCACATCATAAATATGACACCATGGAATCTACATTTCGTGGCGAATGAAGCTTAAATGGTTGTTAAAATGATTTATTGCCCTATTTAGGAGATGCGGAACAATCCAACAAAGTTGTAAAGTTTTTTTTAAGTTTTAAAACCCTGTTTTTGCGAACATAACTAAATATTAGATGAGATTCATATCAGTGATCGTTGTTCCTTTGACCCTTGTTGAATTTTCGGAACATGGTCTTTTTTTTAAACTCCGCACTCACAGAATATAGCACTCATAGACGACAGTCAAGACATCTACTTTCAATGGTGCTGTGACACATTTATGCGTGAGAAGTCTCAAAGTACAACCTCGAGACGGTTGCAGCGAATCGTTGAACCGAGAATTTATCACTAAAAACTCTTCTTTTGCAATATTCTTCTGTCATTTTTTTTCTTGCTCTTTGGAATAATAAGTGCATGCGCCGGGCAGACATTATTACAAGGGTGTAGGTGACAAACAAATATAGTATAGAATATAACGAACTCTACCCATACAGAACTAAATTAAATGAAAGGATCAGCAAGTCCTACCCACACTAGTGAAAATAATGTAGAAAATTTTAAATATACTTGTTGTGCTAGGCATAATCAGACGCTTTGTTTCTTCATCATGACTGCTCATCATGTACGGGATGATGACAAAGTATTTGTTTATGTGCTGTAACCCCATCTTTAAGGCAAGTTGTTGTTTCTATGATTCACTAGGAAAAAAAAACTTCAATACTAAAATTCAAAATTTAATCTATTTTTGATTATCTTATAATTCCTTTGGCAACCGCTCGTTACGTTTATTAACGTACTCGTTGAAAGACATTCTCGAAAAGCAACTCCTGAATATATATGAAGAATCTCGAGGTGTAACCTTCTTCTATCTAATCGTAATACTAACCGTATCCATCAAGTGACGAACACGTGGCAGACCCATGAAAGCCTACTAATTTACCTGTTAAGTTAAATATAAATATTATATTCTAAACTTGGTGAATCGTTCGTATACAGCAAAGTATTTATCTCCCAAGCTGTTGTTTAGTTTGTTTCGTGCTTTCTTAAACACGTGCAAGATAAACAAGAAATGTAATGACAGCATCCTATATCGAATTGATGATCTTTAGTACAGCTTTAGCCCAGCCGTGGTGGTCCAGTGGCTAAGGTACTTGGCTGCTGACCCGCAGGTCGCGGGATCGAATCCCGGCGGCGGCGGCGGCGGCTGCATTTCCGATGGAGGCGGAAATGTTGTAGGCCCCTGCGCTCATATTTCGGTGCACGTTAAAGAACCCCAGGTGGTCGAAATTTCCGGAGCCCACCACTATGGCGTCTCTCATAACCATATCTTGGTTTTGGTGCATTAAACTCCACATATCAATCATGAGTACAGCTTTAAATCAGCAGCATTGATTAATTTCCTACGTACCAGTCTTGAAGCAGATCTTGCCTTCACTTGGACGACTGCATCTGTCGTTCCTAGGTTGCAGACTCGGGGGCAATCTGACAGAGCCCTCTACCTCTCGATATTTCAGCAATCCTTGAAGATGATAGATATAGAAAGATCATCGAATGAGTTAGACGACCGGGGAGCAATTCCAACAGGCTAACGATGGGATAACAATTGCAATAATGATTTTCTATTTTTTCTAAATGAGCTCACTGACTTTTGCACAGCCTGTGGCTAAAACTGCGTTTTATCATCAACACGGTGATTAATAACGTTCGTCACGCTTCCCTTATCATTCTGCTTCTCCGATTTTATGCTGGTAAATATTGTAATATTATGCAACGTTACGCAAGAAGACGAAGCCTTACTCCTTCACACTGAACTATCAAGTCCCTTTCCTGATGTATACTTTTTTTTTTACTTTTGGCGTTTACATTTTTTTTTCTAAGTTTATAGAAAGAAGTTTTATTCAAGCAGTATAGTAGACTTGTAATATAATTTACAGTTCGGGTGTCCATTGTATACAGGCTATTTAACAAATTTACAATTTAACAAAGTAAAAATTGTGTGACTTTGTGCAAGGTTGTCCATCCAGCATTGCTGTTTATGAAGAAACACAATAACGAGAGGAAGAAAGATAGTGAGACATAAAGAGAGATGACATTATAGCTCCACTAGCAGCATAATTTCTTTTAGAAAATGGTGAGCTTAAACAAAAACATATAGGATGATATACCCGCCACTTGTGTGTCATATTTCGTGCAGAAGACAAACTTTGTCAGCGCAAGTTGCTTGGAATTCATACACTCAGCTCGGTCAAACGCTCTTTACTTAGTGAAAAGGTCCAGAATGCGGAAACTACGTCATGGTTACTGTGTACCTTTCTAGCTATCATAAGCACAATTCTCACGAAGGTTGCTAGCTGCGAGTGATTTGCGACCAACCCCGCCTGGTAATGTCTTCATATCTGTATAAATTAGTTGTTCTGATCGTCTTCTCCTAGGGGGTGTCATGGAAAAATAATTAGACCCCATTATTTTTAAGGAATGTGTACTGTTAAGACCGGCCCCAGCGTTGGGATTCTCCGAAGGTTTGCGAACCCCTTTGGGAGATCGTCGACGCATTCCCGGGATAGCCTGCACCTGAGACGGCCTTGCAGCCAAGCGAAAGCAAAGGTCAACGCACTGGTTTTGCGCTAGGGAACCAAGCAAGAGGAGTTGCGGGGAGAACCGGTTCTTGACCGACTGTGTCGTCGACCCCCACCTCCCCATTCAGGCTCCTCCCTCTCGCCGAGAGAATTCCGGAATCTGCTGTGCGTTCGTGACCATGTTTGGGCATTTTTTAGGGCGTCGTGACCATATTTGGGCGTCGTGTTAGGTTGTGCCTCTCCATGTGTTGTGAGGTGTATTTCCCCTCCCTCGTGGCCGAGGTGCCGGGGCCACCGTATTGGCTGACGATGCGGACAATGCGCCCAGTGTTGGCAACGCGGCGCTATAAAATGCCGAAGACGTTTTGTATCTCTCTCTTCTCTCTTTGGATCAGTTGACCACTTCTCAACATGTAAATAAATCTCTGTCGTTCGTTCGGGCGCTTCTTCTCACTGACTTGTCGGACGATGGATCCTGCTACGGGGCCAGCTACCGAAAACGAGACCGGCAGGACCCGGAGTCCCAACAGTACATACCAACCTTATGCTTGAGGTATAAATAACGGAATAGATATCTTAGCTCTTTTGCGTGATATAGTAAACGAATCAGCTTGTATAACATATTCGTTAGGCTGTCGATCTCTGAGTTTCGCTGTATTCCCTTATTATATTGAAGTTGAATTTCAGTTAGCTTCAAAAATTACTTGAACATATGTCACCTCACGGACCTTAGTTCTTCTATGTAGCTATGACGGGTTTTCAATGATATCTTGCTTTTGTCTTCCATTATTCTTGGCTTTGTTGTCATTTTTATCTCTGTGTGGTAATACTGAGTGCGCAAATAACGGTTATCTGCTATCTGCCCGGAAATGCTGTCAAGCAGTTCAAGTTTTTCGGTGGGCAGCATAATTATATATGCTATTTTATCAGGGGTGCGATCATTGAGTGATACTCTTGTATTTCTTACTAGCGTATTCCGTCGAGAACGTACATCTGGTTTCACAAATATCTAGAGATCTTTGTAACAAATAGAAATATATGGTCCTAACTCAATTTAACTGTTATATTGGACACATATCGTATCCAAAATAACCTGACCAAAAGGTCAGTTATCTCTCATAGTAGTTATTGAATAATAGTTGATTAACATAGTTGAAATCTTGTGAGAAGCTGGGCTTGTTGCACCTCCTGGTGATTCAGACCTTCACCACACGGTTCTGCCCTCACGGCATCCGATATACGCTTCGGCTGTGCGCGCAGCACAGTTAACGCTTAGAATACACAAGCGAGCATCAACACTGACGTGTGAGTACCACCACCAGACACCGAATTCAGGAATAAGTATAGTCACCCGAAGGATTTTCAATTACCTTGATAACGTAAATTTACTAAACCACTTCAGCCAAACATACCTCGAACGAATGAGCGAAGGCTGTTCGTGATGTCCTCGTTGGTGCCATAGATATGCGAGGCGTCGATGAACGATGTCCTAGAGTTCATTTGTTCTCTCGGTCCTGTGAGGAATGGAACGCGTCCGCAGTAGATCGGAGGCGTATCTTTCAAACCAAACAGCTACAAAATTCAAGTATTAGTGAAATGCACGCCATTTCTGTGAAAGCTCGCTCTTTATTTTTGCACCTTACGCTTAGTGAAACTCCTCCAAATGTGCACTAGTAGATTTTGCGCACTCGAGTGGTGGTCGTTCGGTGCATTCTAATGTGTAACGTTGTGCGAGTCAAAGAAAGCAGAAATATAAACGAAAGCCTAAGATTTTCAAGCGGAAAAAAAGAAAAGGCGAAATGCAATACGTGACTCGTAATTATTCTGTGCTTTTTTTTTTACCTGCGCAGAGAGTGTGTCCATAAACGTGAAAATTCAGCAAAATTTATTGCACCACGCTGACGCCATATTGAGTACTGGTATGGCACGACCTCCTAAAAATATTGCTTTCTCTGCTCATATGATGATTTCTAATACATCAAGCGTTATATCTTTCTGGAATTGGCATGTTATTGCCAAAGTTTTAAGCGAAAAGCGGGAAGCCACAGCAAGAAGAGAACAGAGGTCAAAGAAAGAGATAAGTCATGTTTCAGCACATGTATGAGCAAAGAAAATCTTTTAACCATCAAAAAAGACACCTTCCTAAAATTAGTTTTCATTGTATAGAATTTGGATTTGAGGGCATAAATCTTAACGACCAACGAGGGGCGAACAATATGAAATCCCAAGAGCTGCACTCACCCAGTGGACATTGGCAGCAAGGTAGGGAACGTGTGAACGGCAAAGATGACACATTGAACTGGGAGTAAAACGGATCGTTCCCAAACACCGGTATGGCCAAGCTCTCAGTGTCATTGCTGAAGCTGTTCCGGGCTCCTAAACGAAAAATTTATAACGCGCAGTGAAGCAACACTTCAGGTACTAACGTGGCCACAGATGTCGTAAACTTAAAGTTTAGCTGAACATAATTTAGGATTAGGCAAGCGGTGCACAAATATCGAGCGAGAAACCAACAGATTGTCACACTGTACTGGCCGCTATAGATTAAGTGTTTCAGAGAGAGTAAGTTCTGAATTTAGCCTCTTTGTTGGGTTAACCCATGCTTCGAAAAAGAGGCAACTTTAAAAACTGTGCAATAGCGACAAGCACAGTAGTCAGTCACCGCAAACAAGACTCACGGGTCAGGATGATCCGCAGCCCTAATATGTGATTGTAGTACTTAAGCAACAGAATAGAAAGTTGGGCTAGTTGGATATGCATGATATAACTGTCAGTTCAAGCACACGAATAAACAGAAAAGTCCTCTCTTTCTTTCTGTTTATCCGTGCGCTTGAACTGACAGGTACTTAAGCAGCACAGTAATGGCCGCAGCTGGCGTACGGTCGATCTCTGGTGCTTGCGTGCTCTCGAGAACAAAAGGTTCTACTCGCGTCGCTCGAGCTACCACCCTGAATTTGAAATGTTAAACGCGTAGTGGAGTGTGCTGCCAGCACAATTGCACTAGCCTAATGGCTGCGCAGTACAGGTCTGGCACGAGACACTTTTTATAGGTCCCACATCAACTAAACAGTTCACGTTGTCGTTAAATTCCTTAAAACAGAACGAAACACCAATCTTAGGTGAAGAAACTTCTTTTGGCCAACGACTCTTGTGATATGCTCATTGACTCACCCCTCTTTCTGTTTTACAAATTGTCGTGCTAAAGAATGTTGTCGATGTTGGAACATGTTTATTGGCGCAAAGGCGTGTTTTTCTGGACGTCGTATACGGGCAATACGCACCTAAGAATGTTTCCAGTGGGGGTAAGGTTCCCGTGGGCGTGAAAGCAATGTCATGATCAAGGAACTGTCCGAATGTCATTCCCAAGTGGCTGACGCTCCACTCTGGTACGTCCTTCTCCGTGTGCACCATGTACGAGACCAAGCGGGCACTCGGCAAGGGTCGACCACTGCAAGACTCCCGTGGCTCGTTGATGCCTGCAATGACGAGGCATCATTGCATCACTCTGGTACGCGGCGGAAGCACATGCTTGATGCACCACGTGTGAGCCCATGCAAGTGGATTACAAATAAGTCTTTTAACGCACCTACTCATTAGTCATTATGGACGTTGGAAGTACTCAACATCCCGTATGGTAACATGACTGCGTGGCATATGGTTTCTATCATTATGAGCACTTCATGTGAATGTTCGCCGTCGCCGTCATGTTCTGTATGATAATGTCATGCACCACGTATTGTGAACAATACGTGGTGCACTGTATCCGACGTAGATGTAGAGTCGGAGGTGGCGTAATCTTGTATTTCTGAGGTGTCATGGAACAAGAGGCTATGAGAACTTTCCACCTGCCTCTTATTTTTTATAGCACTCTAGCACTGTGGCAACGAACCTCAACATGCAGAGAGCGCTGTGCACGTGTTTGGTGGGAAGTGCGTCCGCTTGCACTGCACATTTGTATTTCTCGAATAGTTGGTAATGCTACAGAAGATTCAACCTGACCACCAGGAACAAAGGGAAGGGCAGACAGGACAGCTATGAAATCAGATGTAGAAAGAAGCAAGCAAATGCAGGAAAGTTACCCGTCACGGGTCAGGATGACCCGCTGCCTTAACAGCACGTCCTTAGTTCTAGTCCAGTGGCTAAGGTACTCGGCTGTTGACCCTCAAGTGACGGCATCGAATCCCGGCTCCATTTTCGCTGGAGGCTAAAATGCAGTAGGCCTGTGTGCTCAGATTTGGGTGCACATTAAAGATTCCCAGGTGGTCGAAGTTTCCGGTGCCCTCCACTACAGCGTCTCTCATAATCATATGGTGGCTTTGTGACGCTAAACCCCACATATCAATCAATCATCAATCGTCCTTATTTGGCACGTCCGGTTCGCTAACCTCCAGCGGGAGAGGAATGGATGAATTAAAGTATAAATAGTATGGAAGAGAGAAATGTCTAAAATTGCGCACACGCTGTCTTGTTTTCATTGAGAGTTGAGAGCGAATGTAAATAATGGCATAATTCAGAGCAGAATGCCATTGGATGATTTACTCTCGTCCAGCTATGGCGGGGATGCCACCTGCGTGAAGATGCGCCAAACAAAAACGTTTTGTCCACAAAAGGGCTTTAAACTTTTACATGCTCAGCATTAGTTTAACTCCCAAGATTCCAGCTTCCTTGGACGCATCTACACCACGCACAGCTAAGCGTAGAAGAACTTGATGCCCAAGTTCCTAGGTTCTGCAACGTTGCAAAAGACCAGAAATCTGCTGATTTTCCTCTGGTAGTTTGGTACCCTTCCATCTTTTATTTCTTTTCTCCCCTCTCAGAAGTGTTGACAGTCATTGTGTCTATTCTAATTGAAATAATCAGCCTGTTTCTTGATTGCCTTTCTTGTTGTGCAAGGTATACAAAATTTTTAGCAGAGTAATAAGACAGTAACAATAAAATTTTGCTCACCGTCGCTGTAAGAAGCCGGCAACAACCTACGTTCACATGAGTAGGCCTGTCCCCATTGCGGATGCTCCAAGTTGTTGCAGCTGCCGTCGGGCTCCCTGTGCCGCTGAAGATGATCACAAAAAGTAGGTGTCTTCACCGGGCATGAGCCACACACTTCGCTTCGCTCCATTTTGGGCTTTCGGATGATGTGCGATAACTTCTCTTCGTCTATCCTAGCATGCTCCCCAAGTCTGGAACATGAGAAAGAATAAGCGTTACATTTATTTGCATTTACGCATACGTTTAATTCACAGCATATGTAAACAGAGCAGAATTTTGGCGTTCTAGTGTCTACTGTTGCACAGGCAGCCAGGAGAACTTGCGCCCTGGCGGCTGAAGTGAAATGAACTTTATTTGATCCTGCAGAACCGGTCAGACACCCCACTGCCTCTGCCCACTCCGTGCCCGACACTTGTGTTTCCGGGCGGCGTGGTTTCGGTACCTTAAACCCATGTCATGGTTTAATAATCATGTCATGGTTTGGTAACTTAAACCCACCAATCAACTGATGCTTGACTGATGGAATTTTTTTTCGTAGTTTGATGCGGAAACCTTCCATGATTTATTATTGTTTCCGGGGAAAACAACATGAAACCACATTCTGCGCGCTGCCTCACACATTAAAAAAAAACTGTCACATACTCGGCCAACTTTAAACTTATGTCAGCAATGTGCGTATCTTTCTAAAACTTCTTGGTCCACACTCACCGCCAGAGGACCTTGCGCATGGCTTCTTCGTGGATGGCGGTGAGTCTTGCGTTGCTAAATGCTCTTTTCCTTGACCGCTCATTGCCTTGCACATGTGGGGCGAATGGGCAGCCTGACGACAACAGTGGGTCATTCTGCTTTACTGAAAAATAAGGAAACAGGGAGCCTGCAGGTTTCTTTAAGATTAAAATGAATGCTGTATGACGCGACTCTCAAGGTAACAATTTTCAACTTTTATGCGAAAGCATTGAGACTAATCAATCAATTCAGCAAAAGTAATTCCCTTCAGAGGCTGTGAGCTCAGTATAATCTGTTTTTTTTTCTTTGATAATCACATTGCTATTAAATGAGCCATGTATATGCGATGTGTTAAGCACTCACGACATATTTAAAATGAATGTGATGTCTTGAAACGAGGCTATTGTTGAAGGTTTTAAATGTTGAGAACCTTGTATATGACTGTTGATGAGTGACAGCAGTTAAGTGTGGGGGTGGGGTGGATTGTGGTGATAGCTCATAGGCCACTGGCATGTGCATTGTTGCGTCTAGATGCCCACCACTTCTTGGTAGCCTGTCCGCGCTTCGCTCTAAACAGGACATTACTTCAATACACACTCAAACGCGAAAAGCGGGTGCAATATTGCCAGCAAAACTCGCAAGGCTGGACCCACCAGCAACTTACGGCATCGTCATCATCATTAATACCTGCACTGATGATTTTTTCGATACAGGCGTCGACGAAATATCAACGAAAAAGAAAGTGTGCAGCACTCAATTTGGACACTTCGCCAACTCTATCGAGGCATCGTGTGTGT
Source organism: Rhipicephalus microplus (assembly GCF_043290135.1). Classification (NCBI taxonomy): domain Eukaryota; kingdom Metazoa; phylum Arthropoda; class Arachnida; order Ixodida; family Ixodidae; genus Rhipicephalus; species Rhipicephalus microplus. Next base: position 115,817,095 of record NC_134703.1, on the reverse strand, counting down.
GTGTGTGTGTGTGTGTGTGTGTGTGTGTGTGTGTGTGTGTGTGTGTGTGTGTGTGTGTGTGTGTGTGTGTGTGTGTGTGTGTGTGTGTGTGTGTGTGTGTGTGTGTGTGTGTGTGTGTGTGTGTGTGTGTGTGTGTGTGTGTGTGTGTGTGTGTGTGTGTGTGTGTGTGTGTGTGTGTGTGTGTGTGTGTGTGTGTGTGTGTGTGTGTGTGTGTGTGTGTTAGTATGAATGTTTAAGCGTGTAGCATGCATTGTGCTATGTGTATTGTCAGGAAATTATCTCATACTAGGCCAGCTTCAACTCTGTGTATGATTGTGGAGGTACGAATCCTCTCTTGTGCTCAGTGAGGAGGTCTCGCGCAACTATAAACGCGCAGTAGACATTTGCCGCCATTCTGAGCTCACAATTAAACGAAGTACTGTATATGGTATCTGCGACAACAGCAGAAGTTTGCAGCGGATATTCGGTGCATTAAACGGCCGCTATTTGCGAGTATTGTTGGGTGCTTTTTGCAGGCTGCATAGAGGGCTGTGCCAGCCAGAGTTTTTGCGTAGGGCGTTTACGCCACAGAAACATCTAGGTCTTGATAGACTTCGCTTCAAAAAGTTAATATATAATGCGGAGATGCGTCGAGAGCAGTAACGCGAATACAGAGAGCGAAAGCGGGACTGTGTACAAGCGAAGAATGTATCTAAAGACCGCGAGTTCAAGGTAAAACGTCGCCGTATACAGTCGCTCACGCCAGGGAAACGAGTGGAGAGTCGTGTACAGTGGGAGGTTGAATACAGATTCACTGGTAGTTCGTCCCAATACAGCCATTAAACCACATTTACTTTTCTTTTTTTTTAGGGGGGGGGGGTCTGTTTTGGCCTCTGTGCCAGCCATTCCGATCGGTCATTCGCACCATGCTTCAACGCACAATAATTAAAGCGCATTTTTTATGGAACTCAGATTCAAGTCCTACATTTTTTTTTTGTTCTCATGACATTCATCAAAAATGAATGTAAGCGTACAAATTCTCGTTATTTGCGTGTGAGTTGTGTCTATATCAGTACATCTTTCAATCATTCTAAACTTTCGATTTTATTATAATGTTTCTTGGAAGAACGCCTTTGTAACAATGCTAAGACCATTGCGTTCGCGTCGTGATATCAAGCATGAAAAAGTGAAAGCAAAATTCCAGCGCTTCAAATAGACCATTTTCCGTTCCACCAGATGTTTGTTCTGCATTGAAGGCGTCCGCTTGTGGTTCGAGCGAGTGTCTGAACTCCTTGACAATGCTGTCGATATTTTCGGTGGAATAACTTGCTTCGCATGATACTTGCAACGCAATGGCTACGCAAGAAATGAAGAAGGTCGCCCTGCGAAATACGGAAAGTTTGATGAAATTAGCTGCGTTACATAGCAGCAAATTTATATACCGACAAATCATATTTACACCTCAAAAGCAAAATATTAGGCAATACTGCTAGTGGTGTGCATTTGTAGTTTCATCATCATCATAGTTCGCAAAAAAGCCACAGCTTTGCCGCAAAGGCGAAGCAATGAACGCGATAGCAACAAATTGTAAGGTCAGGCACAGAATGGCAAGCAGATCAAAACGTGCCCCGTGTTTCTCACGCACAAATAGCGCCCGAAAGGTACTCACAGGTACAGATGAACGCGAGTAAGCGTCTCAGTTGTTAGTTCGCTGTGTCTGAAAAGCCTTCTCTTTTCGCAAGCGGAAACTGTGAAACGATTGCAGTGACCTTTGTGTGGCCGGTAACTACAACAGAATCGGTACTGTGAAAGCCAAAGGCCGGACAAGACGTACGATCCTCCCACCGTGGGATAAGAGCGCGCGATTGAGCGTCTACCTCCCTCTCCGTGAAGCGAAATACGCGTGGGAGACGGGGCTACGCGCTGCTGCATCTTCATGATGTGGCGACGCGCGATCATTGCGCCATCTTGCTGCTAATGCTGCAAACACGATAGTCCCCCCCAAGATGCCCGTCACCAGTCTTATATGGTAGATATAAATAGCTTCAGGTTTGAACGTTCACGGAGGTGCTTCTCCGTAGCTCAGTGGTTAACGCCTCGCACTCACGCCTCAGAGGTCCCAAGTTCAATTCCGCGTGCCGAAGTCCTTTAGGAGCGAAGCTCCTTAGGGCGTGGGCTAAGCGTCCCGTCGTAATCAGATGTAGCCACTTCTGTTAGCTATTGAACCAGCCGTAGAGGGCGGCACCTGTACACATAACGAAATACATATACGCTCAAAAATCCAAATGGTACGATACTAGAGGACGTTAGTTGTAGTATGATAAATAATGAAAAATTACAGCATATTAATGGAGTCAATGATGGTGACTGGCGCTAAGCGTCTGTCATTCCGTCCATGCTTCCTTCCGGCCGTCTGTTCGTTCTTGCTTCCGTCCATCCGTCCGCCCTCTCGTGTGTCTATTCGTGCGTTCATCTGTGCTTCAGTCCGTCCCTGCGTTAATCCCTGCGGCCATCCATCCGTCCGTCTGTCAGTGCGTCCGTGCGTCTGCCCCTGCGTTCGTCCATGTGTCCATGCGACCATCTGTTCATTCGTCCATCCGTCCGTCTTATCGTGTGTCCATCCGTCCGTCAATCTGTGCGTCTGTCCTTGCGTTCATCCATCTGTGCGTCCATGCGTCCGTCCCTGCGTTCGCTCATGCGTCTGTCCATCCGTCCGTCCATTCGTGCGTCAGACAGACAGACCGCCGACGGACGGACGGACGCGTCCAGCGGATGAGTCATGGTTTGCCGATAAAACGTATGATACGCGCAAGGCGGCGGTGGCTCGCGCTCGAAGATGGAGAGTCATGTGCGAGCGTGAGAGAAAATAGGAATGACGTCACACGAAGACGTTGGCGTTCGCGTCTTCATCCACGGCGCCATACGCTAAGGGGCGCGGTGTAGTAAAATAAAAGCCGTTTTGGCGCGGGCGCGCGTTCAGAAGGTCAGCGGATAGACAAGGCTGCCGAGCGGCGTGCGCGCGAGGCGGCGGCAGCTTGCGCTCGAAGACGGAACCTCGATGTGAGAGTGCACGAGGCAGAAGCGTGCCGTGAAGCTGCGTGGCGGCGCCGACAAGATCCCGGCGTACGAGAACGGGAGGCTGAAGCGGCGCGGCAGCGGCGTGCGGACCCAGTTTCGCTCCACTCTCCATCATTCAAGCCGTGGATATGCTGTCTGTTTTGTGTGTTTGTGCCAGATAAGGGTGCGCTAGTGAGCGTGTACCCCCTTCTCTCTGCGGGGCAAAGTACGCGGGGGAGCTGAGAGTGCGCGCCGCTGCATCATCACAATGTGGCGACGCGCGCTCATTGCGCCATCTTGCTGGTAATGCTGCAAACACGATAGTCCACCCCCACCCCACGAGATCCTCGTCACCAGCGGTAAGTGGTAGATATAAATAACTTGCCGTTCTAACGTTCAGGGACGTGCTTCTCTGTGGCTGAGGCAATAAAGAGAAAAAAGCTTCTCCGTGGCTCAGTGGTTAATGCCTCGCACTCGCGTTTCAGATGTCCCAAGTTCGATTCCGCGTGCCGAAGTCTTTCTTTTATCTTTTTTTGCAGTAGTTTTCATATATATAGATACGTATACATACAAGTTGAGTGACAGCGACACCCGCATCGACGTCGACGCCGGCGGCAAAATCCAACCGAGAGTGTCCATACAATTGCTATCGCAATAAAAAACGTGACTGCTCTCTCCTTCTAAGAATCGGTATACCACGAAAGTGAAACGCGTCTTCATAGAGGTAGCTGAGCGTTTGGGAGCACTAGAATCACGGCGCGCATAGGCACGCCAGTGGGTTTGTCACATGGTATTTTCTTTTTATTTCGCGGGCATTTGTAGTTAGCAGAAAAGCACTAATAATTTGCAGATATAAAGCTCGTAACTGTCTAACCGCACGTTTCGCAAACCGATCTACGACTTTCTCAATGAAATTTGTTTTCCATCTTCGTACCTTTAAAAGTTAGTTAATTAAACAGGTCTCGATTAAAAAATATCTTAGGACACAACAAATAGTCCAACTCAAGGCAACGGTCAGCAATATGCGGTCGCGCCGTAAGTGCGTGCGTCGGCATGCAAATTTCTAAACTCCAGCTAAAGATAGCTGGTGCACCCTGTATAATTTACAACGTAATATCCGTGACTGAAAAGCGTCAGTGGAGCTGCGGTTGACCACGGCATAAAACGCGTTCGTGTTACGAAAAATACAATCTAGGAGCCTCTTTTCTATGGAGAATAAGTGAGAAAGCGAAGCTCGGCCTGTGCGTGTCTGACGTAGTCACTCAAATATTTAACTATTGTGCACGAGCAGCCCTTTTTCTTTCGTTTCAGCGCTTTATGATCAAACTATGTTCCGAAAATGCTGAAAACAAATGTGTACCCACAAGGCTCATGCCCACAGAACAATTTATAACATGAAAGTGTTATAACATGAAAGTGTTTTATGTCTTAAGAGTTCTCAGAGCAAAAGTATACGTACTATACTTCCAAAGGTCATACAGCGTTCAAATACGATACTGCGCCTGGTGTACGAGGCTGTATGCTTAAGTGACGAGTGCGTAAGAATGTCTTCGTTGCTCTATTCAGTTGGGAATATGTACTGATATGCTTGCCTGGTGAGTCATGGTTTTCGAAGAAGTGGTGCACATAAGGACATAGCACACGCACACATGAAAAGGCGCTTCAAACACAGGCGCTGTACTGCAACTGATGCTTTATTTTCGTAGGACGTTGTTTACGTATCAGAGCAACCATATGCGTACTGACAGCAGCGAAAAACGATGAAGACCACAAAACAGAAAAAAAAACACAGATAAAGCACCAAAAAGACGTGGTGCTGATGATAGGTTGGAACATGAACAGTACGTGGTTGTATAGCAAGGTATCGGCGTGCTTTTTAGAGAATGATATCGAGCGGCAACTAACGCATTTTTCTTTCCACTTGTCGATTTCAATTGCTTCGACTATTTCTGTCAATTCCTTCTTGCGTTTCTTACGCACAACCTCCATACTTGTTAGAGTGGGAGCATAGCCTCAATTCCTACAGAGGAAGGCCAAATATCCAGCATTTTAACCGACGTAATGGTAATATGTGAGGTTTAACGTCACAAACTCAACATATGATAGTGAAAGATGCCATGTTGGAGGGCTCCGCAAAATGAGACCTACTGGGCTTCTTTAACCTGCACGTATATATACGTAAACGGGCCTCAGACATTTTCGCCTCCATTGAAAACGGGGGCGCTGCAGCCGGGATTCGACTCCGTGACCTACGGGTTACCAGTCGAGCGCTATAACCACTAGAACACCACGTCGGAGCTCTCAGGCCGAGATGTGATGGTTGTGTTCTTTTAACCGTGTGCTTATGCACCTGCCCGTCTGACCAATTTGAACCTTGCTATTTTGTAGATCACCTCTTTCGTGCATGCGACGTAGGAGTTACGGTGCTTGATTTCATGTGTCTGCGTGTGCGGATCGACAGGTCGGTGGTTTAATTACTCTTCACAGAACTTTTGTTTCTTTTACATTTTTTCACGTCACTTCCATGACTATAATGTGTTATTGAAGTCTTTGAGGACCACGGCGTAAAGCTCTTTCAGGTTCCAAAAAATTACTACGCTAAATGACCACATGCGCATATATGCGCGCATGTGGTCACTTCTTCGAAAACCATGACTCACCAGCAAGCATATCAGTACATATTTCCAACTGAATAGAGCAACGAAAACATTCTTACGCACTCGTCACTTAAGCATACAGCCTCGTACACCAGGTGCAGTATCGTATTTGAACGCTGTGTGAAGACGAAAACGCATCGTTGTCAAGCAACATCGCAACCGCTTGGGTACTGGGTGCTAGGCTTCTCTCGCTCGGCTCGTGCTGATCATCGCCGGCATCTGCTTGACCGTTGCTCTTGCCCGATCGTGTTTCATCGTAGGACCACCGTCGCAACAGTCGCCAATAAACCCTTTTTCAATTGGTGGAGGGTGCTGACATTCCCCGTCGCCTGAACCTGGGTGCTGCCATTCGCCGTCGCCTAAACCTGGAGCTGCGCAACCGAACGCTACCTCCCATCATGGTTACCAACAACGCGCAACCTGGCTCTTCCACTCCATCCCCCAGCAACCCCGGCGTTCTTCGTTTGCGAGAGCCCAAAGTCTTTAGCGGAGCTGATGAGACCGACGTGGAAGACTGGTTCGCTAACTACGAACTGGTGAGCGCAAACAACAAGTGGGATGACGCGGACAAACTAACGTCATCTTTTACCTCACTGACGTGGCCGAAATGTGGTATAACAACCACAAAAACGACATTACGACGTGGTCCATCTTCAAAACGTCGTTTGCTGACGTTTTCGGCCGACCCGCTGTCCGAAAGTCCAGAGCCGAACAACGCTTGCGGACTCGCGCACAGAAGCCATCAGAATCGTTCACCAGTTACATCGAAGACATTATTGGTCTTTGCAACCGTGTGAACAACGCCATGCCCGAGTCGGAGAAGATTCAACACATCCTCAAAGGGATAAATGACGGCGCATTTCAGATGCTCGTGGCGCGCAATCCTGCCACCGTTGCGGAACTTGTGACTTTATGTCAAAGTTTCGACGAGTTGAGGAAGCAGCGCGCCCTGACTCGGCCATTTTCCTCACACGCTGACTCACTATCTAGTCTTACTTCTGTTCCTGATTACTCAACAACCCTGCAAGAGATCAAAGACTTTGTGCGTGAAGAAGTAGCTCGGCAGCTGTCGTTGATTCCCTTCACGCAGCAGCCGCCGTCCTCTCGTCTGCCCTCACCACTCCGCGACGTTATTGCCGAAGAGGTAGCTCAGGCTGTTCCCGTCGCTGCCCACCAGCAGCCTGTGGCCATGCCTGTTCCCCATGCGCCGGCTATGCAGCCCATGGCCGCGCCTCTTACTTATGCCCAGGTGGTACGCAGCAGACCCCGCCAGCAGCTTTCGCCACCCATGCCTGCAGTTGCTCCCCACTCTACCCCTCTTTCGACACCTTGGGCCGCACCGCGAGTCAGCAATTCCTGGCGCACTGCTGACAATCGACCGATCTGCTACGCCTGCGGTATTCCAGGACACGTGGCACGATATTGTCGTCGTCGCTTCCAATCGCAACACAACGCTACTTGGCCGTTACCGTATGACCCGCAGCCCACGCACCTGCCTGCTCCCCATCCTTCACCGCAGTATGGCTACACTAATCTTCCCGAGTCTCAGTCACCCCAGCCCCCAGCTCCGACTCACTCTCGCCGCTCGCCGTCTCCTCGCAGGCGATCTCTGTCCCCAATGCGTCCCCGACCCGCTTCCTCCAACCGGGAAAACTGAACGCCGCAGTTCCAGAGGCAAGAACTGCGCCGTCATCGAAACGCCCAAGTCCTCGCACTTCACCTGCTAACGTCGTCGCCATATCTGTCGATGGTGTTTCTACCTGTGCCCTCATCGACACAGGTGCTGCCGTTTCTGTTATAGCCGCCCAGCTCTGCCGCTCCCTACGCAAAGTGACCACGCCGCTCTCTGGACTATCACTTCGTACGGCTAGCGCACAACCACTTCGACCTCTCGGCACCTGTACAGCCCGCATTTTCATCCAAGGCTCTATGTACGTTGTCGAGTTCATCGTCCTTTCGGTGTGCTCGCATGACGTTATCCTCGGGTGGGACTTCCTGTCACATCATCATGCCGTCATCGACTGCGCACGCGCTGAAGTTCAATTTTCGCACCTGTCTGACGAACCTTTGCACGAAACTCTTGAGCGGTCCCCAAAACTCGTCGTACGTGAAGACACTGAAATTCCGCCAGCCTCTCTTGCCGTTGTCCCTGTTTGCTGCGATGACCATAACGACGCCACAGTAATGTTTACACCTTCCGACATTTTCATGAGCCGCAGAGCCGTTTCCTTGCCTTTCGCTACACTCGACGTCACTGCGGGCCGAAGCAATATTTTCGTCCACAACCCCCTTTCTGCACCGCTTACGCTACTTGCCGGCGAATGTCTCGGTCGAGTGGAGTACCTCGATTCCTCTTTATTCCTTAACATGCCAGACGAATTGTGCAGTAGCGCCTCGACCGAACTTCATGCCATTTCCCCACTGGAATGCTCATCGAGTGACACCTTCTCGAGTTCCATTGCCGACACCTTAAGTGCCCATGAACGCGCCGAGCTTCTTAATCTCCTCCAGCACTTCGCGAATTCATTCGACGTTTCTCAGCCGCAATTGGGTCGGACTTCCGCAGTGCACCACTACATTGACACCGGTTCGCACCAGCCATTGCGTCAAAGACCGTACCGTGTCTCTGCTGCAGAACGTCACGTCATCAACGACCAGGTCGAAGAGATGCTACGCCGTCGCGTTATTCAACCATCGCACAGTCCTTGGGCATCTCCTGTCGTTCTAGTTCGAAAGAAGGATGGATCAATTCGATTTTGCGTCGACTACCGGCGATTAAACAAGGTGACGCGGAAAGACGTCTATCCATTACCGCGCACCAACGACGCCCTTGACAGCCTCCAAGGAGCCGAATTCTTCTCCTCCTTAGACTTACGATCTGGATACTGGCAGGTTCCTATGGCAGAAGCTGATCGCCAGAAAACTGCGTTTATTACACCAGATGGCCTGTACGAATTTAACGTAATGCCATTTGGGCTTTGTAATGCTCCTGCCACGTTTGAACGACTCATGGACAACACACTGCGTGAACTGAAGTGGTCTGTGTGTATATGCTACCTCGACGACATTGTCGTTTTCTCTCCCGATTTTCCTACACATCTGCTTCGGCTCCAACTGGTTCTTCCGTGTTTAACCAACGCTGGGCTCCAACTGAACCTTAAAAAGTGCCGCTTCGCCGTGCGAGAGCTGTCCATCTTAGGGCACATCGTGTCCAAGCATGGTGTTCGACCCGACCCTGCAAAACTGCGAGCAGTCGCTGAGTTCCCGAAACCTACTACACTGAAAGAATTACGCAGTTTTGTCGTACTATGCTCGTACTTCCGGCGCTTCGTGCGAAATTTTGCATCGATCATGTCACCACTGACCAACCTTCTACGCGGTGATGCAGACCTTTCATCCTGGTCTTCTCACTGCGACGTCGCGTTTGCCACGCTCCGTAGTCTGCTAACATCTCCTCCAATTCTTCGGCATTTCGACCCAACAGCTGCAACGGAAGTTCACACAGACGCTAGTGGGGTTGGTCTAGGCGCCGTCCTCGCCCAACGCAAGCCGGGCTACTCCGAATACGTCGTCGCTTATGCGAGTCGCACACTTACTAAAGCTGAGGCCAATTACAGCGTCACTGAAAAAGAGTGCTTGGCGCTAGTGTGGGCGCTTCGCAAGTTCCGGCCTTATTTGTACGGTCGCCCATTCGACCTGGTAACGGACCACCATGCACTTTGTTGGCTCGCCACATTGAAAGATCTTTCTGGCCGCCTAGCTCGGTGGGCACTGCAAATCCAGGAGTACGACATCCGTGTCATCTATCGCAGCGGACGCAAGCATTCTGACGCCGACGCCCTGTCGCGTTCGCCTTTACGTCCCGACTCGGCCTGCGGAACCACTGGTACCGACTCCGTCACATCTCTCGACCTCGACTCCTTTACCAGTGAACAACACAAGGACCCGTGGATCGCTTCCCTTTTTAACTGTCTCTCTGGATCGTCAACCACTGCGGTACCACGATCTCTCCGACGTCAAGCTGCTCATTTCGCCATTCGGGATCGGCTGCTACACCGACGCAACTACGCCCCCGAAGGTCGTAAGTGGCTCTTGGTTGTCTCGCGCAGCTTGCGATCACAAATCTGCGCCTCCTTTCACGACGATCCCCAATGTGGTCATGTCGGAGTTTTCAAAACTTACGAACGCATTCGCCATCGCTTCTACTGGCGCGGAATGTATAATTTCGTTCGAAAATTCGTTATCGGCTGCCCTGACTGTCAACGCCGCAAATCACCGCCTTTCCACTCGTCCGGTGCGCTTCAACCGCTTCCGTGCCCTGCCAAACCTTTCGATCGGATCGGAATTGATCTCTATGGCCCTCTACCGACAACATCAGATGAAAATCGGTGGATCATAGTCGCTGTGGACCATTTAACACGCTACGCTGAGACCGATGCCCTTCCAAGTGCCACTGCGCGGGACGTAGCATCCTTCATCCTTCATCGCTTCATACTACGACATGGTGCACCTCGAGAACTACTAAGCGACCGAGGTCGAGCCTTCCTATCAGAAGTCGTCACGTCTCTGCTTTCTGAATGACATGTTGTTCATCGCAAGACCACGGCATACCACCCGCAGACTAACGGGCTCACGGAAAGATTTAACCGCACCCTTGGCGATATGCTCGCCATGTATGTGACATCCGATCATACTAACTGGGATCGCATTCTTCTATTCATCACGTTCGCATATAACACCGCGGCACAGTCTACCACTGGATTTTCACCTTTCTTTCTTCTTTATGGACGCGAACCATCCCACACCATCGACACTCTCCTTCCATACCGTCCTGACGCATCCGAATGCCCATCTGTGTCCGAAGCTGCCCGAAATGCGGAAGAGTGCCGTGAACTCGCACGCACCTTTACGTCACAAGAACAACAGCGCCAGAAAGAAAACAACGCCGACTCTTCACAAAGCCCCAGCTATTCCCCGGGATCACTTGTATGGCTGGCTGTTCCTTACCAAACCCCCGGCATTTCCTCAAAACTCGTTCCAAAGTACGAGGGCCCATACCGCGTTTTGGAGCAAACCTCCCCGGTGAATTTTCTCATCGAGCCACTTTCCCCATCTGACGACATGCGCCGGCGTGGACGTGACATCGTCCACGTCGCCCGCCTTAAGCCATATCATAGCCCTCTGCCTCCACACTCTTAGGTCGCCAGGATGGCTCTTTTTCGGCGGGGCAAATTGTGAAGACGAAAACGCATCGTTGTCAAGCAACATCGCCACCGCTTGGGTACTGGGTGCTAGGCTTCTCTCGCTCGGCTCGTGCTGATCATCGCCGGCATCTGCTTGACCGTTGCTCTTGCCCGATCGTGTTTCATCGTAGGACCACCGTCGCAACAGTCGCCAATAAACCCTTTTTCAGCTGTAACATTGCTTCCATCGCGGCGATTTATGACAGCGACAACAGAATCCAGCGGATATCCCTTGCACTGCCTCACGCAAAGCCTGTGTCATCGCACAGCCACCACTTCAGTCACTGCCTTGTCACTTTTTAAGAATGCTGTCATTAGCAACAAAAATGAGCGTGGCATGATAGAGAGAGAGAGAGAGGTTAATGAAAGTGGAAGAGATGAAAAGGACGCTGTTTTCGGCCTCCCGTCATGGGCGCACGGCTCAGCGCCATCACATAACGTGTGCGGTAATTGCGCATTCACACTTGCGGAACGGAGAGAAAGCAAAAACGCCAGTGCGGCCGGAAAACCACCTGCGCACGCGTCGAACATGTCCCATTTGTACTGCCCCTCATCCATGCTTCTGCCCCTCCCCCCCCCCCGTCTTCGATCCACACTTTGGCAATTCGTTTCATTTTGCGTGTTTCTTGTGTAGCATCATCATCGCCTTATATTCCACGTATTATGAGCCACCTCATCGCGCCACGCCTATCGCTTAGCTCGTGCTAGGGCTCGAGGCGCAAACCAGAAGAGAACAAGCTCGCCCGCCGGGTGAACTGGGCACTGGCCCACCGCCGCTCTGCTTCGGCTGAGTTCGAATCAAAGTTTCGAGACCGACACTGCCGTGTCGGCCACCTTCACGTCTCTCAAGTTCCTCGCTACACATGAGCCTTAAATCCTGTACCGAATTCAGGTTATGCATGCAAAGCACTGAAAAAAAAAAGTTTTCACCTTGTCAATATGTAAGTGCTTTAATACACATGTTGATTTTGTCGCTTCTTCCTTTCTAAAGCTAATTATCTCTATTGACCTTCAATTTTCATGCATCTTCCCATTGATGGTTATAAATTTCACATGCGTTATATTATATTTTGATCTTTTAATTCTTCAATAACGCCCCCTCACGAAGTGCTGCTGATTGGTAACTGTGAGACATGTTTATAGACATATATATAAACCCTCATATAATTTACGTGCGCATTGCAGAATCTCATTGAATTAAAGTTCGCCCCTCTGCACTGTGAACCTTTGAAGTGATAGTGACATCCAGACCCACGGACAAATCACTCAAACAATCAACACCTGTTTGGCATCAGCTGACTGCCGAGCTCACCTTCCGTGCATGACACGCATTGCCACCGTGCTGGCTGAGGGCACCGAGAACAATTGAACTTTGTCCTTTTACGTCAGTCCACATTTAGCACTGCTGGCTACAGGGGCTTGATAGAGAATATGCCGACAATGATAAAAGACGCCGCACATGAAATGCTGCGGGCTATTGAATAATGAACGGCGGGCATGACAGCCGATAACTCAGATGGGAACTTGAAGGTACGGGCAGTATAGGACGGGTAAACAGATCGGGCACGTGCCAGTGCTCGACAGCTGTGTTTGGAAAGAGAAAAAAAAAACCTCTAAGAGTGCTCTACTTTACAATGCGAGGAAAGAAGGTGTTCTTTTAGCAACAGTATTCTTGCGTGGCATTCGATTATAGTGAAGGTGAAACTATAGCTGAAACGAACAGTCGAAATCAACGCACTTGTGTCGATTTAGTGCCTCATTCTTCTGCTAGAATCAGTTCTCATGCATTTATTTCTACGTAACAATATCATTCGCTGTACCTCACAGGCTCCTCATCAATGTTTAAGGGGATAAATATTAGGGAACTAGCTTACAAAAAGACAACGATGAACGGCTTTGTAACAGGGTCATAAAAATCTGATAATGCAACGGCAACTCGTGCGGAAGCAACCCAGTGTTATATAAATTACTTACTGTATGCACCAAACCCGCGGAATTCATAAATGTAAAAAGAAGAAAAAGTTGTACATCAAACTCAAAACTATCAGAAAACAAAAAGGATGATAAATTTTTGTATTCGGTGAGCGACAGCGCTTAGCACTAAACAAGACCTCTGCAGCCATCATCACGCAGCAGGCCGGGCTTATTGTTCCTGTAATTGTCGACTTTGCATTTTTGTCGAACTTTCCCTTGGCGATCTGCTGTGGGACTCGCCGTAGAGTGCGCCCGGCAGTAGCCGAACGTATACCGTGGTCGCTAAGGCGCGCGCAATGTGAATACCTGAATCTCTTTGCACTGTGCTAGAGTAGCATACCCTTCAGGTGTCTTGCTGGCCTCACTGTCTTTCATTCTATATTTTACTGCCTTTCTTTCTCGGTAAATACGTTATTGCGAGCGCATTTTGGACATTATTCTGATTTGTTGCTATATAAACAGATAGCACTATAACATGGTAGCTTATCGGCTAAAGTACACCGTTAACAAAATGCCTGCTTGAATTCTGGTCCCCGCGTGCGCATCCCAGGGAGGGCGAAATGCAAGTCAACCCGTGTATGCCTATATAGCTGTGTTATACATCCGTGTATAGTTAGAAGTGAGCGTTTGACAAGAGCCCTACTTTGTAAAAATTAATTTGAAGAATCCTAATACAGCATCTTGGTCATATTGCGTTTTTGGGACGTGGAGCCACGGAATGTAATATATTTAGTGCGAAAGCATTCGTATTCCTTTGCAATTTTGCGAATATAACCCATGCGCTCGATGTGCCAGTATGACTATATGTATGAAGAGGTGAAAAGGGGGTTGAAATTTCGCTTCAGAGAAGCTATTTTTCAGGTAATCAGTGCTTATTTCGCATATTTTTGAACATGTGCATTACGGGAGGTTTGTGAGCTCACGGCACTCGCACGGCAGGCAGTGCACGCGGAGATGCGCGGTCCTGACGTCAAGCGTGTTGGAGGCGGAGCAGCAGCAACTGAGGGGAGCACCTGGTAAGCTCCCTCAAGTACCGCCACTTCGCTTCCAACCTCCACAATGTGTCTGAGACGTCCATTCTTCTAGGGAGGCCGAAGGCGAATGCGTGGCTAAAGAAATTAAGTCCGAGTATATTGGCTTGATAGACGCGCATGAGAGCTGGTCATATCGATGGGTTGACGGTGTATGCAGGAAACACCAGTTCCCAGCGAGGTTAACATCATCTTTTCTAGTTCATGGCTCGTGGTAGTTTAAGAAAGCTCGTTAAATTAATTGCTAGCGTGAATGTGTTTCTTGCCGGGGTGGCTCCACTAACTTATTTCAGTCAAGCATATGACGTTGTAAAATATATATCTACAGATTACAAAGAAAAAAAATGACAATCTCCTACTAAATGTAACGATGTGGGGATGTGAAGCTGCTTTAGTATTCACTTGTTTCCATAAGTATGATTCCGTGTGTGTGTGTGTGTGTGTGTGTGTGTGTGTGTGTGTGTGTGTGTGTGTGTGTGTGTGTGTGTGTGTGTGTGTGTGTGTGTGTGTGTGTGTGTGTGTGTGTGTGTGTGTGTGTGTGTGTGTGTGTGTGTGTGTGTGTGTGTGTGTGTGTGTGTGTGTGTGTGTGTGTGTGTGTGTGTGTGTGTGTGTGTGTCGCTTAGGTTACTCCCCTGATATTTTGGTGCATTACCGTGTGTGTACCGCAAAGTGAACACCCAACGCTGCTAGGAGAGTGTCACGGCGTGAGCGTGCGCAGCACTATATAAGAGCGCACAGCTGTGGCGGAGCGATATAAACGGGAGCAGGAAAACAGAGTGGAGGCAGCGCTCTGTCGATTCCTCTACCCCACCTCAGGCACTGCGCCGTGCTCCCGACCGGGTTGCAGAGATTAGGTGCCTTTTCTCATCTTCTAACCACTACCACCCCACCTCCTCGCGCTCACGCGAGAGTCATCGGCTACCGTCCTCTCCCTCATTGTGCATGCGCTAACTCTGCCGCTCTCCTCGTGCTCGTGAGAAGAGAGGGGTGGAGTCTTCCAACCATTGATGCGGCAAGTCCTCCTAACCTGTTGCTATGCGAGATTAATTTTTGTCTTTCAGTGCTATCAGGCGGGTCCTGTAAGCACTGCCCATCCGTTCTTAGAAACTAACATAATGCTCGAAATAACCTGTGCCGCTTAGGAATATGGTAACAGAATTTGTCAAATGTCGCGTTTGACAAAAATTGATTTTTCTTTCTAGCTTGATTAACAACTTTGCAAAAGATTCGCCAGATTGCTCACGCTGACACGAAGCTTGTGTTGCAATAGCTCGGTTATGCTTTTGTTTAGGTAAGGAGGCTGCCATTGATTTCCAGAATTTAAGTTAATGGCGTATCTCGATTTAGGCAAGGATGACGACATGTCTACACGTTTCGACTACACGCTGCGACGCGGGAGCCAATGTGTTGCACGACAAGACATCCATGACCTCACAGAGGCTTCCATTGCTCTAGGCTGGAACGCCCAGTAAACTAGCATGCAGACAGCACCTTTGCAGTGGCGGCATTAAAGACAGATTGAGCCACTGTCCATTTGCACAAACGTGCCGCACTTGTTTCCGCTAAATCTCTTTTGTCTGTGTTAACTTTGGTTAGATTAGTGCAACGAGGCGTTTTCTGGGTGTGTATTCTATTATGAGTAATTGAGCTATCGTTCTAATAAACTCGAAAACTTAGCTTTCCAGCTTTTTTCTAGCGTAATACGACGCTCGTGGTAGGTTTAGTCACACATTAAGGCAACTAAACAAAAGCACTATGTGTTTGGCGAGAGTGAAGGTCAGTCTAGCAGTCATCTAGAGGAACGTTAACTAGAGTATAAAGTTGCGCATGTTGGTAAGACATACTTAATCGACGTAGCGCGTTTTGAAACATAGGACAAGGGAAGGGACAGAAGGGCGGAAGGCCTTCTGTCCCTTCCCTTGTCCTATGTTTCAAAACGCGCTACGTCGATTAAGGAACGTTAAAAACGCGTAAATTATTTGCGCCGTTCAGTGGTTAACGAGGTCTAGAGCACTACAGATGTTTTATTTTATTTTGTTGCGTTTTGCTTCTTTTGTGGGTTCCCGGAAGGGGGGGGGGAATAAATTTATGGCAGATGTACTGATGAGGCATGAATTTCGTAGATATATCGGCAGCATTTGAAATGGCTTAGTCACACAAGGGCGACAGCATATCAAGATGTCAATTGGGTATATGTAGTAGCGCAAACTTGGAAAACGCGGATCAGAGAAAAGAAGAATAGAGGGAGAAGAAAGATCTGGCACTAACCTTTCTGCTCCGTTCAACCCCGAATTTTCTGCTTCATCTTACTTCTTTTCTACGATCTGTATTTTTTCAAGTCTGCGCAACTATGCACCACATTGACGTTAACAAACTTGCCCTACAACAAGTCTTACTGTATCAAGATGTGCGGCATAACTATATAAAAGAGCTATCGTTCTCAAAGCAGTTGCTCAAGACGAAGTGCTCTGCTAGATTACGGGCTGCAATATTGTGATTTCCCACGATTCAGCTGTACTTTTTTTTCTGTTCCACGAAAGTGAAAAAGTGGCTGTGACTGGTGTCAGTAAATCCCCTTTTCACAATACCAAAAACCACAATTTTTTTGTATATGAGACGCTTGGTAAGGCAGAAAACGCACGAAACAATACTTATTATTTATTTATTTATTTATTTATTTATTTATTGTATTTATTTATTTAGGAATACTCTACAATGACAAAGTTTAGGTTTGTTGATGACATTGGCGCCTTTTCGAAAAGTGCCGTCAAGGGTTCCTCTGAGTATATATTAAAAATAATGTGTCTATTTTTTTTTTCACTTACAGTGCACACCAGGGAGTACCTTGAGTGGATGCAGGGTTAATCGCACTTACGTTCCAGCCGCCGGTGGGTGTGAAAATTGCAGGTGAAGAGTCTGAGAAGGGACCACGCAGGCAACAACGCCATTGGCGTCATCGTTTATAAGCGTTATTTACATGGCTGCCGTGTTCGAATATCATCTTATTTATAGGCCAATCCTATGCAATTTAACAATTGATACCCATTGTTTTAATTGTAACGTGCATGCTAAATATCATTTCAACACCGAAGCCATTTATCCGCCTATAAACTCTGTTATTCAGGAATAAAATAATCGTCATTACGAAGCAACAAGCTTCGTCCTCTTCTCCTTCGCTCCCCGAACACGTGCACCAATTTTTCGAGCATGGGATGCAACAAATCTGACGAGAGAGAGAGAGAGAGAGAATGCAGAGAGAAAGATTAAGAAACCAAGAACTGGCGAGAAAGAAAGGTAAGAAACGGAGGAAGAGATAGAAAGAGACAGACAGAAATGCGAAGATAAAGAAAAGCACAGAAAAAAAACTTTAATGCATGAAGAGAAAGAGATAGGTAGTATAAAAAAATGGGGGGTATAGAAAGAAAGAGAAAGTGAACATAAAGTTAAAGCGAGAAAGGAACAGAGCTAGAAAGGAATATTTATAAGCAGGAATAATAAGAGGTCGAAAAGAACAGAGCGGAATAAAAATCCACAGAAGAAAGAATATGAAAAAATAAAGAGAAACAGGATAGCCGCCTACCACCGCAGTTCCTTCAGCTTGGTGTTTTAACTCTTTGAAGTACTGGTTCAAGGCCCCATAAATTTTTAAAGTACATGTGAATGTCTATGGCTTAGGAAAAAAGGGTAAGGGCTCCTTTATTTTGTTAGAAACAATATTAATTAGAACTGACAGCATTTATGCCAAGGAAAGTACAGGGGATGTTATTAAAAGTCATTGGAATGTAAAGGTGAAGAAACAAAAATGGATGTAAAGATAACTCGCCGCAGGCAGGAATCAAACTTTCGACCTTAGATTTATGCGTTTGATGTTCTACCAACTGAACTACCACGGCCGGACCTCATGGTCGGACCTCATAAGGTCGGACCTCATGGCGAAATGCATCGACGCGCCTTCCACCGATGTGACGCCTGCTACGGAGTGCATACCAGTCCCTCCGTTATCAGGTGGCTTTGTTTGACGAGTTACGGCACTCGTAGCCAAAACGGCAACTTGGGGCCGCTGTCTTTGCTTCATCGAAGCTGTGTCGTTCTTTGACGCGGCGGCTGCAAGGGAGGTGGTGAAGCGCCGGACTCACATCGTTTTTTTAGACTGGCTAATTAGCCTAAGTATGCATACCTAATGAAGCCAAGCAAGCGTACTAAATTATCTCTTATCAGCCCAGCTTCCTGCCCACGTTTATCAAAG
The DNA here is from genome assembly GCF_043290135.1 of Rhipicephalus microplus. NCBI lineage: Eukaryota > Metazoa > Arthropoda > Arachnida > Ixodida > Ixodidae > Rhipicephalus > Rhipicephalus microplus. Next base: position 115,798,908 of record NC_134703.1, on the reverse strand, counting down.
TTAATTTTTGCGCGCCTGCCTAAGCCAACGTGAGCGTAATCGAAACTAATCAAACCTGATGTAGTATAGTACGGAAAATTGGGCGACTTGGTTTGAGGATATTCTTGGAAGCATTTCGGCGCGCACACAATAGGCGACATGTTTCAAAGAATAATCAAACTTAGTTCAGCATGGTATCACCTAATAAAGTCATGCATAAGTAGGTATAATTAAGCTGATTCTAATCAAGTATAGTCAAGCTTGCTGTCTTCATATTCAGCCAAGTTAAACATATACGAGCCTGGTTGAGTCGGTGTTGGTATAGCAAAATCTAATTAGGCATAATTGATCATAATATCATTTCATTTAGCCGAGCGTAATTAGCCTAAATAAAACAAACCTACTAGATGTCAGTTAATTCAAGCTGAATTTCCCATGAACCAAGAAAAGCCAAGCCCAGGAAGAGACTACTCCATATCAACTCGATGCTAAAATATCATTTAGATCTAACAAGTGTTGACGGAGACACAGATGTCTCATTAAGCAACAGATATCTCAATTAATCTTAACTAGGTGTAGTTTTACCAATCCGGCGACATGCCTTAGAGGAAAGAAGGATGCATAAGTTGCCCATCGGGTGCTCTGATTTTGAAAGAAATTCCGCGGGGTAATAACACAAGACAAGGCCCGTGTGCTCAGATTTGGGTGCACGTTAAAGAACCCCAGGTGGTCTAAATTTCCGGAGCCCTCCACTACGGCGTCTCTCATAATCATATAGTGGTTTTGGGACGTTAAACCCCACATATCAATCAATCAATCAATAACACAAGACACTGTTACACGTTCCCGTCGATCCTTTGCTGTGCGATGCTCTTGTATAAGTGAATAGATTGCTGCTGCATGATAAGGTGCTCTTGGTTTTCGCCGTTGCACTAGGCACACGTCCTGTGTATACAACGCCTGCGTTGCCTACTTAAGCGATTTTTATCCCGTAATATAGATTGAAGTTCAGCGCTTGCGTCATTCTTTTGTGTGAGTGTTAGTTGTTTAACCCGACGGGCGCTGCCATGTACCGTAGTGTCTCTGTAGGCTTGGCATGTGCCTTTTTAGGTAATAGGACGCTCCAGATCTCTGTCGTGCGGTTACAGCGACCATTATTACATTATTCTTTTTCACACCCATGCATCCTGCTTGCTTTCTCGCAACACACCACGGTTGAAACGCCATCACTGAGAAGTCCATCTCAGCGCGGCCGCTTCTACGTTGGCCAGACGGGACGTTGCATCGACCAGATACTATTGAGACAAAAGATATCGCTAACCGGCGGCTCACCTTCCAATCTTTCTTTAGATTGTCGAGAATCTAAGTACACGCCAATGTTCGATGAATGCGCAGTTTTGTACCGGCTTAGCTAGGAATGAAGAAACTCATCTGATGATTGAGGCGCAGCACATCGATAATAGTGATCACACATGCATCAGCCAACAGTCGATCAAGTTGCACGCGGACTCCCACGTGTGCCACATAGACAGGTTCGCATATGACATGGGCATGTGCCGATAAGCATTCGTGTCAACTTTCTTTTCCGCCGTTGTGTGCGCCTTCAGTTGTTAGTGTAGGCGTTTGTGGTGTCCTAACTTGCTTCTTGTATTCGTGTTTGTACACTGCAGTTCGTGCCTGGCAAGGATCTGGTTCTGGAGGACGTGTTGTCGCGTGCACCTGTTCCATACCAGTCATCGAGTGCCTTGACAGACGTCGATATCCACGCGACAGAGCTCGTCTCCGTCATCGAAAGCACGCCCACGAAAGCACGTCCGGAAAAGGAAACCAGGAACGACCCGTATTTGAGTGAGGTGAAAGAACGGATCTCACGGGGTGACACAGTCGAAGATGACCTCAAGCCCTTTGCGGGAGAACTGTCTGTGGTTGAAGGAGTACTGCTCATGGGCTGCAAAGTGGTCATACCCAAAGTAATGAGAGAAGAAATTCTTCGACGAATCCACGACGGACACCTCGTGCTAAGAGTAAACTCAACATTTTCTTTCCTCTTGAAAATTTTCCAGAGGAAGGAAGGATGCCCCTTGGATGCCTCAAGTTGCCCCTTGGATGCTCTGATTTTCTTTACATTGTCGAGAATGTAAGTGCACGCCAATGTTCAACGAATGCGCAGTTTTGTACCGGCATAGCTAGGAATGAAGAAACCCGTCTGCGTAGAGCACGCTGATTAGTATTACGGCCTCAATGGACTCGGCAGTGCTATTGATTCCTTCATGCGGAGGTGCCGTACTTGCCAGAGGTATGCATACAGTAAGCAGCTAAGTGAGCCCCTGCTCATGCAGCCAACCCCGTACATGCCATGGCACCGAGTGGGAATTGACCTTTTTCAGTTTGGTGGAACCTCCAATGCCCTTGTATACGATTTCCGCTCCAATTTCCCTGAGCTAAGGGGCATATCGGCCAAAGAAGTCATCGATAAAATATCTGCAATTTTCTAACGGTACGGCATCCCCGTTCAAGTATGTAATGACAATGGGCCCCAGTTTCGATCAAGAGAGTTCCGAAAGTTCACCATAAAATATGACCTTTAGCACATCACGTCAAGTGCACAGTTCCCGTGGTGAAATATACTGGCAGAAAAGGGGGTCAAGATTGTTAAGCGCATCTATCCTAAACAAGGCCAATGTCTCCTGCGGCGACTTTGGTTGGGTCATTATCCCCCTCTGGAAGATGGTTTCTCTCCATGTGAAGGCAAGGTTGACACCTTCGCACGACCCTGCACAATCCCAAGATGATCCCGCAATTCTAGTAAAAAAGCATCCCCAGTCTTCGAAGCGCAAGACACTACCACCACTCGAGAGGGCCGCATTCCTAATGGAGATTGGTCACGCACAGCCACTGTAAGTGAGCAAGCCCCACCAAAATAGTAGATGGCGAAGACCGAGGACCAGCGGATGCTGAGGCGAAACAGGCAACACCTGCTGCGCATACCACCCACTGCGCGTACCAGGAAACGGTGTGAGCGAGGATCAGAACCACGACGCCGAAGAAACCGACGACATGTTTGATCGGGACGAAAGACAGGACTGCAATGCCAACAAGACATGGTGAACCACACAACTATAACGCAAAGGGCTGACCGCGGACCTGTCGACTCTTCAGGTGCTCGAAGGTCGACCAGGCAACATACGGAAGCGCGAGGATGGCGTTACAGCGCCATTTTCACCGAATTTCCTAAATATGCTTTTTTTTATTGGATCAGCAAAAAGATGTATCACATTGTTGCTTATAAGTGTCACAGTACGCCACACTGAGTATTTCCTTCTTGTGTTTCCTTTCCCGCCTTCTCATATAGCTTGTTTTAATAAATTTCTGAAAATAAACTGATTAATTGATATGTGGGGTTGAAAGTCCCAAACCACCATATTATTATGAGAGATGCCGTAGTGGAGGGCTCCAGATATTTAGACCACGCGAGTTCAAGTGCTGTCCCAGCCAAGTTATTTTTTTTTTCCGGCGAGTTCTTACGTGGTTAAGATTTATTCACTCTCTGCAATCACCCATGTTAGCTCAGTCGAGACAAGTTCCTACAGGTAGTGGGCACCCGAGTTCACGTTCTGCCCTAATCAAGCAATTTGTTTTTCTGACAGTTATTTTTGTTCAGATTTATTCATAGGCAACAGTCATCAGAGTTTAGCCCACTCTTCTAGACCCTCGTCGTCGGATCGTGGTTCAAATACAGACTACCCAGAAAGTCACTTTCTTTTTTCTTCTGAAAATTTTTATTTATGTGGTTCCGATTCTAAAGGAAGAAAAGTGAACAGTAGAGCCCTGTGGTCATGGCACTCGCCTTCAAAGAGTGGGCACACAAGTACGAAACCATCCAGAGCAAAACATGATTTTAAGTTCACTTCTGTTCTGGTTTATTTATGTGGTTAATATGTGCTCGCTATCATTAGCCTTAAGTAATTAGCCTTGTCGTCAAGAATCTTGCAATCAGATAAGGGCCCCAACTTTTTCTACTAGTTTTCGGCATCTATTGCAGTGCAGCAAGCCAAACAGGAGAACTTTTTCACTCGGGAGGTTGCTTCTCTTACACACTCGAACATTGCTACGGGGTGTGACGTAAGACAAAAGTTGGGCCTTATCAGCAGTGATAAGGGCCTCAACTTTTTTACTGCTTTGGGCCACTACTTCAGTGAAGCCAACGTACCAGGAGAACTAAAGAAAGCATAGTTGGCCCATCTCTGCAAGGTGTGACATCAGACAGAAATTATAACTTATCGGGAGTGATAAGGGCCCTAACTTTTTCGGCCGCTTTTGGGCATTGATTGCGGTGAAGCCAACGTACCAGGGTAACTTTGAACTCGGAAAGAGCTGATGGCTGTCCCGCCACTGCAAGTTGCGGCGTCAGAAAAAAGTTTAGCCTTATCATGGGTGATAAGAGCCTCATCTTTTTTTACTGGTTTTCGAGGCCTATTTTGATAAAGCAGCCTTTACAGGGGCACTTCAGAGGTTGCTTTTTTTACGCATACTCAATTATTGCTACGGGGTGTGACGTTAGACAAAAGTTGACCCTTATCAGCGGTGATAAGCCTCAAGTTTTTCGACTGTTTTTGGACACTACTGCAGTGAAGCCAACGTACCAGGAGAACTAAAGAAAGCATAGTTGGCCCATTGCTACAAGGTGTGACGTCAGACAAAAGTTGAGCCTTATCAGGGGTGATAAGGGCCCTAACTTTTTCGACCACTTTTGAGCATTAATTGCGGTGAAGCCAACGCACCAGGGCAACTTTGAACTCGGAAAGAGCTGATGGCTGTTCCGCCACTGCAAGTTGTGACGTCAAACAAAAGTTTCGCCTTATCATGGGTGATAAGAGCCTCAACTTTTTTACTGGTTTTCGAGGCCTATTGTGGTGAAGCAAGCTTAACAGGGGCACAATTGACTCCGGAGGCTGCATGTTTACGCATACTGGATCACTGCTGCGGGGTGTGACGTCAGACAAAAGTTGAGCCTTATCAGTGGGGATAAGGGCCTCAACTTTTTCGACTGCTTTTGGCCACTACTGCAATGAAGCCAACGTACCAGGAGAAATAAAGGGAGCATAGTTGGCCCATCACTGCAAGGTGTGACGTGAGACAAAAGTTGGGCCTTATCGGGGGTGATGAGGGCCCTAATTTTTTCGACCGCTTTTGGATATTCGTCGTGGTGAAGCCAACGTACCAGGGCAACTTTGAATTCGGAAAGAGCTGGTGGCTGTCCCACCACTTCAAGTTGTGACGCCAGACAAAAGTTTAGCCGTATCATGGGTAAAAAGGGCCTCAACTTCTTCGACTGGTTTTCGGGGTCTATTGTGGTGAAGCAAGCCCAACAGAACTTTTCACTCCGGAGGCTGCTTGTTTTTCACACTCGATCATTGCTGCGGGTTATGACGCCAGACAAAAGTAGAGCATTATCAGGGGTACTAATTAAAGGTGACGATGTTGACGCGTGAAGTAAACTACGTTTAGTTTAAAATATGTTAAAAATTCATAACAAAATAAACTACTTTCTGTCGGGGAATCGAACCCCCGTCTTCCTCATGACAAGCGGAGATACTGACCACTATACAAAGAAAACGAAGCGAGTGTTGTGATATGAAATACAGCTTTATAACCAACATTTTATTTCATTTCGAGTACATTTATCTTTTTTCGTTTTTTTTTTCTTCAGTGGGGTTGACAACGCTCTGTGCTACTATTATTGAACATTCGCAACATAACAAACCCTATTACCGCATGCAGCGGTCACAGCGAATTTTTAAGGCTTGTTTGAATGCTTCCAGCGTAGCATACGACTACGAGCTGAAAAGCGCGATTAGCAGTTTGCATGGAAGTTAAACTGATATAAGTAACCAATCAGCACTTTCTCGCATACTTGTCTGCGACTGTTACAGTGTAGCATGTGTTTGCAGACGAGTACCACGGCTGCGTTAGAGCTACTTCGCGGCAGTGGCGGCAGTTTCAAACCGTCTCCTGTCGCCAAATGGTGCGGCTGATATCCTCTGGTGAGACACGAACGGCGCCTATTCTTTTTTAAGCAATTTCACTTCCTTCATTAGTTTTTGCTTACGCTTTTTCTGAATTATTATTCTGGAGCGCACTGAAAGTTCTACCAGCCAGCACTCTATCTTCGAAAGTGGTGCATCAGTGATCCCGGCTGCAGTTGTCGCATCTCCCTTCCATCGAATTACTAGATAACCTCTACAGCATGCCTCAAAACCTTCTTTTGGATATGATCGAGTAAGAACCCCAAAAATTATTATTACATGTATCGCTGTGATCATTCGATGTGTTCATCACGAAATGCTTACCAAACTATGTTAAACTATACGGTAAAGTCTAAATGTCACTACCACGTTTTTTTTCCGTAATTGTGTAGCCGTCTCAAACATCTACTGTTAATATTGAGCCATGACGCACAACAACAATAATAAAAGAATTAACACAAGCTGGGTAAATGCCATGGCATTGCCTCCAAGTTTTGCTAGGCAGTACTAGTAGATGCAGAGAAAGCCTTAACCGCCCTACCAACGTATGAGTGGGGTAGCGGCAGAACTTTTACGATACATGTAAATATCGTGTAGATTTCTGAAGAATTGGCCTGTCCTATTCCCCATATTGATACGAGTTCAAATACCATGAAGGAGAAATTAATTATACTATCAACTGGCACGATGGCTAATTGTTTTCACTTTTAGGATGTCGGAACACACGAACTTTGCGTGAACAGAACTTTTCTCAACTGTTTCATTATGATTCGCCAAAGATGAAAATTTCAAGTATACACGTACCCTTCAATGGGTGTCATGTTCAAGCTTCACTATTGGGTTCCTGGTGCAATCGCACAGTACGAATTTATAGTATCACTAGGAACTTTAGCCCGACTGAATGCATGAATGGCCAGTAGCAAAATGCGTCAGATAAAGACGTACGCATATTCATCTTTTTTCCAAACGCTTTTCAATTTTGTAACACTTTGTAAATGTGCATAAAAAAGCAAACAGTCTTCACTAATTCACTCATCACCATCTGGATCATCTGTGAATGCAGAACTTAAATAGGAAGGCCAAGATATTTGGCACTTCAATTAAATTTTGGTCCATATTATTGAAAGTTGGGCTAGTCGGTGTTTAGGTGTAGCTAGTTTAGGTGTTGGGCTAGTCCGTGTTTAGGTGTATGTTTAGGTGTAGCACAAAAACGGCAAAAATCGTGTAAAACGGAGGTAAAACAAATTCCGTTGCTTTTAAATTCGGGGGCTAGAACATCTTTTCCACTTTGAAAATCTGTGTTATTCATCCAAATGTACCAACAGTTGCAACCACATTCATTTTCTCATGAAGCTCTAGTCGCCAGATAGTCAGGTCCTTGCACTGTAGGTTTGTTCAAACTTTGTTCATTTTAATGACAACTGCTGTACAATTGCATAAACTTCATTATGGGCTTGCACGAAGGAATGTCTCCTGAAGCATGTCGGATTTGATCTATGCCGTGTATTGTAGCAGGCCTCAAATAACCAGAAGATGCTTACAACAATAAGCTTGCAGGCAGAAACAGCTATTGCTAAGAGAGTTTCACGGCATTTTCATAATCTCAAGATATTATTCTAACCATTCAAGCATAGTTGGCCTATTCTCTGTTCAACTGCAGTTGCATAATCATGGAGTTCTGTGCGTGAGACCGTCAAGTTGAGAGCACAAGGAAGTTCTCCTATTATATTGATTATTGCATATTATCTGCAATTACAACTGATGAATGTGGTCATTTCATTGCATGAAATTCATCATGCCTGCATAAAAGTATTATTTGCAACACATTTCAACTTTGAGCTTCAGTTCTGCATTACACAGATGTGCTTTTCTTCTATATTCCAGAGTACAAAAGTTATAGTTAAATATCGAGAAGTGCTTGAAACAACAAGGCTTGCAGGAGCACACAGTGGTTTGCTGATAGTTTGAAGCTAGGTAACCTCCTGCAAAAGAAAAATAGATTAGCTTTGTGCTTAAGGCCAAGAACATTGTGCTTGATATTCAACTGAGCTAGTGAAATAAAGTTGATGTGATGTCCTGAGTGTGTAAAGTATAGTCACATGTTTAATAGACAGTCTTAGTTCACTATACTCAGTTCGGCGTTTGCCGGGTCTTAAAAGGAGTGTAACTACACATGGGCTAAACAAAATACATAGACACATGTATGAAGTTTCTGGTGAAAATGAGACTAGATGTAGTATCTAATAGAGATGCCAGCCAGTAGGTGCGTGTTCAATATTGCAGAACATGTGTAGCTGGCACAATACAAATGTGTCATGCACCTTTTATGGCTCCTGTGATATTTTGGAACTACCAAAACCAAAATAAGCAGGGTAGCCAGGAAAGCAGTTGAAGTTTCAAAAGTCATGACAAAAATAATGTGCACTCTCAAGTGTGTTCTTTATCCTTTGGAAGACCTTGTTCTGCTGCTTCTTCACTCGCTCCCTGAAAGGCTCCACTTCAGGACAAATGGCAAAACCTTGTTAATTAACAACTGTTTGTAACACATTCAAGTACGCAAGTTTCAGAAGAATCTGTAATGTTTGTGTTGTGTGCGTTATCACATCGAAAGGTTCTAAGATCATCTCGATGGTTCTTAGTCAATCGGCTGGGTTTTTGCAAAGCATCACTTACATGTGTAATGGGGCAATAACAAAACTTGGGAAAGGAGTGTTTCATTAGTGAGAGGGAGCAGGGAAAGATCACCTTTCTGAATGTCTGCTGAGGCACATGCAGCAACCCCTCCCAGCAGCATGGTAACAACTAACACTGTTCAGTATTGCGAGACTCTTCCAATATTAAAGCTTTTTCAAAGGTTCTTTCTAGAGTTGTGCAAGTAGCAAAATTTTGGGTGCGAAGCGAATTCGAATATTGAAACACGAGTGCATATTGAATCATACGTTTTTCGAATAGTTCAAAGTGAAATTGCGAGAAAGAAAAGGTGGAAAAGATGCTAAAGCATAATCTTATAGAATATAGCAAGATGAAAGTGCTTCTTTTCGCTAGGTTGATGAAGTGCTTGCGGAGTGGTATTTCATAGTCTTATCAAGAATAAGGCAATGCAGAGGCCGACTCGTATTAGAGGAGTAAGACTTGGTTAGAGGAGGCCACTTGGTTGGGATTCATTGTGAACTTGGTTTACAGCGCGACATTACAAACCCAGGCACAAGGAAGGAGCAAAAGAGAAAGAAAAGATGGACCTGATTCTCAACTAATCTTTTTTTTTTTATTCTGTTGAGAGTCAGCTTCGTCTTTTCCTTATCTTTTGCTCCTTCCTTGTGTGTTTCTAGTGTTGCGCTGTAAACCAAGTTCACGATGGCTTGTATTCGTACATAATTTTGTGTAGCCAAAGTGTTGCTAGCAACACTTTACATGTCAAAGGCAAAGATGCTATATCCTTCCCCCTTTTCAACTTCTGTGGAAGCCCAACTGATGTGGCACACAAGGGTATGCTTTCTTGAGTATGTAGTTCCAAATCTGCCTTGAAGACGTTAACACACAAAAAAATTTCAAATTTTAAATGCCAAGAATTTTCGGCATCTGATTTCTTGGACTTCCTGCACAAATTTAAGGTCAAGAACAGCATTATTGAGCACCTACTTCTGCCACATCTACCATATCCATGGTAGAACCAGTGTATTTTGAGTCAATACATTTGAGACCATAAAAGATCCTGAACCACAGCTTTGAAGCAATACAGGAGTGTGATGAGGTGACGTATTTGAAACCTGAAGGAGCCACTTTCAATCCGACGTTGACTGTATTCGTCTTTGAGAAGTTTGAAAGATAGCTTTGCCACAACACGAAAATGTAATGAGATGAAGCACATTGAAGATCTGAAGGGGTCTCTTTTAGTTGACAAATGCATTTGTCTATGGGACGTCCGAATAGTAAAAATTTTAGTGGAAATTGCATTGTATAGCAAACACTATTAGCAAATATTCATAATTTCGAATATTCCCACACTCCTAGTTTTTTCCATAACCAGCTCCCTCGATTGCACCTTACATCTACGGATGCATTGCCAAATTGCATTGGGGCCTGGTGGAAGGCTCCTGAGTGTCTGTTCTTTGAATTGCTTCATATATTGTAGGCACTATACATAAAGAGCAGACACTACCATATGCGGCCGAGCTACCCTGCTACTTTGAGCGCCACACGCGGCTGTTCAGACTTGATAATGCCTTCAGCATAAATAAAACAACAAATTTTTCTCTTATTCATGCTGGGATTTCAATTGCATCCTCATGCTCGAAAGCGAGCGTCTTAACCACTATGCTTCACACCCATGCTTTCACAAAGAGAATACATGCACAGTATATCTAAACCACATGAATGTGTACCCTTTGTGCAAAGCAAATGCAGAAAGACAACACCTTCTAGTCAGACTTCGCTGATTTTCAGGGTAACGCATTAAACATCCTCAGCAAGGCACGATGTAGAGCCGATACAGAGAATTGCACAAATCAACAATTGTTTTCTTAGAAAAAAAGTTGATACCAAACTCGGGTTTTCATGGTCCTTTTGAGGTGGCTATTACATGTGTTGACTAACCAGTAGAAGCGAGCATGGCTATGCCATCTACACTCTATTCCACCCCTTTGGTTCAGCACTGCCAAAGCTACGGGGTGTAAGAAGACCACACACTTTCGCAACAAAACATAGCCCCAAATATAATACGTGCCTTAAAATTGACCGGGTCGACTAAAATTTGCGTCTGTTTGGTTTTTGTTGTGCCACATCAATATGTGATACGTTTATTCACCGCATTTCGTTCATACGCATGAAATTATTTTTGTCACCGCCGCTAACTGTGCTTACAAACCGACCTGGCAGCACCCATGCAGAAGTGACCACCCACTTCGATCCAAACTTGCCCTTGCTACATGTCCACCAGTGGACAGCAACAAATAAATGGTGAAATCAGCCTTCAATTTGTTTCATCTTACTCTGAGGATAAAACATCAGTTACGTTTTGTTCTCATTAACAAGATATGCTGCTTGATTAGGCGCATCTGCTAAGACTAATGTGCCGAGGCAGTGCTTGGACTGTGTCGCCAGACGAAGAACGCTGCGTCTCCAACGGACATGCAACATGGCATAGCATTTCGTACACATCGAATCCTCCCTCGATGAAAACAAAAAAAGAAAGAAAATAAGCATTGCAGCGAGAGACTTGAACGAACGCGTTGAAACAGAAGCGGCTATACGAGAGACAGGAAAAGTGTCGCATAGAAACAGCCACAAAGTGAAATTCGCCGGCATGAGCATCTACCGATCTTCAGTAGATAAACAAATTCACGCTTCAAGTTCCTGGTGTGACTGCTTGTTTTGCAGTTTTATAGTATCTTTAAGTTAATAAAACAGCCTTCTCTGCAACAAGTGTGTATAAACGATTCAGCAAGCAGACGCCGTGATAATGGTGAGCAGACGACATGGTGCAGATGAATACATGTGGAGGGTGTAATCACCCTTCTTATTGGCTGAGAGGCCCTGTAGCCTCCACAGTCCTGAAAAGAGCTTCTGAAACAGAGAATAGTGGTTGGTCAGACCCATCTTGCTCAGCGGCTGGCTGAAAAGCTCAAGTGGCCACTCTTTACCAAAGTTTATTTCTATATGGTGTCGCAGAGAATTATAGTTCACAGCATCGCAAAGCCCATATTCACAAGAAATTCTCAAGATCAAAATATGAACTATTTTTCAGTTTTTTCGTAGGTGGCCTGCTAAAAACATCCCTAAATTGAAATCCTGGCTGTTCAACTGGCCATATCAATAATGAAGGCAGCCTTCAACTACTACTATAGTCAGAATGATTAAAAAATTTTCTTTGATGTTTATCAACACTTTACATGACTCGATGGGCAAAGCTTGCTCTGTAGCCACAGTAACATAAGGTCCACACAAAGAACTCTTTAATGCCGTTGACACTTTATTTCATCATATGCACTTTTTGTTACAAAGGAAAATAATCTGTGCAACAAACAGCTGGTAAATTTCTAACTAAAACTGTGTTACAACAGAAAGAATTGCAATTAACAAGGCTAAACTCAGGCATAAAGTGAAAGGGGAACATGTTTGATATATCTATAGAGTATTTTACATGGTTAACATACAATGCTTGGAAGTTTTGCAGGTGACCACTCCAAGTACGAGGCGCACGTCATCTCTTTTATTATACATTGCACAGGAAAACCGGCTACATCTACAGACGTCACGAGAAAAAAAAAATTATAGTAATTAGGAATGTAGTTTCCCAAGCCCATTCAAAGCCTAACTCTCGCATTATGATCTTCACACGTACAATTCTGCCACATATTTACAAAACAAGCAAGCCCCCCGTCAGCTTCCGTGCACTGTGAAAACTCGTGGAACGAAAAAATCACACGTACCTCTCTCACAACAAAACCGATATGTCCCTGCAAATATAGTCATAAATAACACAAACAAGTTCAGTAAATCTGGAACGCATACAAAGTCAAAATACCGGTGTCACACTACCTCACCGGCAGTTAGTGGTACATTCAGTCAAGAGAGTTCACGAAAGTACTGACAAATTAACAGATTTATAGCATTGTAAAACCTGTTATAATAAAGGAAACTCAATAACAGAGGACTCGAAAGAGGGGGGCGGGGCCCACAAGAACAAAACACTACATTAGTAATAGTAGAAACAACCTGAGGCACAGTTATGTCTCTCCACAGTCGTTCCTCATACGGTTGCGAATTGTGCTTACTAAGACAATATCCAACTCGGCAAAAACAGTGCTATGTAGCACTACCTCTGCAAGAACAGACAACAGTGCACAAGCTCCTTTTCCAAGCAGTTCTGGGTACAAAACGACAATACATCCAGTGAAATCCTTAGCAAATGCACTAGCATCTAGACACTGTATGCACATGACATGCTGTTCTGAGCTAAACGATACTTTAATTCTAGAATAAAAAACGAGCAACAAGTTAAACACCGGTTATGACCCCAACACTCAAATAACAGAAAAGATGAAAACGTTGGGAGGAAAACTTGAAAACAAGGCGATAAAGCAAAGAAAAAAAAATGAATATCCCTCAAAACGAGAATTCGTAAAGCTGCTTTATTATAAATTAGTGATGAGCTTCGAAAGAAGCACGCAATTTCTTATGCAAGTGAATTAATACTCGAGGAGAAACAGCTGCGACCTCCATCGCAGACTGAGCAGACAGGAAAAGGTTATTATGCTTGCAATACCCAAATCCACCTAATTTCCTGTGCACAAGTGAAACACTGCACTGCAGAATTTCCACAATGCAACCGGAGCGATCCCCGCGTGCCCCTCGACTGAAGGCTCACGCGACAGTGAAACCGAAGCTACAGTAAACAGGCGATGAAGCGCATAATTATTCATTGGCAACAAACTACTAATTCCTCAAAATTTGGCAACTAGCTGGTCCGAGCACAGTCGTTGAGAGCATTGCACACACTATTGTATTCGTGAAAATGATCAACAAAAAACAAAAAAAAACATGAGAGGCACAATAAACTGTGACAAACGCAACAGGAATCAAAAGCGTGAGCGCACTAGCGGACAAGCGTGTCTACCGCCACCAAGTGCGTCACCTTCAGACGCAAACAGAAGTGACTGCAATCTTGACTAGACAATGCGTACATTGAAATATGAAACACTGATGACTACAGCACGCAAGACACCAACGAAAATGCAAGCAAGCAAGGTATTGCAAATGCCGGCAATAAGTAAACAAAAGCAGTGAAGGGGCTAGGCCCATCCGACATCCATTCGTCCTTCTCTTGCAAGAAAGCACCGTTGCGGTGGTATCATTCTCTAATGTTTTTCACCCGACTTTTGTGATGTTACGGTGCAAACCTCACTCTAAGCGTGCATTTAATGCGTAAGCGCTAACCCCCTTTCTTGTTTCTGCCCCATTACACCAAGTAACTGTGCGTCTCTCAAAACAATGCGCAAATGACGCACAAGAAATGCGTCGACGCATACGTTTGCACAAAAGAAGACCAATACAGTCACCCCTTGCCTCGAAATCTCAAGTACAACAGCCTCACATGCACTGTTTGAATAGAGTGCGGCGTCAGCACTAACAACCACACGTGCCAACTTCCAAGATATGCTGTGTGGGTGTCTGTATATCTTCATTTTTTTTCTCCACAGGGTGTCATCATGCGGAAAAATAAAACGTTTTCCGGAAGTCCTGAAGCACAAAAATATCTGTACATACCACGTCTGAAGCCTGTCGAGGCTCGTAAGAGAAAACTGAATGTTTGGAACTGTGTCAAATGCTAATGTAGAGAGAAGGCCACGCTATGTAAACTATATATGTTGGCCCGCATACGCGACACATGAACTTGACCGCAATACGAGGGTCACACGTAGCCATCAAAAAACAAGTGCATGTTACACTTCTGCAGCAAAACAAAAAAAAAGGTAGGGTAAGGTCGGGAACACATTATGAAATGGTTAGAACAGAAACTGTCAACACAGTACAGACATCAGACGCACTGCAGAATAACAGAGCTGGAGGAAGGAGACCGGGCTTGGACTACTTTAGCACACTGGTGGATGATGTAGAACTTGTAAGGAAAAGAGGGCCTGTGTAAAACTGCCTTGAGAAAGTTGGAGAGCTTGCCAGGCCCTACCGATGCCTCATCCTGCAAAACCAAATGAGTTGGGCTAATCATGTTTCATGTCCTTCCAAAGAGCTACATACATGGCACAAGTAAATGTGTGTAAAGGTTTTAATTCAGCATTCTGTATAATTTCTTCAATTCTACAATGACAGGATTGTGAAATTTGATGAGTTGTTCTAACGTGCCTTTAAATGTGCCTAATCTGAAGCATCCTCCAATAATTATATGAACTCTTTTTAGTGAAAATGTTACCAGGTCTCCCTTTTTGACTCACCAGCAATAGAATGAATCACCGTATATCAGAAAGTAACAATAAAAGCTGTGTAAGGTCTCATTACCATTGTATCTAACAAAGAAAACACGCCATTAAATTTACACTTTCCTTTATATTTTTCAGGAAAACTTCAGTATTGCTTGTTGCAAAAATGATCCAAATTAGCGTACTGGAGCTATGAGGCTGAAGTTGTGCAGTCAATGCAAGAGCGTTCTACATAGTGCCATCTATCTGTTAAAGTGTCGTCCATACGACTTGAATGGGTCTCACACCTGCTTTCACCTCACAACAACATACTTGTATAGGTTGAACTTTCATGGCAGTTTTCATGGCTCCAAAACCCAGCACATTCATTTCGTAAGCAATAAGCGTTAATATAAGAAGCTAACAAACACGTGGGAGGTTCGGTGTAGCCTCGTTTTCAAGGAACAATGAAGAAAACTGTTCAGTTGATTTAGATTAAGAGACTAGGCTACCAGAACAAAAACTGCAAATCTTGCTAGCAACATCTTAGCCTTGTCGATGACAACTGTTTCCTGAACAATTCCCATCACTTGAAAAATGGGACAGAAGGTGTTGCATGTAGCACTACAGCCTCTAGGGCTAGTCATGCTTGTCACTCACCACATGACAACAACAAAAAGCAACAAATTTTCACCAACTCCAGGAGCCTAAGAACATCAACGCTAGGCAGAAGCGATTCAGAATTGGAATCTATGTTGTACAGAGCGATTTTCATGAGTCGCAATGCCCGCACGCGTTCCCTTTTTTTCACTAATTCCAGGAGCGTAAGAACATTCAGCCCCACAACGCAATACCAACACATGTGCCCTACTGACGCTGGTGTTGCGAGGTCATTGCTTTTGATATCTGGGGCACTCGTCAGAAGTGGTAGACAGCGGCTGCTGTCGGTAAAACGGCGCTGCTCGTTTCTGCCCGCCCCTTTCTATTGTGCAGCACACTAATTGAGTAATACATCAAAAAACCTGCACTAGACCTGAACATTTACCTACTTGTGGCAGCAAAAGTCTCGCTTCATCGCCTAGGTCTTTCTCCGCGGCAGCAGCGAAACAATTATAATATTTGAACCACGAATAAACACACTTCGTTATATTAAGGTAAGTGAAGAAATAGTGCTCTACAGACATGAAGCCAGCAAAAGTGAAATACTTTAAGACACAGCATTGCTTCACTCGGGTGACTCACTTTTGTCACTGCAAAAGGTTATATTATAAGAAATGGCAATAACAAGCAGTTCACAGAAAACAGGTTAGCCACAAATACTGAGAAAACTTAATACATCATAGAATTTCACTCAAGCAGGAAAATATTGAACAACCCAGCAGCTTTAATATTTTTCTGGCCAACCAAACTTTGAATAGCGTGGACATATTGTACATTAGAGTTGTTTCTGACTGTCACGGACGGCCATTTTTGGCGACCCCACGTCACGGCAATTAACGGGTGCCGTACTTCCCCACTGACCGTGGGAACGGCGGGCGCATAAAAGAGAGCCGCGAAGTGCAGAATTGGGTGCTCTTCTTGGAACGTCGCCACCGACGATTTATCCTTTTGTAACTGCGGCGGCGTCTGCAAGGTCGTGGAAGGCCGCGATGTACCCCGAACAAGGATTAGACTACGGGACGCACCGGCTGAGAGCCAAACAGTCTGACCATTTCCCACGGGGAAAAGCGTGGGAAAACCTCTGGTGGCTAAGCCGTACGACAACATCCCAACAGACTGTCACTCTCCCTAGTTGAGGGCCCTCTCCCAATTAAAAAGGGGCGGAGTTTTCATCAATTAAACACGCATGATTGGACCCATGTAGAGGTCTCTCGTCCCCAAGGAAGAGACCGAGGAGACACGAGGGGGATTTAAGCGCAGGATTTTGCCCTGCTAGGCAGACTAGTCGCTGACCAACATGGTGTAGAAACAGATCAACAAGTATCTCTTCTAGAAGCTTTTAGTGTGGCTCTGTATCGGCTGGCCACCTAAACTTAGCCGTTCGTCTAGTTGTGACGCGATATTAACGTCTGCAACGTAGACATCGGGACTTCGCCTCGAGTTAGCTCAACCTGCCCGAAGTCACCTGCAAGCACTAGCCTCCCGGAGCCACCAGCGTTGCAACACCGCCGACATCGCAGTCGTGCCAGAACTCTCTTCGACTTTTCGCATCCGATCGTCGGGGAAGCAACACTGCCGGTCATCACACGTATGCCTTCACGTGTTTATATCTTCGACTTTCTCCTCCGTCGTTCTATTGTTGTTAGTTTGTGTAGTTTGTAATAGTTCCCTCTCGTAAGCTGATTTATTGTTTTTTATATATATTTTTTAGTTGTATCAAGTGTTGATGTATTTTGTTAGTTGTATTGAAGTGTTGTGCTAGATCCCGTGTGCTGCAATATCAATAGAGTAAGTTTGTTTTGTTTTCTCACGTCTCTGATCTCTTCACTGTCTCTGCTTGCGTACGGAACGAACTAACCTGCTGTCATTCCCGTCCCCGACTTCGCGCTGGCGACGCTAGAGTGGCAGCTTGTAACACTGACCATCCCTTGCATAGGAGAGACCAGATGAATGCTGTACGTAGAAAACTACAGTAAGTAAGAACTGAAATATAGGTCGAATTTTAAAAAAAAGACAACGAAAAGTCGTCCCTCTTTTTAAATACCAGTCATTGGCAGAAATAAATGTAGAAGTCTCGCACCAATGGGTAGCTGAAGTTCAAAGCCTCCATTCCCATCGTGAACATCAGCAGCGGCACCATTGGGCAAGGCTAGGCAAGGGCTACAGTGTTCTAGCAAAGCCATTTTGCCTCAGTTACCTGCTGTTGGTCTGTTTTATTTTTTCTGTTTCCTTCAAAAATTAGTGGTAGTCGACGGCAGTTTGTCACATGTTTTAACAAAAATGCTATCAAATATATGCGGAAGCGCACGGCAACCTGGTGGCACAATGGGAATTCGGTGCATCGGAGAAAAGCTTTCGATACTAGAAGGGCCAAACACAGCGCACCATATCCTGCAGCAAAAACAAAAAAAAAAAAACATCGTTTCGCGGACGGACTGCAGTCCACTGGAAATGCTACTCGCCGAATTCGTACGGAAGCTGCGTGCAAGGTCTCTACCCGTAACAGCAAAGTGGATCCGCGTGAAAGTTCTCGAAATAGCGCACTATGTTGGGCTCACAAAAGTGCAATTCAAGGGATCGCCATCGTGGGTGTGCCGATTTAAGAAGAAGAAGGGCTTTGTGCTGAGTCGGCATACTTCCATCTTTTCGCAAATGCTGCATCAGTAACGCATTGGATGGAACAGAGGGCGATGCACTCTGGGACGTCACTAGTGAAAAACAGACGTCTTCGGACTCAATTTCCAACGAGTCTGAGTGACAGCCTTTTTTGACCTTTTGGCATTTAACTAAATAAGATTAGTGTCCAAACAAAAAGAAATGTCACCACAATGCAGCATATTGTGCTGCATATTCGCTGCAATACTTTGCCATTTTTAAAAATTCCTTTTTCGGAGACTCAAAGTTTAAGGGTCTGACCTAACCTATATTCCGGTTTCTATAGTAGCTGCTACACGCTGGTCTATTCCCGGCAACATTTCGCTCACTCCCTGCTCAGTTGCATATAATTTTCTCTGTTTCGTACACCTCTCTGTTATTGTTATGAAGCTTAGCCTAACATACCAAACTTATTTAATGCCTATACTGCAGTTACAAAAACATGCTTACATCCTCCCCCCTTCATTATGTGAGTGGCATTAAAATTAAATGAAATTTGTGTTCTATTGTAGCGGTGAGAGAAGAGAGACGTGAGACGGCGTCGAAGGCGGCAGACGGGGCCGTGCTGATCTCGCCACTTTATTCCACGCCTGAAGCGGAGCCGCGGTGGCTGTCCACGTCCGACGCGCCAGGTGCGTGAGCTCGTTCTAATCCTCGCGCAGCTCGAGCTAGCATCAGCTGCGCGAGAGGCGCGGCGCGGTGATTGAGAAATGATGATGGTGATGATGGCACTACACTATCATTTACGGTGCAAAGAAATTTTAAGATAAAGAACCTGGTTCACAAAATACTACACAAAGAATTTCCACTACTGAACACCATAATCAACTTCTCACGTGCAAACAACAGCCAAACAAGTCAATTAAATTTATATCTTCCTCCCAGTAAGAATGTTTATGGCGAACGATTGTTAGAAATCTCTGGTGTCTGGAATACTGTGCCTCTAGAAATAAATACTAAGCATAACTTTTACCATGCTTTTGAATGCTTTTTCTGGTCTTGTGATTCGTACATCACTAAAGCTTGCATATGCATAAAACCAATCATTTCATGACCCATAATGTGCATTGCTAACCTTTATGCACTTCTTTATAGGACCAGTTACATACTAGCCACATAGGCTATTGGTCCGAATATATTGTATGCATTTTAGTAATTGCTTATTAATAACCTCATTTTGATTTGATTTTATTTACACGGAGAACTTCACTACAGTGCACATTCTACAGCACTGTCTCATTAAACGGAATCTGAAAGGGAAATGTGTTCGGTTAAACGGGAGCTCTGCTCTGTTTACGGAGATATGAACAGGAGTGCCAAATTCAAGTATGGAACCAATTGTATAAGAGGCAGCTGTTCCATTTAAGCAGCAAAGTCATTTAAGAGATTTCTGCTCGTGAGAGTCTACTGTATTCAATCTTAGTCGCAAGAACTAATGACAATCAGTGGCTGTTAGTCACAAGACCGCTGCTACTCAGAAGGTATACATCTCAAGAGACATGTCTTGAAATACTTAAATCGTATTTAGTGGTGTATAATTCCAACACTTTCCGATTTAGCAGTACATTACATGGTGCCTGCCAGATGTACTTCTTTTAAATGGGACGTACTACTTATCAGCCATGGATGTGTCAACATTCGTTGTAATGAGATCTTACTGTAATGTACAACGATAAGTAAGGAGAGCTAACTGTGCATGCTTCATCTCTGCAGCACTTAATTCACTCAACCCAAAATCATTCCGCAGATACAGACATGCCCAGGGGGAATCGCTTACAGTGGCTGCTCCGTTGTTTATTTGGCTCCATCAGTGGTAGGGGTCGCTCGGGCTGCCGGCTTCTTCCATCCCCGGTGCACTGGTATCAGAGACCGGCGCTGCTGCTGCGGTCGCCCACTGCCGGCTGAGATATTAGGGCTCGGGGTTCGGGAGCCAGCGGTGGCACCGCGGGGTGCGAGGCGCCGGTTGTCGGCAGACGGCACACTGCTCTTTTTGGTCGCAGATGCACTACTCGTCACAGCGGGCTTGCGGATCTGATTGCAAACACGAACACTGCCATTACTAAGGCAAAAACATTGCAACAATAGCTAGCATGTTTTTATTTATTGTCTTTCAAGGCTACAGCCATGTCATAAGCAGCTCTGCATGATTGCCAGGAAATTTTTCTCCAGGGGTTTTTCCTAAACGACAGCCATTTTTCTTGATTTAAGAGTTTCACTGTTAAAAACTTCTCAATCCACAACTGCATACACACATGCTTTTGCACGACCAGCTGAGCCTGCATATCAGCCAGTAATTGACATTGGTACATACAGACAAAAGTGTTAGGCTGTGCGCTAAGCCTAGTCAATTGCTGTGATGTGGGCAGCCAGTCGTCAAGGTCACCGCTTACTTTCAATGGCTCAAGAATCTTACAGACTACCTTCTTGTTATCCTACTTTGCACAGGGCGAGACATGTACTTTGCATGTGATGAATAATAACTGCTTTCTTCACCATTGTGAGCCTGGTAATGATGACGCTTTTTGTTGGTTTGGAAGACACAAACAGCATGGGATGCCTGATAGCAATTTCTTATTACTTCGCAAAGAGATGAAACTGCACAGTACATCAGGCCCAGCACGCCGGGCAACATTTCAAGCTGAGTGGTCTAGCTTGGCCTACAACTTGGCCACCATATAAATCTAATCAATGCCAGACTGAACTAGCTAGACTCAGAACACAACAACCTATGCATAGCAAAACAGAGCACAGCCTTAGAGATCGGCAACTGCAACCTGCAGAAAGCCACCGTTTTATCGCGACTTTTGACATACACAGCGCTCTTTCTGGTGCTGGAAGCCTAAGAAAATGTAAATGATAGCACTCAGTCGACTTGTCATGGCATTTGATGTCCCACCTGATCAGGCTGCTGAAGCGAAAAAAAATTGGACTGCATTATGTAGGGTATGACATATCGGACGCTACTATGTTAGACTAAGACCAGCGGCAATGCCCCAGAGGCACCTAAATAAATGAGCACGTTTAAGCTTCCAACGTCCAAATGGATGGCGGCTGTACACTTAGGATCAGGAAGCAGGCATGGAAGCTGCAAAATTCAATGCTTGCCAAACTCAATGCATACAAAGACTATGAAGCCTCAACTGTCCTCCTTTCTAGAACACGTAGTATGACTAGGGTTAAGGCTATTGAGGTGTTTTCAAAGTTTTTGAAGTTTGAAGAGTTTAGTTGGTGGAATAATTAACACTTGAAACTAAGCTTATGCTAATATTCCAATACTTTGGATATTCTGACAATCATTACAGTACTTGAACTCACTTGGATTCCTATTTAAATTATCAGAAATTTTGAAGTATTCGTAATGAACGAATTGATGTATATCAGTTTGCATGTAACCCCTCTAAAGGTAATTTCACTGCAGTAGAGAGGTGCTGTACCATGAGCACACCTATCCAGGGGAAACCTGCACTGCTGCAAAGCTTCACTTCAAGGTTAAAATGAACTTATTACCAGCTTGTACGCTCTAAATATAGCAAATTGTTAAGCGTAACGTATTTTGCAGGTTATCACTAGCACTCTACCAAAAGTACAATCCTGCTACTACTCAAAGTTGCTCCCACTTCCTTTGAACCCTAAAAAATGACTTGCACACGCCTTGTTTCAAAAAAATATATTTATTGCGCAGGTTAGTTTGGCCACGACAAATATGCTCATTTTTTTATAACATGTGATATATACTACTTGAATTCGATTCGAAATTGTTCGACCAAATCTTTTTTAGCGTTGAACCTAAAATTTACTTTTCGCACAAGCCCGCTTGAAATGCTTACAGTGGTCTAACTTAAGTGAGACTTCTTATGTAATACTACATAATGGTGGGCTAGTTGTGTGTTGCTGGTCCTAAGAAGTAGAGGACTATCGCAGTAAAAGAAATGCAAACAGAGCAGCATCTACATGCTCCTCTGTCCTCATTTCTCTTCATGTGGTTGCGACCTCGCTGGTACTAAAAAAACTCTAGAGTCGAACCCCGCTACAACGAAACTTACGGGGCGCGAAAAAAATTTCGTTGAAGCGAAAATTTCATTGTAGTGAAATAAAAAAATATAGCTGATCTGAGCTAACAATAAAAAGGAACATTTATTCTCAAAATTCAAAAAATGTCCGCTGCTTCCTATTCTTTCCCAGCAGCGTCACGACGTGATTCTCACCCATGCATAGCGAGGCCATGGTGAAAAGCACACTAAAACAACACCTAAAGCCGCCTTCGTGAATGAACCAAACAGTTGCATTGACACGTTAACACCAGCTGCTCTCCGCCGTCAAAAGTATCCCACAACGCCGAGATGGAAGCAGGGTATCGTGGAGCGGCGCCTTTTGCATTATTCTATGCCATTCTTATCATCCACCACTCGTGGCTAGCCGATTTCGTTGATAACGCAGACGAACAGCCGCTCTGATTAGTTACCACACTGGCCAAGCGGGAACGTAATGATAAGCATCGGAATCGGAAAAAGCATTGTTCCGCGGTTGCCCCCAGCAGCTGCGTGAAGGAAACCATGAACTGAGCGACTGAGCGACTGAGCTTCATCTTCGGATCGTCTGCGGCTCAAAAGCAAGACAGTGGTGAAAGCAGGATAGTTGGGGCAGTCTCATTGCCATTACTATCTAGCAATGGCGACGCCCATGCTTGCTGAACAGCGGCGGTATAGCAGCGGTTTCTGGTGGTGCCAATGTGTGTTTTATACTTTGTTGATGCAATTTCAGGCTCTGAAAATGCATCGAAATGTTAAAGATTGGGTTTACTGCATAGAAATAAATATCTGAGCCTGAAATTGCATTGTAAAATTTGGTTGAAGTGGGACGATCGAAGAAAAAGTGTTCGTAGTGGCGACAATAGTTTTGCATCGACTCCTATGGACTGCTGATGGGGAATCGTGAATTTTTCGTTGTAGCCGAAATTTCGTTGAAGCGGCACTCGTTGTAGTGAAGTTCGACTGTAGAGTCATCCAGGATACATTCAAAAACAGCTCCGACACCTTGTTAATGCCACCAAGGTAAGAACACGATCAAAACAATTGTGATTACCGGACCACCAATGCACCACACTGTTAGCTTTTCTTTTCATCACCTCTGTACACACCACGAGACATATCAGTTAGCACGACAGGTACATGAAAAAGACTTGCCGTCTTTGTAGGTGACGGGAGCTTTGTTGGAGAAGTGGGTTTTGCAGAAGATGCAGCTGTGACGGTACTGGCTGCCTCCGCCGAACTAGGTGACGCATGGGACATCTGCTCCCAGTGATTACGCAGCTGGCGGAAACGTTGCATCTCCTCTGCACTTCCTTGCACTGTGTCAGGAAAGTGATTGAAAAAAAAAAGCTGTTGGCTACATCTACATTTTCGCCACAGAGACGGTTATGACGGTGGAAAAACGTGACATGATGTGTTGCTCTTCCTGTATCCCATAACTTTGGTGTATTAATGTAAGCAGCCATAAAAGTGTCGCATATCTTAACCATCAATACTGCTAGCTTCATTTTAGCAATTTTAGCTAACTGACCTTATAATGTATTATCTGATCGTAAGTTCAAGTAACTTCTCATACTTTCCAAATGAAGTCTGTCCTATCCCTGTCTATTGCTTTCAGCGTGTGTTGCATTTGTGACAAAAATATAAACTCTACGACAACAATAATTTCGGGCCCAAAACTGAGCAAGGTAACCATACTACTTCACCACCACTTGCCCTGATTTAATCAACTCTATGAAACACATATTGTGCAGCCCACACCGCAGACTACCTAAGGGGGGATGCGGCTTTAGGATCGCGAAAAATGGCAAAAAAAATCGATTTTTTGAAACTCAGGTTTTAAATTTCTGGAACCCTTTTTCTATCTGGTTCCAAAATATCTACAATAAAAACCGCGCAGAAGTGCTTCGGAAAATTCGTTTCACCCACCTAGGTAGCAAAACCTTTTCTGGAAATGGCAAGAAAACAGGGATTTTCAAAAAATTATAGCTTCGCGATGCTTGGGCCGGGAGCCGGCTTCTTGGGCTCATCGGAAAGAGCATTTCTCCGTGTTTAAGTTTCCCGCCTCAGCTGGCTCCTCCCTTTAACAACAAGCGCACAAAAAGCAAATGTTTGAAGTTCGTTTTGAGGCCCTTGATTGGCCATGGCCGCCATGTTGCCTCAGCTCGCCTCGCCATTGGCCCGATGCTCGCTCCGGGAGATCCGTCTGCTACTTGTGTGTCGCGAGGACAAGGCTCTCAAAAATCGCTGCTTCGTGACGTGTTCACAGCTTGATAATCATTTAAGATATAATTACACTTTGGTTACGAGCAGTAAGCAGATGCGCGATCAGGTTACTACAAGCCGGCGCGCGGTCTACGAGCGCCGCGCGTCATCGGAGTCGTCTTTAGCCCTAACTCCGCCGACAGCGAGACTGCGGGCAGGAACGATGCACTAGCGCATTCATGGCGGCGTGCTTTTTCGCAAGCAACGAAGCTGTAAGCGGTGGCACGATCTGATTACTACAAGTGGCCGCACCGGATGCACGATCAGATTACTACGAGCGGGCGCGCGGTCTACAAGTGCGACGCGTCATCGGAGTCGGCTTTAGTCCTAACTCCGGTGACAGCGAGACTGCGGGCAGGAACGACGCACAAGCGCACTCTTGGCGACGTGCTTCTTTGCAAGGAATGTAGCACATCATTCGCTAGCTCCTCTGAATCACGTACAGGCATTTTACGCATCAGTAGCGGACAACACAGTCAAGCTCGTCAGCCCCCCCCCCCCCACTTCACTGCCAAGGATTGCTCGGAACAGCGACTAGCAGTTTCGGGCGTCGTCATTCGAAAATGCGATGCCAAGCACAGTGCGCGCAGATTTCTTGTCAGCGTAGTGAAACATTTCGCACATCGTCACCGAACGCCGCCGGCAAGTGCATTACGCGCCGGCTGCACTGTCCACGCGGCCACGCACTCCACGGTCATATTGAGTGCTGTCAACAAACTTTTGTGATGCAATGCAGACGTGCTTGGAGCCGTGCTTGATATCGCCATGAATGTCTATGAATGTTTCCAGGTTAATGAATTGCTGTAGACTAGAGTTTCCGCGACCGGCTGTATGATGATGCTTTTCACTGCTAGAGCGGCAAAAGAGCATGTATTAATTAGGGGCACGAATCTTTATATGCCCGTTTTGCATCATTAATTATACTGCTAAAAATTCCTGTGCCACCAGTCTTCTGCCCATAACATTGTTATTTGGAAAGAAGGCATAGGCCATTATGGTATGATCCATTTTTCTGATGCAATAAACCTCTCTCCAAATAGAGAAAAGTTCAGTGAATATTTGTAATCAAGTATATAAGTACGGTAATTACAACTTCAACACAAAAAATATGTGTAATAACTTCAGTATATGGTTTTATTCAATTACAATCTTTTCTGTCATACCTATCACACCACTCCTTCATACAAAGAACTTGGTCTGAAATCCATACTTGTTCTTTGTCTATCATGAAAAGGAGTAAATCATGAAAAAGAAGTCAAATATCACAAGATAAACCTGAGATCACAATTTTTAGGTGTCTTAGAGACGTAAAGAAAAGTTGAAACTTTAAACACAGCTTTCTCAATACTATTTTTTTGACATTATGCTCACCCCCTCCACATGGTTCAATGAAGAAATAATTTGTCTCTCGTAAAGTATTTGTGGTATGGCTTCAAAATTTTTATGGCAGCACTGTGAGGTCATTCTTAGTGTCTGTGCCAATTTTCATCACTATCCAACGAGAAACAAAAAAGTTCATCGAAAAAAGCCTGTCGAAAACTTCGACAGGCTTTTTCTCACAAGTGTGTTTTGGACATTGTGCATTGCTCGTGGAACGAGTAGCACGGGAATAACTGGACCGATTTTGATTCTGTTTTTTTTTCCCTGAATCTCTGAACACTGCTTGTGGGTACAGCAATCTTCAATTTCTGTTTTATAGCCCCGTTTCTTCCCTAGACGATGATTTGTCCGTGCCACTGTTTCTGACAATGTGTGTCGACAGCCATGATGATCCTTAAAAAAAAAGAGAACTTAATAAAGAATTCTGAGAGTGCCATACCCTGTAGCTTTCCTTTGAGTGAAGATTAACACCATTTGCAGCTTCCTGGCATGTTTTGTTACAGCGCTAGGCTTTCCACGAGCAGACCATTTAATTGGACCATGTAGCATTATGTAACTTGAGAACTACTGAAGGTATCATGATGAACCTGCATATTTCCCTATTCGAGACACTTATGAGTATGCATGCCAAATTTCATTGCTGTAGGTCAACAAATAAAAAAAGTTTTTTTTCAATGCCACCTCCCCACATGAAGGTGCGTGTTGGTGCAGTTAGCTGAAAGTAAAGATTCATTCGGTGAACTGGGCCTGCCGGAACACACACAAGAGACAAGGAAAAGGCACACAGCAGGAACAAACACGAACTACCAACTAGCCCAGCTTTCTATCCTGTCGACAGTACAGAGTGACACCTAGCAACAAACCAACACAAAGGAACACCCCATTTCACTTTTTCCTACAAAAAAAATGCAGCAACATGCATATGCTACACCAATGCTCACCCTTCTGCATTGCAGGGTAGATGGCCTTGGTCCCTCCCAGACCACTGCTGGCCACTGCGGCGCCGCCTTTAAGCTTCTTCTGTAGTTCAAGGACGCGCGACGAGTTGTCCAGGGTCTCTTCCAGCGAAGACGAGTCCACCAAGCTCTGGCAGGTGACAGTGCGAAGGTCGTCACTCTCGTCGTAGGTGCCGTTCTCGTCACTAGGGGTGCACGGGGAGTCGACACTGGGGGGGCTCTTGAGGCCGCCAGGAGACTTGCGGGAAGCGGGCTTGGCATTCTTCAGACTCTGCGCTTCGCCGCCCAGGGCGAAGCTCAGGCTGAAGCCAAAGGGAAGCTCGGAGAGGGAGCGCAAGCTGCAGGCAAGCTCTTCGCGCAGGAAGAACAAGCTGGGATGCGAGAGAAGTGGCACAAAAGCAGCAGACGTCTGGTAGTGCTTCTGCAGTATCTGCGGGCTAGACAGCAGCGTCAAGAACCAGGTGTCCAGGCAGCCCAGGCTGAAAAAGAAAGAAGAAAGAGAATGTTTAACTCTGAAGTTCCACAATCCAACACCCCAACATAAATATAACATACGCCATAGCCGAAGAATCTCTATTGACTCTAACCGCTTTGTGTTCTGTCACTTAAGGACACTGCACTCTTGATAAACAGAAATCTCTTAAATGGAGCAACTGCCTCTAATATGGTTGGCTTCGTACTTGTATTCTGCACTCATGTCTAACTCTAATGAAACTCTTGTCAAACAGAACGAATTTTCCTGGTCCCTTCAGGTTCCTTCTAACAAGGTCTACTGTGCATGGCTATTTTTGCGCTTCATCCACATAAAGATGGAGCTGCCAGGGACAGAAATTGAGCCTGCATCCTCAAATTTTGCAGAGCAACAGCCAGTACGCTATCACAGCCTCAGAAGGACGGAATAGATTGTTGAGGCCACATGCCAAATGAAAGAGGTGAAAAAGGGTGAATTTCCCTGTTTCGTTATTTGAAAGGTTTTGGTTACGTACATACCATATTTACTCGCACAGTCCCTGAACGTTTTTTGACAGAACACCGCTGAAAAGTTGGGGGGTGCGAGAATTACGTGAGGAAACTTTCACGAATCTTACAGAGCAATAAATTAAAAAAAACCAAGTGGTATGCAAACTGGGATTCTCATGCTAGCATCTAACTACAAGAATTGAGAAGTACTAGTCAAGATTTAACTTAACAATGAAACCACAGGTTAAAGTCAAGGCAAAATTTCTTTGAGACACAAAATCTGCCGTTGTGGAATACTGTATGCAAAGCCTGCAGGTGTAGCATTAGAGTTCGTGAATGGGAGCCTGCAAAAGGTAAGCGTACAACGTTAACCTTGGGTTGATGGCCATCTAACACAGAATCGTCCGTAGTTACCTTTTGACGAAATTAAGTTTTACCATCCATCCCAGTCTTAGGCACATGGAAAGCTCAGCGCGTCTTGGTGACTTTCAGCTGCCCTTGCTGCCGTAGCCAATAATGAACACAATACTCGTCAATTCCAAGGTACCTACTGGCGGCCCTCTTGTCATTGTACAGCGTTTCATAAATCACTTTCAACTTGAAAGCAGCCATGTAGCTTTCGTATCGCCCCATAGCGTAACCACAGAATGAACCCAATGTACGCTGACACGCCTACAATGCACACTTGCCACTTTGGCTTGGCTTGGACTAGATTGAGGTTCCGTGCGTTGATAGTATGCATAATGCTTAAGAGATGAAGCCAGGCAGTCATACACTATCATCATCATCAGTGGTTAGAAGGAGCAGACGACATTACAGCTGCAATTTTAGGGGTCGCCACAATTACTTGCAGAAAAAAAAAATCGTACATTTGTAGGGCAATGTTGGGGGTGCAAGAAATATGCGAGTGTGAGAACCATAAATACGGTACAATGTCCCCTATACACCAAGTGTTATCTTCGTGCTCGTACTTAAATTCAGTCTTTCACCTTTGCTAGGTATGCTCACAAGAAAGCTGCGCTTAAATACCAGGACTTTCCCTCTCCACTAGTGTGCCTTAATTCTTAATTAGGACTGCATATGCATATTTTATTGCCAATCATCTATCAAATGTCATGATGTCCATAGTTCCAATGTTTATGCCCAAGTTTACAAGTTTTAAGGTACCAATACAGCCTCGTTAAATTGACATGACCAGCACTACCGAGTTGAACAATCCACTGCAACAACGCACTCAACGTTTGCAGGAAAAAGCAGTGATTTCAGTTCCTTGCAAAATCAAAGGGGAAAAAAGTGAATACTACCCATTGACAATTCTTCACCCTTGTTTGTTCCTTGTCAAATAAGTCAACAAAAAAGCATCATTGCAGATGAATTCCCTCATCACACCTTTGACAAGGTCTGTGTGTTTTTACAATCGACACGAACATCTCCCATGGCTAATTTTGGTTAGTACAGTAGACAATGCAGGGTTCGGTATTAGGCCCCCTACTCTTTCTAATATATATTGATGACCTACCATTGCATGTTACTAGCAAAATCCGCATGTTTGCCAATGATTACGTGATTTATCGTTCAGTTATTAACATTACTGACCAGTCTGCTCTTCAACAGGACTTGCACAACATTAAGAACTGGTGTCAACGCTGGTTAATGATTTTGTGTCAACGCTGGTTAATGATTTTAAATACTGGTAAATGCAAAACAATGTCGTTTTCTCGCAGTCCTAGCCCGTTAAAATTCAAATATGAAATAGCAAACCAGCAACTAGAGACCGTATGCCAATATAAATACTTAGGTGTGACGATATCGAATAATCTCGACTGGTGTGCGCATGTGAACAACGTTATTACATCATCTAACAAAACATTTGGGTTTTTACGACGTCATTTACAAAGCGCTTCACAGCATGTCAAGTTACTAGCTTACAAAACACTAATAAGGCCCAAACTAGAATACGCATAAGCCATTTGGGATCCTCGCCAGATATTCCTCACAAACGCCCTTGAGGCTTTTCAGAATCATGCCATTTGTTTCATTCATTCCGCCTTTTCGTACGATATCAGCGTCACATCCTTAAAATCGGAATCCGGTTTACAAACACTTTCTAATCGACACCACATTGCTAGTTTATCATTTCATAAATTCTACCACACCGCGCGAAATCAAGCACCGTATATTTTGCCACCATCACACATATCCTATCGCATTGGTCACCCCTTAAACGTTGCCCATTCTCAAGCTCGCACAGTCACCTTTGCATCTTCTTTTTTTTTCCTCGAGCAGCCAAGGACTGGAACGACCTTACACAAGAAATCGCTAACTCAAGCCCTACTGTCTTCATTGAAGCGATCACATCACATTATACCATATAATAAAGTGTTAAACCTGTTGTATATATAGTAACCCACCCCTTATGTAATACCCCCTGGTGGGGTCTTTAAGGAATAAAAGTGAAAGTGAAAGTGAAAGGCATACACAGAGACCCAGACATCATGGAAGCATGCAACTAAATCTGGAGCATGCAACTAAATGTTTTTCACTAGGCACCTCTGTTTCTAGGGCTCTGAAATACTTTCGAGCAGACTAAGCTCTTCAAAGAATCTACTAACTCAACACGCATCTTGAAAACCTTACTGAGCACCCTCGAAAAAGTTTCAGTCAAAGAATAGCCAGCATAATTTCAAAGCGAACTGCACCAACTTGGAGCCACACAGAACTCTATTTCAGCACTTGCCCTTTAATCGACAACCGCTGCTGTCACACAAAATTTAAGAAAAATCATTCAAAGAAACCACATACTTCTCCCATAAGTTACATGTGAAAGGATGAACATGCTTCATTAAAAGCTTCCATCATAATTAGGCAGCTTGTCTGCTAGATAGAGTTCAAAAAGGAACAAGTCGAGGTTCAATATCAATCTGCGAGCCTTTTCTTTTTTCTTTGCAGCAGCAACTTATTAAGGCCACACAGCGTAGGTGCGTGACATTGTGATACAGCTAAGATTATGCTTTTAATTACTCCTCCCGAACGGGCATTAACACCTTTGCTTAACTAAACTGTATTTCCTAATCCGTGAAATGGCATATGCAAGTACTCACTTTAAAAGACCAAGCAAACAGGCACCAAATTTCTCCCCGTCACCGTGGAAAGCAGTGTCGGCCTGCTCGATGTACTCTACAAGCTCTTGGACTTCTTTTCGTCCCTCCTCTGCAAGATAATATAATAACAAGTATTCAGATTAAAAAATACAGTAAAAAGAACACTGCAGCCTCCACATAGAAGTTTCAAACGTATATATGAGTGTGCTTCCAAATTTCAACCATAACTATGAAAGATTTGTTTTATGTGCCACCCCAAGTGCACAGTGAGTCCAGTTACAACCCCTTCACCCTCTCATCAGTGACACCAGCTGCGTACTTGAAGGACATGCACTTGAAATCTCAAAATCTTGCTAGTTTTTTCGGTTTCCATACTTGCTTAGCGATGTCGTCACACAGCATGGGTTAGAGTTTCTCTAACTACAAAAACATGTCGGCCCTCACTGACGCACTCGGAGGAAAATCTCAAGCTAGTGCAATCGAACAATCCACAGAGAGGTCAACTCACTGGCTTGGCTAAGGGAGTGAGCCAGGTGCCACAGTGAGTTGGGTAGGCGACCAAACACGCCCCGGACGTGTGGCAGCAGTCCGTCAGACAGCAGTTCTCGAAGCGCGGGTACTAGGAACTCGATTGCCAGACGGCCACAGGCACTGCCTTCGGATAGGCACGGTTCGGGCCCGCCACCCACAGCAGGCTGCAATGAACAGATACACAGCATAAGAACATGCGTCTCAGATATCTACAGTTGCAAGCTGTCTGGAAATTCATATAAGTGACGTCATTAAACTGTCCACATTTCCCTTCTTGTCCTGCGCTATTTGCCTGCACACTGAATTAACAACATTTGCAAATTGATTGATATGTGAGGTTTAACGTCCCAAAACCACCATATAATTATGAGAGACCTCGTAGTGGAGTGCTCCAGAAATTTCGACGACCCAAGGTTCTCTGACGTGCACACAAATCTGAGCACACGGGCCTACAGCATTTTTGCCTTCATCGAAAATGCAGCCCCCACAGCCAGGATTCTATCCCGCGACTGGCGGGTCAGCAGCTGAGTACCTTAGCCCCTAGACCATCGTGACGGGGCAACTTGGAAAGGCGTCCCTACAACTGCAGAGAATAAGCACACTGCTTAGCAAGATGGCAGCTTGAGAGAGCTGGCCCACATTGCAGTGGATACAAACCAACAACTTGGAAACCCAAAACGTCGCAAGAACAACGTGAATCAAGCACCCAAGCATGACAGAATTTCAGAGAAAGATGCAGGCATGAAGTGATGACAAATTGATAATTGAATGATTAACTTCACTGAAGTGAGCCTTCGCAAAGCATGCATGCAATGCTTGGCTGAAAGTTGGTGTGATTTATGTTGGGCAACATCTCGCAACAATAAAGCTCAAATTGGAGCTACAACTAAACTATAAATAAATATCCCAGCTGTACCCATCGCCCACGGTAACAAATGGCTGACACCGCCTGGCTTTGCCTTCTCTGAATGTTCTTGAGCATTGACGAGCATCATACTCGACAAGCTCAGTGCACTTCACTGTGAATGCCTATGAGTAAGATGGCCACTTGCATCTTTTCCTCTTCTGTGGCGCCACCTAGCTATATATTTCCACCCAAACACCACTAAATGATCTAAGTCTCAACTGGGGAGAAAATTCAAAAAGTCATCAACTTTAATTGGTCTGACCTCACATAGTCTTTTCACTATCCACACTATGAGGAAATTTACAGGTACTGTTCCTTGACCTCAGTATAGATAAGCATCCAAGAACCAAATACCTTGACCTGAATTTTGCACAAAATAGCCTCAGAGTGTGTGCTTTGTTTATGATTGTATAGTGCAGCACTATAGCTGACAGCACATTGCACATTTTCTCACTAAAATTCATACTGTGCCAAATGTGGCATGTACCGATTTCTGGCTAGAAACTGTAGCGATCAATCAAATTAAAAAAAACTACTAACAAACATAAATTTATGAGGTCTAAAGATATGCCAAGCTATGTTGTTGCAGTGGAAAAAAGGCTGCAAGAACAAAATAGGAATTGCTCTTGTTCACATGGCAGACTTCCACAAAAAACCTAAAATCTATTTCATGCCTGTTTTTCATACTGTGTTAAGGAGGGCAGCAGTTGTTCATATGGACATCAGAATAGGCCAATGAATCGATTTGGATTAATAAATTGTTCTACTCTGACAAAGTGTATTTGACGTTAATTTTACCATCATACATACAAGAAAATCAAGGTGAAAGTTTGACTTCTTAATGTCATGCCAAAAACTCCGCGCATGATGTCATGAATTTCAAGGTGCATTTTTCGTGTTTTGGCGACATCGGCAAAACAATACACAATCATTTTTTTGCTCTTAATTTACAATTTAACAATTACGAAAACACCATTCTAACCACGACACGGCGCTAAGCAAAAAAAAGGGCGAGAAGAAAATGCTGGTGGTGACGGCACCTTGAGATTCCCGCACCTAGCACCGTGACGTCATAAATTTTGAAGGCATCTACTGCATCCTACGTATCTTATAATAGATAAATATGAAACACATTGTCATCCCTGGTTGCAATAGAACTAGCATGCGAAGTTTCAGAAAATTTTACCGAGCTAATGTCGCCAAGATACAAAAAATACATTTAGAAATTTCTGACGTCACGTGCGAAGATTTGAGCACAAAATTCAGAAATGTACCTTCAACCTTGATTTTCTCCGCAAACATTAAACTTATAATAGTGAAACATGCAGCATAGACGTTCTTGGAGGGCAGTTTGTCAATCTAAACCAAATCACTTTCCTTTAGGGTCCTTTTAAGCCTCTGGCCTCCTCAGAGGACAATTTACTTAATCTTTACCAATTAGGAACGGCATATGCCATAGTAAACACAGTCAAAATCTCCGAAATCACAGCTGCCGGTGTGGGAATTTCAAAATGGCGTTGCCATCCGCATTTTCTTTTTGCACGTTTTCTTGCTTACCAAGTGTTTTTTCAACGCCTTCTTGCTACTGATCGCAGCAAGAAGGCGTTTTCCGTATTGTGAGACTGTAATTAGCTAATACATGGAGAACCTTTCTCATCTTTAATGTCCCTTCAAGTGTGAATAATTTGAGATTTGCCAGGTAGTAACACATTCTAAATTGTACCTCTCGCACCCACAATAAAAAGTATTGATCAATAAACGCCGAATATGGGACACTATGCAAACGAATGTTGACGTTCCAATTATTATGGAAAAAGTTGAAAAATCTAGAAACGGAGCATATCACTGAAAACAATGTTTTAACAAGTGGTTATGTCTCCTGGGCAGTGAGGCAGACACATCCTTGGTTCAAAAATTTTTCATATTTTCCATCTTCTTCAGAACTTCGGTTTCGTTTGAATCATTACTGGGCCATTTTAGGAAAAAGTCCACCACCCATAATAGCAGAAAAGTGGTGCAGACAGATACTATACTTACTCTAATGTGTCGCATGTCCCCCCCCTTCCCAGGTTATGGCTACCTGAAGTTGACCATCACATTACTATCTAACACTCAAATTCAAGCTGTCTAAAAATTGCAATGACGTACACAATTCTGTTTAGTTTTATATTATTTATTTCTTCCTTAACATAATGAAAAGTCACCTCTCGCGTTACAACTGTGGCCGCACTATATTCGATGGAGTAAATACAGTTAAACCTCGTTATAATGAGACGGGCTATAACGAAATAATGGATATAACGAGCAAATTCTAATTCCCCTTGAAAGTCCCCATACAAACCAGTATATTCAAAACCTCATTTTAACGAGGCAAAATTTGCCTGTTATGGGATATAACGAACAAATTTTGTTAGGAAGTAAAATTTTGAGCCGATGTCACGACAGTGCACAACACGAATTTGAGACGGCGCGCAACGCGAGAACTGTATTTAGCAGTTCAAAACTCCCGCCACACGCCCTCCAGCAACGCGCACAAAGCAGACGGCACGCGCTGTTTCCGGAAGAGAGGTCGCTGCACGTGCGCCGCTTGGCTACCACCGACAGCGGAGCGCTCCACAGCTCCGCGAAAGTCTCGCCCTTTTCTTTTCTTTTGTGTCTTCTTTATATTCTCCCTCTCCCCTTTCTCATGGCGCTGACGCGCGCTTCCGAATCTTACATACCCCCTACCCCTTGAGTAACTGGTTCCTAGAGGGCAGCGCAAAAGAGCGCCCTTCTGCCCCTTCCTCTTCACAGTCACTCTCTCTGCAAGTGTTGTCGCTCGCCGATGTGAGCCGCGTTGCTTTTGCGTGCGTGTTTCTTCTCTTTTTCGACCGCTTCCGCCTTATCTTTTATCGTGCTACGCTCATGATCTAGCAACATGAACGCGCCAGGCGGGAAGCGAAAGTGCATAACGCTAGATCAGAAGGCGGCTATGATAAGAGCCGTCGAATCGGGGACCAAGAAAGGCAACGTGGCAAGAGACTTTGGCATATCGACGAGCACACTGTCAACAACTTGAGCAAGCAGGAGTCCATCATCGACGCTGTTGCACGTGGCGTGAAAGGAAGCGCTAAGAGGATGAGGGCACCTGCCTTTGAAGCGGTCGAAAGGGCCGTTTTTAAATGGTTCTTGAACACGCGGGCCGTGAATCTGCCGGTGATCGGCGCCTTGCTGCAAAGAAAAGCGAGAGACTTTGCCTGCATCATGGGCTATGACAACTTCGTAGCAAGTTCGGGTTGGCTCCAACGCTTCAAGGAGCGCCACGACATTGTCGGGAGAGCGGTCTGCGGCGAATCGCAATCTGTCGACGAAGCAGAGGCTACCAAGTGGGCGAAAGAAAACCTCGTGTGGCTGCTAGAAAAATACAGCGGGGAGGATATTTTTAATGCAGACGAAACCGCTCTCTTTTTCAAGATGTTGCCGCACAAGACGTTAGCCCTCAAAGGCGAGCCGTGCCATGGCGGCAAACAAAGTAAGCTGCGGATCACTGCACTACTTTGTGCAAACATGACCGGCTATGGGAAGCTGCCAATTTTCGTAATTGGCAAAAGTGCATCCCCTCGCTGCTTTAAGGGGAAGAGGCAGCTCCCAGTCAAGTACGTAGCCAATCGCAAAGCCTGGATGACCAGGGAGATTTTTTCAAAATAGCTTTGCGAATGGGACGAGAAGCTGGCAAAGGTGAACTGCAAGGTGTGAACTGCCTTGTTTTAGATAACTGCGCCGTCCACCATACCGCTGCCGTGCTTCAAAACATCGAGCTGGTGTTCCTTCCTGCCAACTGCACAGCAAAAATACAGCCGCTTGACCAAGGCGTGATTATGTCGCTGAAGGCAGGTTACCGCAAACGTGTGATAGACAAGCTCCTGCTCAACATGAGGATGAAGCGAGACATCGATGTTGACTTGTACGCTGCGCTCGAAATGCTTCAGGCGGCGTGGATCAGTGTGACGGCGACCACGATCGCAAACTGCTTTCAACACGCCTCATTTGCCGCCGCACCAGACGCCAGCGATGAGCCATCAGACGAGCCCACTGTGCCGGACGGTTTTGCCACATCAGACGAAGTCACTGCATCATGGACGGCACTTCGTGACGCCGGTGTCGTGCCTGACAGCGAGTCGTTTTGCGACTATCTGAGTGCGGATTCGGAAGTGGTGGCAACGGAGCAGCTCCTGGATGACGATATTGTGCGCGCTGTCAGTGATCGTAACGAAACCAGTGACAATGACTCTGTCGACGAACAGGAGACAAACGTGCCGACGGCGTCGGAGGCATTAGACGCGGTGGACGTACTGCGCCGCTACTTCGGCGCTCACGAGGGCGGCGAAGATGGCTTGAACATTGCGGCCGCAGCTGAGCAAGCCACCGTTCGCATCAGTAAGATGCATCGTCCAATTACGGACTTCTTAGCAGCTAAGTCTGCCTGAAATGCAAGCTGTGTATTTTGAAGTGCATTAAAACAAGTGCATGACTTTTTCCTTTTTTTTTGGGGAATGCGGTTATTTTGTTGCATACCACCGTGCGGCGGGATGCTATTTCGCCCGCTATTTTTTGGGGGTAAGTACAGTGAATAATATTTGCGGTAAATGACCGCTACGGCTATAACGAAACATTGGTTATAACGAGCAAATTGCGGCGACCCTCCAATTCGTTATAACGAGGTTTAACTGTACAATATGAAGTGACCAGGCACAAGTTATCAAAGTGGACATCATGCGACGTGAAAAACAAATAGGCAGTACGAGGTTATTCACCTGGGATTCCTTTTCCGTGCTGTAGCAGTCGAGGACCTGCTTTATAGACCGCATTGTGTTGTCCAATAGCCCTGCACCAAAAAAGGTAGGCATCATTCCAACAAACGCAATAGAGACCATATCCCCGCCATATTAAAAAAATGGTTACTTATTCGGTAACACGAAATGGCAGAATGTACACGAACGTGTTGAAAGTGATCTTCCAAATTAAATGTCATACTAAGTACTTGTTACTTTATACATAACAAAAAGTCAATGGACAATGGACTCCACCTATTGCATGTTGCAGCACAGCTAAAAGATATGAGAAAGATTTGCCAACTAACAGTCTGTCCTTGCTTTCTTTTCTAATTGTACGGATTATCCCGATTTGAAATTAAGCGCATTGATGGTACAACGCAGAGGGTAACAGTTTGATTACCTTCTAAGGCTGCTGGCGCATGTGCTGTGTAACTAAAATGCTAAGTTGCGATCTTAACTGCAAGAGTTTTTGTCGTACATGTACGGCAGCAGTTTTCTGTCCCGCGGTATCTTCGCCATAGAGGTAGTATGTTTTTGACCCACCACTTGAAATTTCACGCAGTAACAGATGATGCATACTCATTGAGAGGTGAAACCACACTGTTTCGATTTCACTCTAAAGTTGCAACGGAAGCGCAGGAAACTTGATTTTCATCTTTATTGGCACTCCCATGCAGGGACGGTGTAAATTGATTTCGATCGTTAATGATGCCGTTCTTAGCTTGTTTGTCGCATACACTCGTCAGATATTCTCGTTATTGATTACTGAGTTTACTCTGCCCAAGACAGCCACCCACAGAAAAAATATAGTGTGCTTGTAAGCAGAACTCATCGCTCCAAAAAAAGAAAGGAGATGTGTGTCATGTGTGCAGACAACGATAAAGCATTCTGCATAAACGTGTTTCAAGGAATACCATGCTCTAAAATAGTATTGTCCTTTTCCAGTTGTGCGCAATGCTGACACTAAAAAACTGTTCCTATTTGAACAATTTTGTCGAGACTTCAGATTTCATAAATTCATACCCGCATTAAAGTAATTTGATCGTCTAAAAAAGCTTTTGTCAGAAACATTTGACAATGAAAGGGTTAAACCAGTCGCGTCCACTCTTTATTGCATGTATCATGACATACAGCATTTTTTGTGTCATTGCTTTTTAAGCAACGACATGATCTGCCAACAATAAATAAATAAGTGTCACTACTTACTGAGTCGCGCACAAATATTTTCTAGATAGACAATGCATGCTTTCCAGCAGGGAAAATTTTCCTGTTCCGGCTGGATTATGGAGCCATAACCTTTTTCCCAGCTTGAATGATTTTTTCCAGCGGGATTAAACATTACAACCCCCAACTGGAAAGTGCTGAACATTTGTGAGTGACATCCGAGCTTGACAATGACGCACTCGCAAATGCTCACCATCTCAAATCTTTTGCTCAAATGGAAATAGAACATCCATTCTTGTTCTGCATAAAGTTGATTCCAGATTGTTGTGAAATTTCTATTAACATTGTAACCCGCTCAGTTTAGGAAATACCTAACTCAACAGCACAGGAACAATCTTATATTTTACAAACCACATATACTGTACTATAAAAATAATCAGATATTTGAAATCAGTACACAAACATACATATATTCAGAAGGTTTCATCAATCAAGAACATTTTTGAAAAATTAAGGTGCAGCGCACCCTCATAAATTACGACCACTTACCCTTTTTCTGCTCAACGAGCTCCCGCTGGCTCCTGGACAGAGGTGACATGCCCCACGATGGGGAAAGACCTTTGGGCGACAAGGTAAACTCATGGGGTGCATGTTGGTCATCCTGGCTGCCACCAAACAATAGCGTCATCTTCCTTGATGGCCTCTCCAGAGAACCTGCAAAACCAATTGAAGTTGCGTCAGCTTTTGAAAGAGGCACACATTCTAGGAATTTCTGCACAAAGCACCACACATCATCACGCCGCACAGGAGACATTACTGTGCCACAAGAAAAAAAAAAACAGAGCTATCGAAGTCCTTCTGTTTA
This sequence comes from Rhipicephalus microplus, assembly GCF_043290135.1. Classification (NCBI taxonomy): domain Eukaryota; kingdom Metazoa; phylum Arthropoda; class Arachnida; order Ixodida; family Ixodidae; genus Rhipicephalus; species Rhipicephalus microplus. The sequence goes on along the minus strand of NC_134703.1, from coordinate 115,759,705 downwards.
GTCACTGTGCAATCGCAGGACTTATGAAGTTCTCGGCCTAACGTACTCCAACCCCAATAGACCAAGCTTCACTGTATACAGCACGGCGAGCACTTGAAGGGACCCTGAAACAGTTTCCTGAGGTTTTGTCAGGATTTAGGCTAGAGAATCATCAAAACATTCGCACCACAAGTGTTGTGACATGCCGTGTACCAAGGCCCCTGTAGACAACTATATCATACCCTACTTCTCACCTCTGCCAGGCCTCCTCAACGCATGAGGCATGATGGCATCACTGGCGGTCACAGAGCTGGCAAGTGAGATGAAGATCGCGGAGCGGTTCATATGTGCTTTCACGGTGCCACTACCCTACCAGCTGATCTTACTTCCGAGCATTCTACAGCCCATAACAGCCAATCAGATCAGCAGCCATGGTGACGTGGATGCTGACGTGCTCCAACCTCGTCAAGTGGCCAGAGCATGTGACATGCTCTGTGAATGGGCAGTTGGAAATGCGTTTGGCCGAGTTCCAACGATCTGCACCAATCTGAAGTGATTCGCATCTTCAAAGCGTTGCTATAAATTGCACAATTTATGGAGAAAGCTCTAAACAGTCTCTAAATAACCTTTCAAACTTGGTGTACCAGCCCAATGTGTTTGTACAATATCGCCAGAACCATTTCAGGGTCCCCCTAAGTATCTATCAGTACATGGACACCTTGTGTCCAAATTTTTTTTACATTGACTGCAGGTGCAAGTGCTGCATACTTTCGACTAACTAGCTTTCAAGCATGGTTAAATGCAGTAACGTATTAAAGGAGTTGCTCTTGCCTAGAACAACATAAGAACATTGTAGGTGCATAAATATGACAACGTAAGCATGTACAACATTAATCAGTAGCTACACATACATGGTCACCTTACCTGGCACAATGCACCGACTCACCACATTTTTACAACCTATATTATGTTATATACAGTTAAACCCCTTTATAAGAGACATGCTCTGGGCAGCAATTCTTGTATTTTATATGTGATGTCTCTTATAAGCAGGGGACCTTGTATGCATTTTCCTATCCCCCGTATTTTACTGTGGGCATACTGGTGCCTCTTATATCCATTTCTCTTATATCAGTGTTTCTTATAAAAGGGTTCGGCTGTATTTTTTGTCTATATTATGTACCAGAAGAAGACAGTCTACGTGAATTTCTGCATCAAGAAAGAGACGCACGCAAATGACGTTCCCACAACACGCAGAACTGACCGTAGTTTGCCGTAGGACTTGAGCCGCATGTGCACTTGCAGAAGGCTCCCCGCAAGGGTCGCACATCATTTGCATGAATGTTGAGGTCCTCACTGAAGCTCACGGCCTTCTTGGCACGACAAGACGAACACGTAGCCGCCAGTGGCATGGAACGCCTCGCATTCCGGCCTCCAGCACGTCGCCACGACCCTTCCGAGTTGGTCCGGGACAGGGGCAGCGAGGAGTCGCGCTGCAAACCTCCACTGCAGGCCAGGTTCGGACAGGGAGGCAGTAGGCCATCCATGTCGGGAAGGCCCTTGAGGAGGCGCCGGTAGTCTTGCAGTGAGTGCCGCCGGTTGCCGAACTCGGCAGAGCCGCCCGCAGAGATCCTGTCAACGTCCGCAGTGAGGGTGTCACACTGGCTCCTCGGCCGACTGTTGGCCTCATCTGAGAGCTTGCGCAGGATCCCCCGTTGTTGTTCCGACGCAAGATTTGAGGAAGGAGAAGCATGGCGGAAGTGGGATACCATGGCCTTAACTTCAGCAGGCAGTAGCACACTCAGCGAGTCCCAGTCCTGAATGTGACTAAGATTGCGTCGGGAGAGGTCCTCAAAGTCATTGCATGATTTAGGACGCCGCCAGTGTGGTTCGCTGCTGTGAGTACGCCTATGCAGCACGGGTGACTCGTTGGGCGGCACCTGCGCCGACGCCGTGGCACCTTCGGCAGCTGCTTCCGATGCACCGGGCTGCGGCATCTTGTGCTGGGTGGGGCGGAACACCAGGTCAGGCTTGTCTTCGGCTGCAGCCAGTTCCTTCAGAAAACTGAGATCTGGAAGGGAGTAGTTTGGATAGCAGACATAAATAGATCTCTTTTGCTCCCCATCCTGTTTCAAAATGGCTTCTTGTGGGCGCAATGTCAAGTTGAAGCTTCGCTGTCCGGACACTGCTGCCGACGTATCATCAACAGTGTACAGCCAGTTCGAATTCTCCGATACAGCTCCCTCCACGCTGGTCTGAATGCCACGGTCCCGTATGTGCACCGGCACTTGTGTGCTCGAGTGCCTCATTCGAGCTATGGCCGTGGGCGGCTGCTTTCGCCTGTTTCCACCGGCACTAAGAAGGAACGTCTGCCTGTGAATCTGGTCGACAGAGTTTTGACGGCTCACGTAGCCACTCGAGAGGAGACTTGAAGAGCGTGCGTTTCGGCCTTCCTCTCCACTTCCGCTGCTATCCGACACTTTCCTCGTAGAACCGGATCCCGAGCCATCATTACAGTTGAAGCGCTTGGTCTGCGTACTGCGACTGGACTGCCGATCGTCCGACTCTGCAGCCACAGCATTGCTGTTTTTATTCACTGTCGTGAAAACGTTCTTTATTCTCTCTTTTCCCAGAGGGCCACCGAGCAGTGCACCGCTCTTGGCACAGCGTAACGAAGAATTCACATCGTTGTTGCGCCGCTCAATGACTCCTGCATTGTCCGAAGACGTGCCCCCGCCACTACTTAGCAGGTCGCGGCTATCCTTCATCGTCTCGTCCCCACTGGACTCGAACGGTTCTTCTTCCTCGTGGATAGGGCTCCTTGCATTGGCAGGCTTCATGCGTGCCTGCACCGCTTCCACCAGACTGTCCTCGAAGCACTGCGACGTCTCCTCCTCACTCTCTGACGTCGCCATCCTCAGCCGTTCATTGTCGTTGGCAGCCGTGGGTTCCACGTTGTTGTTATTGGCCTCCCTGCCCACAACGTTTGTGCTGGCCCGCAGCACTTTTCGCACCAGCGGTTCCACGGGCTTTGGTGGAGGAGGCGGGTCCTCGCTGCTGTCACTCTTGGAGTCCATGGACCCGCTGGAGTCCTCACTGGACGACTGCAGTTGGTAAGCAGTGGCACCATCCCGTGGTGTGGTCACGGAATCCGAATTTTCGGAACGGCTGCTGGAGAGAGACCCTCCACTGCCAGCCTTGCTTCGCATGAAGAGGCGCAACAGGGACACTGACCGGGCATCGGGAGGATCGATTGCACCATGTGTGGATGCCTACGAGAGAAAAAAAAATAAAAAATAAAAAAGGACACTACTAATGGCCCACCGAACAAAAAGGGCGCATGAGCGGACTTCTGGCTGCCAAGTAAAGTAAGAGCTGTAATGCAGAAAAACACAGAGACAGCACCCATTCCTGGGCCGGCTGTTCTATATTCTATCTTCATCGTCCTCTACCTCGCTCGCTTAGCATGCGCGTCTGTGCCAGAGTGCTAGTGTCAATCTGCGTATTCACAGAACGTTGCTTCAATGCCTCTTGTTTGCTGTCCTTGAAGTAAGATTACCTTTTCAATAAATTCTTTGAGAACAGAGCCAGAACTTGTAGACATTAATGGCAACAGTGACTGTTACACATTCAGCAGACAATGCTGTCAAAGCTGCTGAAATGCGTAATGCTGTTTTATGTCACCATATGTACCATTTTCCTATAGTCATCTTTTCTTTTACTAATATGCTTTCTGAATTCTAAGCAGTAACTCCTACCTGATATGTTGTAACTGCCACCTTACGAACATTAGGTCACATCAAATCAAGCATTTTCGTACTCATGTACTTTCGGGATTCGGCCAGCTTTTGTTGTAAGTCCAAAAAGTGCAAGCTGTGGCCAGCCACTGTTAGAGAAACATGCAACTTATTTAGCTTAGTGGTCGATAAGTTCAGATCTGTGACACCTTTCATGTACAGATAATGATGCAGCCTGAGTAGATGAAACGTAATTCTAATCATGCTACACATAACTAGCTCTTTCACCTGTGGTATGAGTGTTTTTTTTTTTTTTTTTTTTGTCATGAACGTAAGCTGCGAAAGAAGTGACCCTACACAGCATAGTCCCTTGCATACGCATGCGCGTAATAGCCTGATGCATAACAAGAACCTAATGTCAACTACACCAGGTCGTCAGGAAGTCTAAAAGTCTCATGAAGCAAAATACAATATGACATTACTCAAAAAGTTCTCTTTTGAAAAATAGTAATCACCTGTTGTTAAAGCTTTCTAACAATTTATTAAGAGAAGACATAGCAATAAAAACTATTTTGACTCTTCATGGATAAAAAATTGATGAAATTTAGCATGCAAATATGATTTGGCATTCTAATATCATAAGTGGGATCAATTCTGAGCTTTATGTTGTGCTTTGTGAGTTACACACTTAATAGGCCCTCATTATAATTCTCAAATTCGTTTACAAGAAATATTTCATCATATTTGCTAAATGTTGTTCACAAGGACCCGTTCTGTCCTATCAAGCTATTGGTTTATTTTTTAAATACTCACAGCACAGAATAATTCTTAAAATGCCCTATACATTCTGCCTGCAAAAGAACTATAAACAAATTAGTGTGATGTCGCACAAGGTTGTCCTACGCGTCGGTATGCCATGATGAGCCGCTCCTGTGCATCAACAAGGGAAGGGCCCTGACATTTGAGGATCTACTTGTGAAATGTTGTAATGATTTTATCTCTACTTGTTGTAAAATGGCACAGGCATGACCTACAGCAACTGCACAAAAGATTAAAGCAGAGAAAATGTAGCTCAGGGAAAAGGAAGCCCAAAGCTAAGAAAAGTGAACTCAGAAGAGATCCAGAAGAGATATAGCTTCTGTTTTAAAGGTACGTATGCAAATAGTGAATTTTTGAACTAAATAAAATAAGAAAAAAACAGCCATGGCATCAAATCGAATACGAATAAAATACCACTTGAATAATTTTCAAATAACAAGCAAACCATTATCGAAGCAGCCGCAGGTTAGTAATGTACCCATTTTTGAATGAGTCCGAGAATATCACGATATTTTATTTGAAGCAAATATTCACAAGCTTTAAGAAAGAAACCATACGATACCTTTTAACCTACAAAATGTGCTGTAATTATGTAAACTGATGCAAGCTCATATGCAGCAGAAATTACAGCCTAAGAAACAGTTCATAACTGCAAGTGACTAGTCACTTCTGCAGTGGCGCACGGTCAACAGATTCTAAATAAAATTGATACACAAATATTAAACAATATTCATGAGTCAGCATGATCATGAATGTAAAGATGAAGGTAAGAGGTTGAGGAAGCTATCTATACGGCAACACTCAATTTTAAGCAAGAACATCTTCAACCTGTGATCAATCTAGCGTTGATATCCTGTAAAGCCTCGGGCTGCATGCATCTTGGTAATTCTACGATTAAAACAAAGAATGTTATGCCTTTATGTTACGTTTCCTTCCTCTGAAGTTGTTCTCATCGGTTCTTATCAATCGAAAAGTATTCAGTTTTTCTAATATGTACTATTCGATTCAAGTAGCAAATTAAATAAAGTATTTGATATGGTATTCAAAATATTTGAACATCTGCGCACTCCTATTATTTTTTATGGACAAATGGTGATCTGTGGCTATTTTGAGCTCCGATCTTTCTTCTTTATGACAGTGCCAAGATGGTGGCACTGTACCGAGAAAAATCTGCAAGATTTGGCTCTCTGAAGCCAGATTTTTTCACATTTCTTGCTGCCATCACGTTAGTAGAGTGTTTCTTAATTATTACCTCCCATTTTGTACAGACGTCAAAGAAAGCCATAGGACTGTGAAAAAAAAATTAAACGAAATATTGAAAATTTTGACCAAATTTACTGTTCCCACGTCCGTGCCTCTCCACAACCTGCACTGAGGAATTACAGTTATTAGACAGACACACTGCAAAGTTACAATACAATATTACAAAAACTGCCAAGGCGCTCCTCCAGAATGCACTCTACCTAGGCAAAATGTCGTGTGAGATGTGTTGACGAACATAATGCTGTATAGCGGAACCGCAGAAGCGCACCAGGCATTACAACATGTGAATTCAACATCGCTATTGGCCACAGCATGAACAAAGTGTGCAGCTACCTATATTGCCTTACATATGTTTGGTGAGTATTTTGAAGAATTACTTGCAGGTGCCTTGGGAGACAAGATGCCACATGCAGAAGAAATCCTTTCCACAGGGCACAGTCGAGCCGTCTACCGTGGATCAAAGCGTGCTAGCAAACAAGAAAGCAATGCATATAGGCTTCAAAAGACTATCACGTTCCACTCTTAAATTCGTAGCTTCAGCTTTCACTAATCTTTTTTTTAACAGCGCAGATGCTTCGGCCTACCATTAGTCAAACAAAGAACTACTGTTAGTCGAACAGCGAACAGAGAACTACCATCCTTTTGAACTGGCACGCGTTCTCTTTGCCCTTTTCTTCCTCTTCCTCCTCATCTTCATCTTCTGCCTCACTCCCAGAACTCTGATGGATGAGAATACAAGTAGAGAGAGAGAAAGGAAAGAGAGACAGAGAAAGATATAGACAGAGAGCGCAAGATATAGGCGTAGAGAGTAAGATATCAAAAAATACAAAAAAACTGTAGAAAACAGAGAGAGAAAGACAGTATAAGAAACAAAAAGAAACAAAAACAGACAACAAAGAGATAAAGAGACAGAGAAACAGAAAAAGGGGAGGAAAAAAAGGAAGACAGAAATAGGGAGAAAGAAAGAGTGAGAAAGATATACAACATACAGAAAAACAAGAGATAAAAAAACAGAGAGAAAAAGAAAAAAAAAAGAAAGACGAGGCAGGCTTCTCAGCTTTGCACTTCCTTCAGGCTTAGCACCCCTAGCACAAACCAGCCAGTTTTCTTTTTTAATTATCAATCAATTATTTCTGAATTCCCTTGAATTAGGTAAACTTTAATCTGGCATTACTTTTCAAACGTAACCAAAATATAAGCCAGTTTGAATTCGGTACCTGCCTTTGAGATGTCCGTGATCTTTTTTTTTTGAACTCTAATGTTGACATATATCAACATAGTACAATATGTAGTAATGCTCGTTCCCCCTCTACCTGTAGCGTGTAGAGCGGCAGGCAGCTGCCAGCCACATCCATGCGCCCTGCCACGGCTGCCGACCGTCGCAGAAGGTTGGGGAGGCTCTGGCTCTTCCCGGTGTCCGAATCCGGCTTGAGCCGAATGCCCGATGACCTTAGCCTGTGCCAGGTGGTGAAGGACAGCTCGGACCGTGCCATGGACCCAGGACCACCACTCGCGGGCTGCTAAAGCACGGCAAACAAAAAAATTGTTGCAATCACTCAAACAGCTGGAACTCTGGTGTTATTAAACCTGCTCCTAACGAACCTGCAAATAACGAAGTTTTTTTGTTTCCCGCCGTTGCTCCATACAAGCCACATGTATTTGCGACCCCTGTGTAAGAAAGTAACAGCGAGCGACATCCTTGAGATAAGAAATTTTCCCCACAGACAATCTAAAAATTTTTCACGAATTTCGGCATTTCGGCATGAGTATACATCTTCTGCGAGTGTGCCGTCCCCACCAAAGTGCGAATTCGGCAGCAGTTATTGCATGCGGAAGTGCGCGAAGCGGACAAGCAGGTCTGCGCCCTGTGAGCCGACGTTTGCGCCATTCTTGCCACTACAGGCGCATGCGCGGATGTGTCCTTACAGTGCCACCCTTTTAGTTAGTGTCGCATATGTGGGACCGCAAGCATATGAAGGGGGCTTTACCAAACAGTTTTCCGCGGTATCCGTGTCGTTCTCACTTCGTTTTCGACACAGTGCGTGGGTGGATGGTTTCACTGCGCGCGTGATGTGGCCCCCAATGACAATCAGCATTGCTTTTTTTTTTCTCTTTTTTTAAATGCGGACAACCGTGTCGTCACTACCAAGTGGATGTCAGATTAGGCACTAATGGAAACTTTTCGAGACCACGGTGATAATGACTGATCTTCGGAGGTAAAGTCGTCACGCATTTCCATCTTGCGCCCCGCTGCGAGTATGCGGGATCGCAGCCTTCGCGACTAGCCGATTACCTCTGGCAACAACACGACAGTGCATTCAATACAATGAATGTGATAGCAACAAATTGTAATGTTATACGAAGTAAGGAAACCTCTTTTGGATCCGGCAATGCTGAATTCCTACAAAACATTGGTGTGAGCAAATAAAGCCACTCCAAGGAGAAGTGTTCCTTTCACACAGTCTTTTTGCGTTGAAGGCGCACTGATAGTTGCTGAGATAGCATGCACGCCAACGATCGCAATCGCGCTCTTCATATCAATGTTCACCGTAGCTAAGTGAGTGACCCCCTCTCCACCCCCCGCATATTTTCATGTTCAGAACGAGTGGATTCCTTTCTGTTTGAGCCTTCGACCGCAGTTCTAACATGCGGGGGGAGATGTAAGCATATGCGCCGTCCAGGCGATAGAGATGCCTAAAACTGCTACTTGGGCGAGTTAGTTCATGATTATTTAGACAGATTTATCAGCGCAAGAAGGAACTTTTCGAGAAGAAACACACACGCAGCGCTGTACTCACAACTGATTTACTATTTCGAACACAGGGCCTTTTTGTAGGCCCGCATTGAAACAACAGAAGATAACATAAAGAACAGAGGTGATGAAAACCATGTGACAACCTCTTACCAAAAAGACAAACAACCGAAAGCAATCCTGCCGTCTAAACTTCTTTATTTCTCCTTTCATATTGGGGGCGTCCCTTTTGGCATGGGAAGTTTAGAGCATTGCTAATCAGCGGTGATGTCTGTGCTGAATATACAATAGTTGCACCTTTTTGTGGGAGATACAAGCGAGAAGGTAAAAAATATGTTTGCAACAAAATAAATACCGCTCCAACTTCAACATCATTATGTAACAGGGATTAACCGCATGCTACAAAACACACGCTCAACACGTCTGCCATAAGGACCCACCGTAGCACTGACAGCACTGCCGCTGTGGTGGCTCTGCTGGTCCGAGGGAACGCTGCCTTCCGATAGGTCGTCAGAGAAGTGTGTCCCGCTCTGCTGGAAGGCGATCGTGTAGTTGTCCTTATTGGCCTGGCACGTCAGCACAAGGTCGTGCTCCTCGAATGAGCTGCAGTCGAGGCTGTCCGTGGAGAGGGCACCCCCACTGACACCACCGACCCGTCCGCTCGTCAACGGGGGCCCACACTCCTTGATGGGCGAGAAGAGCGGCTCGTCCCGACAGATGGACATCTCGCCAGAGTCCTCGTCGTGCCCCGAGCTGCTCGCCGTTTTTGCGCTAAAACAGAAGAGAAAGGAATGTCAGTGAAAGTCCATTCCTTTAAAACCCAGAATGCCAGCTTGCTTGCTCCTATCTACATACACAAAAACAAATGATCATAAAGACAGATAAGAAAATACCACTGTAACATCTATTTAATCGGCAAACCACCACATATGTAATGCGAAGAATGTAGCTCCGACCACACATGATACTAAACTTGCCATCCATTTTCAGTTCCCTTCATTTGAATATTTCTAAACGTCAGTGAAACAAAATTTCCCCTTTGCTTACAGTCTGGCTACAACATCGCTTTTTTCACATGGCCGCACTCAAAACTAAAAGATCAGGTACCATGAATTCTTTTGCTCTTACTGCTCAGCTTGCATAAGATTTACTGATGTTCATAATACCTCACTTCTTGATCATGTCATTACAGGGCAAATAAGGAATGTTCCAGCTTGGAGTCAATGTTTCAGTAAAGGGCATTTGCCTCCGTCAAGGCCTGGCAAATAATCTCCAGGCCGAGGCATACTGCTAACGTTTTATTGAACACAGTAAAGGGCATTTGCTTCCGTCAAGGCCTGGCAAATAATATCCAGGCCCAGGCATACAGCGAACGTTTTATTGAACACATGTTGATCAATTGATTTCTTTAGTCAATGTGGTGATGTCAGCTAGTTGGCTGCCTGAAAGTGAAATCGTTTTGGTGGCACAATATTATATTATTACACACACGCACACAGGAAAATTTGTGGACCAGATGAAACAGAACAGGTAGACTTGCGTTATACTGCACTAAGTTTGTGCTGTAAGCATAACTGCAAGTTACAGCAGTCTTTCTGTAAGCACTATTTTACATTTGGTCTATTTTTCACTGGCTGTCAATATACTGAAGGCAATGCATCATCTCAGACTACTGTTTTGGCAGGGGAGCAAGGGTTAATTACTGATATCACAAGAGACCACGATAGCCTTTCACATTTTCAGCCCTTTTAACAATGCGGAAACACATGTGAAGCGCAGAAATGTTTCCTGCAAAGTTCAAGGTTTTCATTTTCGTTCCGTTTCACTGAACTACCACTTCGAGCGAACAAATAACAGTTTTCAATATTTGTAAGTCTGAAAACTTAATTTACAATGCCAACCTCCTGTGTAAAATCACTGCAAGCAACTTAAGCATTATCTTACTGGGAAACCTTTATTAAATTAGTCTCACAAAACGTCTTAACAAATGAGAAAAAATTGCACGTTTGTTCTCATTATCAGCCATTCATATTAACAGAAATTCATAGAATGTATGGAAATCACATAAATTTAGAATGTCGAACTTTATTAGCAATACTAAGCTTGACAGTATATTGTAAAATTATTTCCATAAATTGTACAAATGTATTCGGAGAGCATTTAGGCAGGAGTGGAGAACTTTCCTCAGGTGATGAGCCCATTCATGCCGAGAACACAGACTTCTGCTACTGTAGTATTTCGAATCAACGTAATTCAGGAATGTCCTGTAAGGAGGACAGTTTGCTCAGCAAGTTGGTACTGTGTCCTGAAAAGAGCGCATAAGTTGAGGAATGCCATATTGAAGGGCTAGAAAAATTTTGCCACCTAGTGTTCTTTAACGTGCACTGACATAGCATACTACATGGTCCTTAGCGTTGCGCCTCCGTCCATCCGGCGGCCTTCGAGTCAGCATCGAAATGCCTTAACCCCTACACCATTGCGGCAGACAATGTGACTATATGTTGATCCCGCCACTTACTGCACAGACGAGGCATCCAGAGGCAGGGCCTCCAAAAACGAGCCGGACACCGAGGCACACTGCTCTCCTCGGCTGGCCGACTGGAAGTCCCCTCCGTACAGGGCAGGAAGTGTGAGGATGGCGTGAATATCCTCCGACCTGAAGGTCTCCATGTCGATCTCGGCCAGGTTGGCATCAAAGTTTTTAGACAGGTCTTCGTACGAGAGATCCACACCACCGAGGCCCCCGCCGTCATCACCTATCACGCAAGCGGCGTCCCCGGACACGGACAATACGCTGCGCCGCATTAGCCGACCCGATGATGTGAGCGATGAGGAGCATAGATGCCTCTGGAATTCTCTGGAAAAGAATGAGAGGGTGAAATAAAACAATGGAAGATTGAAAGTTGACACTCTTACATTTCACAACCAGCCAGTGGTGCAAAAAAAAAGAATGCCAGAACACTTCTCTTTGCATATTTCACTATGCAACCCCAACCTGCACGCTTGCACAGCCGGAATTCAAGTGATAACGCGGCAAACAAGAAACCATTGAAGAAGACCTCTGAAATGAACACACTCACCTCCTCCTGAGATTCAATCCCTTGTTATCCTATATATTCTCATCGTCGAACACGATTCCATTGTCAGGTATGTCTAAATGGCAAGCACATCACACTGCTCCAACTACTGCTGCTGTTAATGACAAGCCATGCATTTGCCATATTGAGCACCAACTATCCAATGTACAATGAAGACAGGGGCCATGTGATACATAGAAAAATCAGGAGAATATACTGGGTCACTGAAAGGTGCTGTAAAGGCTCTTTAAAACTAGTAAAACTAAATACTATTCTGCCACAGTATTTGTAGAGCTTGTAACACAAATTCACAACCAAATGCTAACACGGTATGAAGGCCAATAATGCACTTGCATCCCACAAAACAGTCAAAAACAGAAATAAAAATAACAGAAAACAAAAGCACTGAGCTGCTCTCAGACTGTTTTATTCGAAATACAATTGTACATATGCTCCGAAAGCAACGAGCTGCACATTGTTCAGGTACCAAGTGCAAGCTGTGGCTTGGTGATATTTCCATTCATCAGGCAGCACACGTGCGAGACAAAAAAAGTGCTCATTTTTCGCAAGTACGTCTACACGTTCGCGCCGTAGAGTCACCATAAAAACGGGACTCATTTGTTGTGCAGTTTGCTTTTGTGGAAATTTAATACAAGTAGTCCAGTTTGCATCATTCATAAGTGTTCACACATTATCATGTGCGAGTATAAACTGTGTCTGCCAACTTGTATTTGATACAATATGAAAAAATAAACGTATCCCTGAGTTTGTTGATAGGCTCTGCCTTGTGTTATTGCAGAACTTTTTGTGACTTAAGCTGTTTAACACTACAATTAAGGAAATGTTTGTATTAAAATAGCTACCATTATAAAATCTTTTGCTAGTTTTACTTAACCAATTTCAAACCATGACATGGCCATTTCAAAACCTATCATTAACAAGCATATATATGAATGGCACGAAATGGCAAGTACATCCTACTTATCTATGTAGCATGGTTAAAGCCGCATGTAAACCAATTACACTGGACAAACCACGATGGTACAAATTTTTTGGATCCTTTTTGTTGAGCAACGTCAGTGAAAGAAATCTTACCAGCAACACTTACCCTTTGGCAGGAAATTCACACAATTGAATCCACCATTTGTATCAACTAGGGGCTAAGAAAGGCAGAGACATATCTCTCTGTGGATGAATTGAACCTCCTACATTATCAATTGGTCTTAACTTCATTTCATTTTACAGTACACTGTTGCGTATGAGCACTTTACTGAAGGCACTACCACGTTTAACAAGCTCTTCCAAGTGCGCCACTTCCTGCAATCAACATGAAACGTATTTTTACTTGCTCAAAATAGACATTACAAAAAATTTATTTGCACATTTCTAGCCATAGGTTCCATCCTATTTATGCAAAAACAGAGCATCAATGACCTCAAGATAAATAGATATGTAATTATATCTTAGTTAGAATTAGTTACTATAACATGCATAAATTATTCTATTATAGCATTATTTTTACAGCAAAAAACTACTGAGTGCTTTGAAATAATGTTGCATCGATTTAACACATCCACAGACAGGTCTTCATAGGTGGCATTTAAAAAGGTTTGGTATGTGGCATTAGTATCGGGATACAAATGGCACAAGAAGGCAAATACATCCTGCTTATCTGTGTAGCCTGGTCAAAACTGCATCCCAACGAATCTTGATGGACAAAATGAAACTCTGGAAACCTTATAGGGCTTCTTTTATTGAGTGATGTCAGTGGAACAAGTTACCACTAATAGCTATCCTTGCTTCTGAAACGTTTCCCTTCCCCCTTTTACATAGAAACAGCTGTTCAGCACAACTGCCACTAAAAGTGTTATCGAGAATGTGGCAGCTATACTGGTTAATTAATAGATGCAGAATGATTTCATAGTAACAGATTCTGAAGCCCACCTGTTGAAAGGATAGTCGGCACACCACTGCAGCTCATCTCCCCCATCCTGCAGCAGCACAGAGTCCGTGCACGAGGACGTGGTGCTGGCTGGTGCATCCTTCTGGGGCCGTCTTAGTGCCCCGAGGCTGCTGCTGTTGTTGTTTGTGTAGTTGAGCTGCGACAGGTCATACTGTTGCTGCTGCTGAGCCAGGGCAGCCTCCATCATGCCTGACAGGGCGCCTGCTCTAGCTGCGACACGGCAACGAACAAGTACAAACACAGTTAATGCCCAGTTCTGCCCTTACTCCTGGCTCACATGTTCATCTCTATATTGGGCAGCAAGTACCGGGTCAATCAACTACACAGAACTTGAACACTATGTTAGTATTCCAACCAGTAACACATGAATGTCTATTTTACTTGATATGCAAAATGGTTATTATACGACAACTAATTGTGGTGTTGATCAGCATACCAATGATTTTCCGAATTGCACATGTAATAAACATCAGCTTTTGTGGAGCCTTCAATAGTAATGAGGTGTTTATCTTAGATGAGGACTACTCTAAACATGTAAACCTTGCAATTGAAGGTTCGTTCTGAATGCCTGTTCTGTGCATATCGTGCAACGTCTGGGTTTGGCAAGTGCATTGAACCCTTGATCAGAACGTTTCTACGGTCATCAAATACGCACAGAAAAAGAGATGCCACCAGTGCTTTATAATCAACATGCACTGGGAGGCAAACTGTATGAAGTAGCAAGCTGCCTATAACCACAAGCAAAAAATCATGTAAGCATGGTAGTCATGGGTGTTACAAGATTTTTTTCCGGGTCTGCGAACCCGTGCTGCATTGCAGTTGAGGGAGAGGACAGCACTGGTGTAGCTTGGGTAGGAGCAGGCGCCGGTAGGGCTTGAGGAGGGGGGGGGGGGGGAAGCAAGTGCCCATTTTACACCGCCACGCCCACGCCCATGGTGGCAGTTCGTCGCGATTTTATCACATCTATATTGCAGATTTACTAAAGTTAAGGTGCTAAACTAGACATACTGACCAGAGGCACCTGGTACGGCCTAGCCACATATACGAATGAACATGAAAAGTGGCACTGTCTGCCTTATAGTGAAGAAGCTTTGACTGTGTAACCCATTCCTCCTACAGTCACACTGCAATAATTTATATTAAATCAAAAGGATTAATCAGCGGTGATGTATATTTATTAGAATGACTGCCAAATCCTTGTAATGGCGATATAATACTTGCATTCATTTAATGACAACAGTATATATGGGCACACCAATGATAAATTTCTTTTTCAAAGTCTGGAAAATTGTGCAAAACATGAAATTCGGGGATATTTCGAATTCTTTGTCTGGACGAACATGTCACTCATCACAAACGGAACAAACAATTAACCCTAGTTCTATGTAGACGTTAGTTGACTTAATCAGTTGCCCTCTTGAATTACCACGGACGGTCGTCCCTGAGCAAGCTTCAGGCTAATTCAGAGCTCATCAGTATAGCATCCCTGCCACACAGCGCTCTCAATGGATCGGCATTCGCGCAAGGATGCATCTAGAAAATGGGAATTGCATGCCGAGGCAGAGCCCGGACATCTAATCCGAACTAAGAAAGCAGATTCGTCTGCAAACTCATTTCCGACTGTACTTCCGACCCTGCCTGTAAGGATAAGTCGATCAGACCCCGTCACACGACACGAACGTCACTATACTAGTCGAGATGGGCAACACGCACGCATAAAGAAAAGAGCAGGGTGAAAAAACGAGGCGGGTGGGGTGGATGGGGGTGGGGGCGTAATGGGATAAAGAATGTTTTTCTGCAGCCCTTCTATGCAGCATCACAACGAAACCCAAAAACAAGACGCTGGCAGGGTGCGTATGAGCTTAGATGCGCGCGATCCGCCGCTAACAACGCACTCGGCGCCACCTCTTCAGTCAACCCTTTTCACTACTTCGTTCGTTTCTCTGTTCGCTTTCGATATAAAAGCAGCAAAAATGCCTTCCGCACAAGCGCAGGCGCGCAGACGGCGGAACAAAGAGATAACGCATCACCGCCAAATGAAAACGCGGTAATGCCCGACACTCCAGGACAAGCAATCTCAAGCGAACAGCTGCAGCCACCCGCACGTCCGGTGTTACATGAGCCGCCCCTACGTAACACGACACGTAGACCCGCACGTGCGTAAAAGGAAGCTCGTCGACCCTGCTCAATCACTACCTTCACAATTTTCTGTTTTTAACGTCGCTACATCGCCAAGCACTGGAACGACTCACCGGAAAATGAAAGACAACTAAGTGGCAGCAGTACGTCCATACTTCTATCGACGTACACGGCTTTCCTGTGGTCGCCGCTTTTAGCAGCGTCTTTAAATGCATTCCTGCGGTTTAGAACTAAACCTAAAGCAAACGAGCGAATCTCCCGCGTGTTTCAACAGGGAAGACGAACCCATATGGATGGATGAGCGCTCCCTTTATAACCATGGATGGATAGATTGTACCCTTTAGATCAGGCGGTGGCTAACGCCACCAAGCCGTAATACTTAGTGAACCAAAAACTAGATTTATTTTTTTTCTTTAAATATCGAAGTTGAGGACTGGTACATTGCAGTGAAGGGTTTAATTTTCACTCGTGCCTTCACTTCAGCTAACAATCAGATAACCTCCTTCTAGTTAATTCTACCCTACGTGTCCCTGAACCCCAGTGCTTATAAAAATTCTGCGCCATCATACTGAACTATAGGGTGAAGCCCTTTACAGAACATTATCAAGTGCTCGGCAGTTTCCTCCTCCTCTCCACACGCACTGCATACCGTGTCTACCCCTTAGTATTTGGCCTGATATTTCTCGGTTCGCAATACTCCCGTCCTGGCCTCAAACAGTAGAGAACTACCCCGAGTATTATCATAGATCCTTTCCTTGGCAATTTCCTGCTTAAAAGTTCGATAGATCTCTAGTGCGGACTTCTTAATCATGCCGATTCTCCACATATCGGTCTCGGCTTCCTTCGCCTTTTCTTGACCGATAATTCTTTTTGGTTTGGCCCCCTGCTGTTTTCTAAGTATTTACCAGTCAATTTTCTGGTTCGCTTCCTCCATTTTGTATCGACATTCTTCATGTACAGGTAGCTGAATACCTTCCTAGCCCAACGCTCCTCCCCCATTTCTCTCAATCGCTTCTCAAATTTTATCTTGTTGCTAGCTTCCCTGCCCTCAAATGATGTCCATCCCATATCACCTTGTACTCCCTGATTTGGTGTATTCCCGTGAGCTCCTAAGGCAAGCCAACCTATTCCACCTTGCTTAATTTCTGATCTTTCTTGAACTGATCTCATGCACAAGATCACATTACCGAACGTCAGACTAGGAACCATGACCCCTTTCTATATTCCTCTCACAACATACCTATTGTAATTCTACAGTGCGTGTTTTTCATCACTGCTGCATTCCTGTTACCTTTAGTCCTCACGTATATTTCGTGTTCCCTGGGGTACTCGGTCCCATTGCGTATCCGTACGCCCAGATATTTGTATTTATCTGTTATCTCTAGCGTGACTTCTTGTATTCTAAGCTCACTACCTACATTATCATTATAAATCATGACTGCTGATTTTGCCTTACTGAATCTGAAATCTAACTTATCTCCCTTATTACCGCAGATGTCCATCAATTTGTGCGAACGGAGCGGTGACGTGAGTGCAGGCTCGCAAGAAAAAAAATGAAAAGAAAGCTTTCTTTTTTAAGTTAGCCTAAAGCCTAATGCCTTATCTACTTCGATCAAATCGATCTTAATATAACAAAGAAAAATATAAACTCGTGGTCCATCTATCTGCCTCTTCATGTAGAATGGCCTCATTTTCCCACTGTTTCTGTCTTTTGTTTCTACTTTTCCGTTCTCTTATACTTGCTTCTATCGCGGACCTGTTCAGCGTTCCGTGGTTGTCCAAAACCCACAGCCTCATGTACCCACACCTAGGTGGAGACCGCCACATTCAATCGGAACATGTTCCATCGTTTGCATGGCTCCCTTACAGCATGAGTACACTGTTCTTCTTTATTAAAACTTGCTTTATGACTACGCGTTCTAAGGCAACCAGACCTCGCTCCGAAGAGTAAAGCACTTCCCCTTAAATTATCATAAAAAATTTACCTCCTTATTTCGTTTTTGCCCTTTCGGTAGTTAGCTCCGCCTCTCTGACGTTTAGCTTAATGCTCCATGCTGCCATATCACACGCACTGCCAGCCGTATATTTACTGGTGAGCTTCCCAGTTCTTTTTCTCCACTTTGTGTCCAAGCAATCAAGCGCTCTCTTACAGTGGCTAGAAAGGTTATCTCTCTGTCGTCTCTCATACGTTATTTTTTGGCGCTAAAATCAAACTGTCGTCATATATGCTTTCCGTTTGAGTTTGAAGGCCATAAAAACCTGCACCTCTTGTCGACTGACGGACAGGCCTTTGGGCGAATTAACCGTTTGCATTACTGAATGTCGTCTGCAGGGATGTAGATGCGTGCGTATGGTTTCCCTTCAGGGGGGGAGGGGGGATTAAGTTTCCCCTCCCTATCATAGCAAAGAATAAGGCTGGCTTTTAGCCCCCCTTCCCGTTCACACGCCTATATGAACAAGGGTTTGGAACCACGGGGATCACGAACGGTTTGCTATACCCGGTTTTGCAAAACCATGACGGCATGCGGCGTTGCAGGACAAACAATTCCGACAAAAAGTGTTCCACGACGCTTTCCGTGTTACCGTTCCACCGCGGTGGAGCAATGATTATGCTCATGCATCCAGCTGTCCCGAAAATCGTGGGTGTTACATCATGGGTGTTCATATTTGAGTGGACGCGAACTGGTAGAGGAGGTGTTCTGTGGTAGAGGCCCGTGTATACTATGCGATGCCGGTGCGTCGTTAAGAAACAACCGATGGTCGAAATTTCTGGAACCCTCGATCCGCTACGGCGTCTCATAATCGTGCCGTGGTTATCGGACCTAAATATCCGAGACATGTGTTATTACTCCTAAACGTTCTGTTGTACAGAAGAAAAACGGGTACCATAAAAACCCGTTGTTGGGCTCTTTGACGACAACAGAAAGGTGGACGTATATAGATAGGACTGTCGGTCAACAACGGGTTCGGTGGTTGACCATGAAAGCAATCGCACATTTCATTCAACTATAGCCAGTGCTTCATTTACACCCAAGTCCTTGATACGTTTCTAGAAAGTACTGAAGGAGTGATTATACTGTCGCGTAAATCAACATCCTTCGGCAAGCCTAGACCGCGACTGATACATCGCAGCCAGCAAAAGGGAAAAAAAACAGCCGTTGATATGTGCATAACTCTTGTCGGTTAGAGGCGGGCCATGTGGTCCACTTCAGCCCGGCCCTGTCGCTATCGAGATTGTTGTTACAGCAGCTCAGGCCTTCGCCAAAAGGGCGCGCTATAGAAGGCGTGCACGGATTGCCGCCCGCCACGCCTGCATGATCTCAGTCGACCTCTCTTATACACCAGCGCAGCCGCGCCTCAAGGTCCCAGACAAGGTTCCAGCCCCGCAAAACAGGCCGTGCAGTGGGACGATAAGGCAGATTATATACGAACGCTTGGGATTGCATAGCCTTAAGACAGCATGCAGCCTTCAGGCGTAGTCCATGGCGACTAAGCGCACAATTCAAATCAAATCAAGTTTATTTTATGCGTAATGCTTCACCTAAGAACACGGCGATGGTAAAGTGTAACCACTTATGCTGTTCGATTGCTGACCCGAAGGTAGCGGGATCGAATCCCAACCGCCGCGGCCGCATTTTGATGTAGGCTAAATTCAAGAAACCCACATGCTTAAATTTAGGGTACATTAAAAATAAAAAAAAAACAACATAGGTGGTCGAAATTTCTGGAAACCTTTACAAACGTATATCATATCGTGGTTTCGGGACGTAACGCCCCAACAATTATTACTAATTATGTATAGCAGAATACGCACGTAGAAGCTAACGGTGGGTGCCAGACAAGAATGGTGCAATACCAAAAAAAAAACACTGAAAGATATACAAAAAACGTACGGAGGGTAACAAAGAAACGGAACAAACATGCACTTCACCAGACTCACACAATAGCGATGGGCGGGTACACAGATAAGGAGGAAAGAAAGCGACACAAATAGAGCACGAGGACAGAATCGCTTCTGCTCCGATTTCCCGAAAGAAACCAGAGGAAAAGATGACACAACACAGTGCTCGGTCGAGCCAAATCCGCATTTTGAAACGATAGCTTCAGAAGAGACAAGAGAACTGCTAAAGACACAAAAAAAACACAAGGAGGCAACAACAGATGTACTACAGCAGTCTATTGCACACGCCCACTTTTGGCGCAGGCGGCGCCCCACAACTGACCTGTCCTTTCCTACGCGGAACTCAAACTCGCTCTCCATTTTCAGATTATCTTTCTATCTTTTTTTTTCCTCGTATTTTCCTTAACCAGCTTGACAAAGTATGCGCGCACGTCAGCGTTTGCGCCTACTTCGATTAGCCGGCGTTCAACGCACGGGGCGGACCACCCCGAATCCCGGCAGCAGCATCAGCAGCCCTGGGCGCCCTGCCGAACTCCATTAAAGAACGCGTAGGGGGGGAGGCGCGCGACGCCGCTCTGACGTCCGCCAGGGAGACGTATGGCAGCCGGGGCGCCGGACCGGGTTCATTGCTCCCTCCCTACCCCCCTCTTCATGCGCACCGCCGAGTCCCTGTCTTTACGATTACGGCCGCACCGCCTAAAACCCCCGACTGCGGTGGCACTCGATTTTCTGGCCGACCCGCGGAGACCCTCCGCCTCGCAGCTTTTTCCACCCTCTCCTAACTTCTCCGCGTGACTCCTGACGTCAACCTTAATAAACGAACGACGCACACCCTCGATCGTCACCGGCTGTTTTGTTTAGAACTTATTTTACAAGATGCAAACAGCGCCAGAAGACTGGCTTATAGTTGATTTCTGACAGCTTCCATGCTCAGACCACCGCTTTTCGATCGTGATCGATGACCAATTTATTTCCCCATGCCTGAGGGATAGGTCGATATCGGTTTCAGGGGAGGACAGTCTATGTGGAAAAGCGCAAACTGGAATCGGTTTAAAGAAACTAAGTAAAATTATTTGCAAATGATCGCACGTACGTCTTCTAAGCGCTGTCAACACCTGTTGAGCCTTGAAAAGGCCGGGCTTCGAGGCAGCATGGCCAGGCTGGACCGACCAGAGTGCCAAGCTGGAGAAATTTGACAATGAGGTTAGTTTTTCAGGGGACTTCGTCACGCGAACCAGCGCAGCAGTGTGCTTGTCAGGTGGGCAGCCGTCTATTTATATGAATATGAATTGTCTGACAATTTCACAGCACCGGTCATGTGGAAAGGGCTTTCCGACAGAAAATCACAAGATGCAGTCACTATATGGAAACAGAAACGATGTGTATAACCGACGGTGTTAACGCGCGGTGCACAGCAGATCATCAAAACAAATCGTTCTTGCGTGTGTTTTTTTAATCGTGATTAGCACTATCGAGGAATATGTGTAATGTGTAACTGTCGTGTACATATTGGCCACGAGGGCCTCCACTAGAGAGGTCAGCGCTGCCATCGTTTTGACGTCACAGATAGGATGTGTAGTTGTGAAATACGACAGCTTTTCTTTCGCGACACAACTTCCATCATCCCCCATGGCTGCATCGATTCTTAGTCGCTTCCTTACGATGCAAATTAGACACGAGAGTACCACCGGGGACACCGATTCGTACAGTTTGCTTGCCCGTATCATCAGGCCTTACCGCTTCTTCAAGCACTGAGCTTTAAAACAAAGGGAAGCACGCACGGTGTTCACAGCTAAAGCGCAGGAAATGCCACGTTCCAGCAGACAAAATCAGCCCGGCATTTATACGAGTGACGTCATCACGTAGGTGGCGCCACGATGTGTCCTCGAGTAGAGTGCCTCGATGCGCGCGCCCCCGCTTATGCCCGCGCGCGGAGCGCGCGGGCATCAAGGCACCCTATCCTCGAGGCCAATATTTACAGACCCGTCGGACAGCTAGAGGAAACGTCACATATGAGAACCTTGAACTTGGCACACACTGCATTCGAAGCTTTATTCAAATTCGGCTACTTTCGTCTCCGATTTACACGTTGCTTCTCACATAAGCAACGACCAGGTTACACGACGGTCACGCACTTAATTCTAACATCGCATCGAACTTCCTTTTCAAACCCAAGTTGTTTCACATGCGCGCATCCCGCACCACCATTCAACAAGTGTTGATCCCCTTTACGTATAGAAGCCGTGCCCCGAAATGCAGAACACCCACGACGACAGTTCGTACAACCGACGACTGCCGCGACATCCGCATTAATCGGCGCCGCGTCTCTCAGATATCATCGACCGAACGTAAACTCCTTGCCTCGCGCAGAAGTCTTTACCCTAAAACAAACGAACACGGCATAAAAGCTGCCGCCGCCTTTCTTCCTCGTACAGTGACGCGCCGCAGTTGTTCCGCGTTTGTCGTTCCGTCCGCTTGACTTCGTCCAAACCCGGAACTGAATTAGAGCGCACCTCCCAACGTCGACAATCGAAATGTTCACAGACGCGGCGGCGTAATTATTTTCCCCCACTTGGCGTTGCATTTGATTCTTTCGCTTAACTCGTCACTTGCCCAATTTGTCGACCAGCTATATATACGTAGACGCCCAGCGGCAGTCGGCCGCAACTGCGAAGGTGCGCCGCTACCGAATAATACGTGTACAGCCTCCCGCCCGCACACATTGCGTGGAACGAGACAATGAAGGGAAGCGATTATCCTCAATCATTTACATAAATACTTAGCTGTTTTCGATTGCAGGATATAGCACACAGTCAATCGTATGAAAATAGCTTGTGCTATTTTCTATAGTTATCAATCTGCCTTGTGATTAACTTTTTGTTGACATTAAGCATCGAAGAAAATGAATGAGTGACACTCTTGTTAAGGAGCATGCGAGACAGCTGCATGAAGTGCCTCGAGCAGATTTGATGATCGACCTTTTATACAACAAAGAACATTTTCGGGAGTCTGAAGTCTCTGCCCGTCAAGAAAACCGCAGGAGCCCGTCTAAAGGCGACCGACATAGTGCTTGACGGTAGAGAAAGCTGTAGCGCCATACATATGAAGTCGATCGTGTCATCTTTTTCGCTCTCTCATTTCTTTCCACGTGAGTTTAGACTAGCAAACTGGACCCAACATGGTTAATATTGTTAATTTTCTACAAGTCCTCTGGACCATCACAATTCGCTGCCAGCATGCGCACGCGGGGAACAGTAGGGGGGGGGGGGGTTGCCTCCCCTTCTCATGAGCTGAAGAGGGCGCCATTTCTGCCCCATACCTTATCTCATTCGGACATTTCACGCCGCCTTTTTTTTTTATTTTATTACGCAAAGCTGTGGAAACGTATGCTTTTTGACAACAATAGCGACCGAGGACACTTGACGGTGCATTCAAAGAACTGAGTATACTTCCCACCCTCATCCCCGGAAATGCGGCGCATTCGGCAGGCTTTTGTCAGATGCACTTCCTCGCTTCTTTTTATTTTTTGCATCCATGGTGGAGATTTTTTTTATTTCAAAAAACGAAAGGAGAGGGGGGGAGGGGGTGCGGTGATACCTGGCCGTCCCTTGGCGCAGAACTCTGCGCACGCCTGTAGCTGCCGAGTAGGCCGTTGTGAGAAAATGTACGCCGCGAAGCCTTATACAAGAAGCGTGCTACCAAATCTGCCCCGTCGACATCCGAAAATACGGACTTCAGTGGAGACAAAGAGGCAGCAGGAACCACGCTTCCCAGCCACGGCGCGGTGCAATAACGGCTGCAACGACGCGTAACCATGCAGCGAGCGGGGGCGGCACTGCCGCGCCAGCACTCCTCACGGCCGTTCAATATATCGGTCACGAGCCAAGTGCGCATGCGTCCTCCCATCATCCACGTATAGACAGCCATCATCTGCGACGACAACAATGCTCCCGCGACTCAATTCTTCGCCCACGCCGCGCGGGAACATCCGACAACAACCGCGAGGTCGCACGTCAGAAGACAGTCGGCTCGTCCCACAAAGCATGCAGCCGGTGGTGGCCGCCGCCGTATCTTTCTTTCTGCAGCGTATGCAAACGTGATGCGTCCCAACGACCACGCACCGTGGCGGCCCAGTATGGCGACGGTCACGGGATTCACGAACTCGCCGTCCTCGGACGCCAACAACGGTAGTTCCGCGCGAGCGCCGTCCTCATCTGCAGTTCCACGCATCGTGCGCAACGGCCGCACCCTTTCCACCGAACAGGCCCAAAACGCTCGCACGCCCACGCTCACGAATCAGTTGTGTGCACTAATACACACAGCAGGTCCACCACAGGCCAACTGTGCACAGGGTCGCGACCTCCGAAGGTGTGGAACTTGGCAAAACCAACGGAAGTATAGAAAACGGCACATTGGTAACTTCGGTCGCGCATGCAACGCCATGCACTGGCGGACGTGTTGGTATTCAAATCCCCACCTCCAAAGTTACTGTGGCCGCTGGACAACTGCAGCTGGAAGGTATGGACTGTTCATCGCAGACAGGGTTGACGCAGAAATTTCGGTGGTAATCTAAGTTGTACATCTCAACAAGCCGAAACAACAATCACGGAAGAAATATATACGTGAAGAGAGCCACACCCGTTTTGTTTACGCGTTTCTTATACGTCTGTGACTGTTTCATTACGGCTGTTAGGATGTAAATGTCGTACAGACATCCTCACTGGCAAAGGCTTTCATAAAAAAATTAAAGAAAAAAGGTGGACTTATAAAGATGTATGAAGACGTAGCCACACAGAGTCAACATCGCATTGTATACATACTAAACAATTTCAATGCTTGAAGCCCGACAACCTCCCCGGGAATACCTATAGGCCGAGTGCGTCATCGGATGGAAGTCTCAAAAAGCACAAGTATGAAACATCATCGCGGAATAAATGCAACGCACCCGACGCGAACGCCTGTTGCTAAGTGCTACTTTTGAAATACAGTATACATTTCCAGCAATCGCAACCAAATCAGCATCACTGTAAGGTCGCCTAAAGGGTCATCTCACGAAGCCTTGTGCACACGTCTCATTCGCATCGCACTGCAGCTGCATGGCATACCAACAAGTAAACGTGAAGACGTACCACAGCGCGCCGTCGACATTGCAACGCCACCTACACAGAAGTCCGCGCGACCTTTAGAAGCTGCGCTACCGGATGAAAGCACAGCCCTGTCTACGATCGAAAATAAAACTTGGCGCATGCGGTCCCTACGACGCAAGCTGCGCAGGCATGTTTACCTGCCGAAAACCGGCTGGGAGGGCCCCACGCATACACCACGGATCGGACTTCAAACGAAACAAAACAAAAAAGGCGCGCAGGCTCCAGCCGACGTCATCCAGCTCGAGCGGGGGTGGCTGAAATTATACATTCAGAGCGCATCAGCATTTCGCCTCGCCCGCAGTGCGCCATCCTGCATGCTGCACGCAACGATTACGCCGCTTTACTAAAGTATCTATAGCGACGTTGGATTCACTCTACACTTTTCTTGCTGCGCCACCAGTGCATCGCCGAGCTAGCGCTTAAAAAAAAGATGTAGTTGGTTAACCCTCTTCTACTCTAGAAAACGCGCGAGCACGCAAGCATGCCTGGCCCAAGGGGAGAATTTCGGACGCAGACGCGATGAGGTGCTGCTGCCGATGCCGCTGCGGAATGGGCACGGGCGGGAGCAGCGCGCAATGTTCGCGCATGTTAGGGAGTCGTGTGTATACGCCGACACGCATGGCTGGAGGCGCGTGCTCGCGGAGAACGAACGTCGGCCTTCTTCGGTACATATGCATCTGAGAGTGTCAGACTGTAGGGATGATGCGCACTCCCATGCACCCATGCACGCAGTGGAGATCGCAGACGCCAATTCGACCCCGGGGGGGTTTGAAACAAAAAGATTTAAAGAGAATTGCTAGTATGGACATTGAGGCTGCCAAGTGAGGCCGCCATCATTGTAAGGATAGGGTGAAACATCCGCATTCAAGTGAGGAGAGTGACTTTTTTTTTTCAACCGCAGAGCACGGCAGGAGCTTAAAGGAGTCCAGTTTTCTTTTTTGTTTCTTCTACAAATTGACTGGAGACCAACGCATCAAAACTGATCTCTATATGTTACATTCTGGTCGGGAACAACGATCCCTTCAAATGAATATTAATCTGGCACTTCCATAGACAGAGCAAAACAACTTCACTTCTAAGCGAGCACAGAGAATGTTTTCGAGATAAACGGTAAGCATGCGCTGGTTTCACTTATATAGCGGTAAAACGTCGTCAAAGCTGCCACTCTAGCATGATATCTTTATTATTTTTTTTACAGCGATACCTGTATATGGCTATATATAGCAGAAACGAAAAACCATCCGGCAGCGGTGTCCCGAGCGGTCTCTATTGGTTGTGTTATCTACTAGAGATATAGTCTCCATCGGTTACGTCATTTCCCACGTCATACCCAAGCGCGCGTGCCATTGGCTGCGTTGTGAGTGACGCGGTTCATGGCGTCGCGGCCTTGGCTCCGAGCACGCACGCATCAGCTTCTACTGAGAGCTTCCACATGGGTGAGCCACGAACAACTCTAGAAGAGTGCCGACCGACGAAACGTGAAAGAGCTCGCATTCGCCGGGCCGACGGTGAAGCGCCGGTGGCGGGTGGATCCTGCAAACCACGCCGCCGAGTTAAGTCTCGATGTCGAACGCTTGCAACAACGCCGCGCCGAACAAGCGACGTTGCGGGCACAACGGGATCAACGTGCACGATTGCGGGACCACGCGAGTACGCGAGGCGGGAGTTTCTCCAGCGCCACATTGGCTTCGCCTGCGACCTCTGTGACCGCCTCTGATCCGAGAACAACCACTGTGATTGACGCACGGCGAAAAGCATTTAACCGCTCATTACACTCCTCCACGACCGTTATCATGCGCGGCACAATGTACGGCATGCGAAATAAACGCTGTGGTGAAGCGAAGCCAAACGTGTGTCTAACCTCATAAAGCAGCACGAACATGTAACCAATAATTGTGAAAAGCTTCAGCGCCACGTCTGGTTGAACCCACTGCTAAACAGCGGGACCGCACTTTTCAGCTTTCGCTGGTTAACCATTTGAACGGAGTGCTTGGGTGGTGATTTCTTTTTCTTCTTTTAAGTCATGTTGGTTTCAACTGGTTAGGGTATGTCCTAAACAGTCAATCTTAGCGCTCTTTGAGTATATAAGACAGCATATTAGAAGAAAAAATGAAGTTGTAAAGTTGAAGTTCACATCAGGAACACCAACGCGCAGTGTGGCATCGCAAAATCTGATTCGAATTTGTACTTGGGTCATTCACCATTGTACACGAGAGCTGCCAGGTCGTAGACGGACTGATAGCTTCGTATACCATGCACAGGGAAGGCAGGGAATTGAAGAGGCAGTGACGTACCGCGGCGCATACGATTCCAAGTTCCCAGCATGTTTCAAGCTTGCCTTCTCTCTTCCAGCACTCGTATTGTGATTTTGCTCTTCTTTTCCTCACCAATGTAACTATGAGTGTGTAACTGGTACACCCCGTCAAAATAGTCATTTCACGGATGACAAAACTAGTCACTTCGTCACAAAGATATGTTCAGTACACCGTAACTGAATATTCGTAATCGCAGTAGGCCTTGTAATGAATGTACTGAATATAACACAATGCGGGAGATCGCATAAGCCGAAAGCTCTTTTACCATGGAGACAGCGGGCCAACATTGAAAGCCGCGTTCCAGTAGTGAAGATTAACTGGTTGCATACATGCAAGTTCGCATATCTGTAAGCGTGATTAGCATAGCTATCAGATCTGAATAGTCAAGGCACCGTTGCCTCTCACGGCCTCTTAACAGTCGCGCAACCACGAACGAAGGTCGACTCTCGCCTACTCGCGGAATTGCTTTCAAACCCGTCGAACGTCATAAATAGTATCTTATTAGTACGCGTTAAGGCTACGTGTTCCAACGACAAAGAACCAAACATTGTGCCATAAAATGTCTTCCGTACATGTCGGCTCTGCTATGTGACGGCACAGTATCGGTCGTTGAAGAAATCTGAGGCGGACTTGAGCCAAAGAGCAGGGAGCTATATGACGTGTCTTCGTTTCCGAGGGGATAGTAAAACAAAAGGTTATAGTATGAACGTTCGAACGTCAGTTTTGTGAATAGTTTCACGGCGCTTATTTGTGTAGCTCATTTAACGATACGTAGCTTTCAAAGCAGCGCACGTATGCTGTTCCTCGAATCTCACCCCCCCCCCCCTATCTCTTTCTCTCTCTCTCGCCTATCTGCTCTGAGTGAAGCGATAGCAGAGTGAGTGGTATCTCTGACACGATAGCTCCTCTGCGTATTTCCATTTCGCTAAACGAGACGAACCGCGGCGCATTAAGAGAACGGATGCGACGATTTCCTCCTGTTTTTACACTGCGCATCCCTTCTAGTACATGACATGCCGCCCTCTCCCTATACCGTTTGCGCTATACGTAACGTTGCATTCAAACTACAGGCCCAGATTAGAATTGTCACGCACCGGTCATTTGCAAACGCATACAATAGACAAAACACGCGATACGATTGTGTCAACGTCACAAAATTGTGAGGAGGATATTAAACCATAACGCACTCTAGGAATATATCTTTCCCTTCTCTCGCACTATCTCTCTCTTACGACGTGTACAGCAGTCACCACAAACCTCTCCAGGAAGACGGGGTTCGATAATTCGCAAGCGACGTCTCCCGCACCGCGACGACCCCGTTATTCATTTTCAAATAGTCAAATGCTTAACAAATCGTGCACCTATCCCGTATCTGGGCTGAATCACGCAACAAAATCGCTCCAGACACCGGACAAAGGGCGAGAGGGAGGCGCCACGCCCACTGGTCAACAACGGCAGGGAGATGGGAAGGAATGTGGCTCGCGCATATCTTCGCTCAGTCCCGGAAACTCTCTCACCGCAAAACGAAAATAAAAGATAAAGGCAGGCGCGCCGACCGGACGACACGCGAGGTTTCCAATATAGACCGCACAGCCTCGCGTATGACGTTCATCACGGCGGGGAAAGCACAAAATAATAGTAAATAATGGCGCCTTGTGCATGGGGACATCTGTCTACAGACGTCCGCGCGCTGCCCGCCACGGTGCGGCCGTGTACGCGGTTGGACGTGGCGCGCTGACCAACGCCGCCGCAACGCGGTGCTTGTCACCGATGCGCGGCTGAAAGCCCGCAAGTTCTGTCCGCGATCGTGTATCGATGCTAAATATAAAAAAGAGAGTCCATTATTGGGTCTCGCTAAATGATTCACGAACACTACAATAGTTGCAGCGTATCACTTGGGTTTTTCCCTTGGCTCAAGAATAACATGCAGTGTTAGCTTTTAAAAAAATTGTTTTAGTTTATTACCATTCTTTAACAAAAGAATAATGACTGCTGCACATACAAAACATTTTAGGATATTTTTGTTTCTTACTTTAGGGGCGGTACGTGACCAGTCACGATACGCGTCAGTGAGGCGTCACTCATCCCAACGTATGCTCTAGCTATACTGTTGAAGCAGCGCACAAAAGACAATCAAACGCGCACAAGAATGACGCAAACGAATGCGCTCGTATTCAGAGTCATTTTTTACGCGTGCGCGAGTGCGTCCTTAGTGTGCAGCTTTGTCCATATATCGTGCCTTAAAACCCGGCTCGTCAGTACATGCTTAGTATGCTCTTGAACCTTTTTTGGAAGAAGGAAAGGTCATCGCAAAACTCGGAATCGCTGGCTTCCGTTAGAGCGGTGTGTATAGTCGCGGACGCCCAAAACAAGAGGAAGCAGCATGGACAGACCATGCCATTCGTCCGGGGTCTGTTTCTCCACTTGCCATATATATAGACGTTTGCTCCAGACAATGCAAAACGAGGAAAGACACTTTCCTCAACACGTCGTTTTTCGGCAGCGTGTATAAAGCGCCATTTGGAATCGCACTGAAACCCACGAGTGTGCACTGTGGCTGTAAAGATGCGCGAAACAGCTCACGCGCGTTTAACCAGACGAGCGCGACAGAGAGACTTTACGTCCAAAATAGGCGCCAACGAAGGAAAATTCGCAATAAGGACCGGACGCGGGAAAGAAAAGAAAAAAAGAATGAAAAATGAAGAGAGAAATCACGTCATACTCGTTTTCCTCATACTGCGGTGCTTGACCTTTTTTGTTTTTTTTTTTATAGTGACGCAGTTGTTTTTCAAGGCCACACAGGTAACATGAGAAACAGAAAAAAAAAAACGCGCCCTGGCAAAAAGGGGTTGTCGGTGTATAACGCCAAAACCACCGGCAGTAGCAGCAGCAGCAGCAGCAGCAGCAGCAGCAGAAAGCAGCAGCAACAGCCCAGCCAGCTCGAAAGGAATTCCGCCCCCTCAGAATAACCGTTCGAGAGCTCGGGAAGACAACATCGACAAAAAGCAGCCGCGACGCCAGGAATAAACTGCTAGTGGAGCACGCGACGGGGTGGCACCACCGCGAGTCCCAAAAATCCGAGACTTCTGGCGCGAACGCGGGCACCACCACGAAAAGAGTAAAAAGAGAGGGAGAAATAAAGAAAGAGAAAAGGAAAAAAAAAGAAGATGCGACGAGTGGGCCGGCGCCGGCAATCTGTGGCGACAGCCGGGACTCACTGTCGAGACACCGAGCGCTGCAGTGAAGCCAAACGACCACCGGAAGCCATATCGCTGCATGATGGTACTGGCGACTTCCAAACGCGTCGTTATATGTGTGAAAAACAAAAAAACAAACAAAAAAGACATTACGCTTCTACAGAGCCGGTCACAATGGCAAACTATACGAACTATAATCGCAAACGGCGCGCATAATGACGCCAGACAGGCCAAGACAGGCCAGGACCACTGAAAGGGTCGAGCAGAGGCGACTGCCGCGTCAGGACCACAGATAAAACAAGTTACACAGATAAAACAAGTTTCAAAACTGTTTTTAAACTTTTTTAAGAGAGCGAGCTGAATAGAGACGCCTGCGTGGTCGTCAAACCTCACTCTACGAGTGTTCGTTCACACGCGGTCAAATCTCTTGATTTCATTGATTGATATATGGGGTTTAACGTCTCAAAACCACCATATGACTATGAGAGACGCCGTAGTGGAGGGCTCCGGAAATTTCCACCACCTGGGGTTCTTCAACGTGCACCCAAATCTGAGCACAGGGGCCTACAACATTTTCGTCTCCAATCGGAAATCCAGCCACCGCAGCCGGGATTCTATCCCGCGACCTGCGGGTCAGCAGCCGAGTACCTTAGCCACTAGACCACCGCGGCTGGGCGGTCACATCTCTTGATGATGCCGCGCAACATATACTATGCGTGGTCTCATCGGCATAAAACGTCGCTTTAACTCGTATACATGGACGCGTTGCACCCTGGGTGCCAGAAAAGGGAGCTGCGACCGAATTGAACTACCAAAAAAAAAAAACGAGAAGGAGCACATGCACCGTAGGAAGCAACACTTCTCCTTGCTACGACATCTCCTCGTGCAAAGTATATAGCGCTGGTCAAGCCTCGCATGCTGTCACTTCACTTGCAGTGCGTTAACGTATTTGGGAGCAGCGATGCGACGTGTGTTCAGGACAAAAAAATAAACATCGCGAAAAATGGGGCCTTGAATTTTGGGCAAAATTAGGTTACCGCAAGAGCTGCCGCTGCTGAGTGACATATGGAGAATATGAATTCCCGAATATGTTAGCATGCATTACGGCAATAAAATGCGTACGTCACCACTGCAACACTCCGATAGCGTGGGCTTCAGAAGGCAAGGCATTCTCTCAGAAGGCATTCTCTACCATCACATTACCTTGCGCATATTTAATTAACAGCACCCACAAAGACCAATGTGCGAACTACGACCAGGATGTGGGGGTATTTAGGGAAAATTACGAGTTACTGTATATGACACCTTTAGGGAGGATACAAAGTAACTCTAGGAAACATGTGCACGTGGCGCCATCTGTCATCGGCCACAGTGGTGGCCAGCATGAACTGAATGGAAAATAGGCTAAAAGAATCATATCTGACGAAAAATGTTTGATATTAAAAACGACTCCGGCTTATATGCAATCGTAACGTTATAGCCAGCTTCGTTTGAGCGTGAAGAAAAAGAAGCCAGTGAAGAAGCGTTTATCCTATCGTCTGTATTTCCCTTCTTCACTGGCTTCTTCACGCTGAAACAGAGCTGCGGTATAACCTTACGATTTCATCGTGCACCGGCTCACCCAATCTGTAGTACTTGTCGCTTAAATGCAGCGGAGGCTTGTTTGAACATTCTGCAAAAATTACAGTGTCACACTACAAACCACGTGGTTTCCCAGAGTGTTTAATCAAATACAATGGTGCCCCATGTGTTTGTAATGGGCGGTGTTCAATTGCCCTGGAAAGTCACATCCCTTGTAGTGTGATTCTACAATTTTACCAATATGTTGCAGTGGGTTACTGTTACATATTAGCCGGAGTAGTTTTGAATGACGAGCTTTTTTCTCAAGAGATGCGATTTTTTTCGCCTGTTTCCCGATCAGCTATGGCAGGCCACCGTTGCTGCCGCAAAGAGATGGCACCACGTACAAGATGTCCCTAATTTCTGGGAATGTGTGAATGTATCTCTATTCGGTACCTCCAAACCTGTATTTCGGGGGGAGGGGGGAGCCAATTCAAAACTATAGAGCCATTTTTATTCTTCTTTGTAATAAGCCAGCTGGAGCGAGTATTATGTGCACCAACTATATTTCATTTATTTCTCATTTTGTGCGGGCGTGCTATCAATCCCAAGAAAGGTCGGAAATTCGTTTTGAAATTACTTCACGCGCAACGGTCTTTGGCGCTGGCACTGTTGAATGAATATGCAGTAAAACGAGATCTGAAACTTCCTTGTCAAATGTCTGAACATATAAAAACGTAGTGTGAAGGGGGCGTTCGTAAATAATAATAATAATAATAATAATAATAATAATAATAATAATAATAATAATAATAATAATAATAATAATATATTTAACTACTATTAACAATAATAAACCTCGCTTTCAAGTCGACCAGCACACGTAGTGGTTCAGATTGAAGTTTGCGATAATAGCAAGGGTCAGACGGCTCATATGAAGCCTAAATCGCTTACGCAATTAGAGCCTACAGGCGAACGAATTCGAAGTTTTTGTTCAACGTTACGAAAGCGGACAGTTCAGAGAGAGGCGCAAATGTACGCACATACACATACACACGCTGGGGTATACCCTACTCTATAGAGCAGCTGGTTCACAAAATCGGGGTCGCTACAAAAGTAGGCCCGTCCGTTTCGTTTCCTGAAGCGAGGCGACGAAAGAGGGTTAATAACACGAGGAAAGTGACATCCAGCCAGCGCGCCCATCTCGGCAAAAAAACATCGGTGAATTGCGTATATATACAGGTTTGTTGTCTCAACTGCGCGCGTCCTCGATTCGCCGTTTACTCGCTCAGTTTCCCCTCCCCCGGCGAAGTGCGCAATAACGCCTCGGCGCGTTAACTAACGCCTGGCTATTACGTCTCTTCCTGCTCATCACTCCATGATATAG
The DNA here is from genome assembly GCF_043290135.1 of Rhipicephalus microplus. Classification (NCBI taxonomy): domain Eukaryota; kingdom Metazoa; phylum Arthropoda; class Arachnida; order Ixodida; family Ixodidae; genus Rhipicephalus; species Rhipicephalus microplus. The sequence continues at coordinate 115,726,469 of NC_134703.1, read as the reverse complement.
TATAACGAAAGTAAACGTCTTTATGCATGCGTATAATACCTGCGAGATATCGCCATTGCACTACATACTATAGGCTTTGAAAAAACACCTCGACGAACGTACCCCTTGTTCGTTTAAAGGCCTGACCACACATGCGCGTTGCAACGCGCTGACGCACTGTGACGCGTACGTGCGGTCCGGAGGAAATGTATAGAACGAAGAACGCCACACTTCAACTAAATTTCATTGCGCACGAAAACACGTGCTATATGTAAACTTTAGTTGAAGTCTGACGTTGTCGATGTCTCCCTACCCGTCCTCGTCCTGTTTGCGAGTATTGTGATATACGTATACCTATAACCAAAACCAACTATAACTCAGCTGCCTATGCTTATAGCGAGTTATGCGAATATCAATAGCTAAAGCGAGAGTTCCTATAATGTAGCCTGCACTAACGAATTTCGTTTCCCGATCTAAATTGTGTTGCACAAGCAATAAAATGCATTACTAGTGTGCAAGCACAGGCGCCGCGGTTACACGCTGTTAAGGCATCCTGCACTTCTGAACACGAGGTTGCAGGTGCGACCACCGACCGTATTTCGACGCATCAGGAGAGTGGGTGGAATCCGATAACGCTAGTGCATTGTGCTATTTAAAGTTGGGCGTTAAACAAATACGGATGATGAAAAAAAAAACTGATCCTGGAGCCTACAACACTGCTCCTCCACTCGCAGCTATACTTCTTCATATATAGGGTCAATGTGCAGATGCTTCGGTAATGAATACAGTGAACAATACAGAAACATACAGCAGTGATCACGAACGGTCAAACGGGAGGTATATAAGCTTCGACGTCTCGACACAAGAGCACTCGATCGTCAGAAGCACGCACCCGATTAAATCCCGGAAGCACACACATGTTGCACTCTGTTTACGGCAGCTATACGAATAGCATAGCAGTTTTTAATCTCAAAAATCAAATTATAGCTCGCTCGCTCCAGGGCTACCGTATTAACGCGCATATAAGCAAACCTCGAACCTACAAGCCCACAACGAGTCGACCGCGACGTTCCGACTGAAACCACCTCATCGACCTTCACCGCCACCAACTAATAATCAAGCGTCATTCAATACTGCCCTCATGAACGTGGCAATGGCATTGAGTACATGACAATGGCATTGTCATGTACATGACAATGGCATTGAGTAAATTTCAATGGCATTGAGAACTTGACAATGGCATTGAGTACATTTAAATAAACAACGTGGCAATAGAATGCATTATCGAGCGGCATCTACTGAGAAGCATAAACAATGCTTGGCCAATACGCAATCAGCCCGCATGTACGGCGGCCGGCGCTTTCTTTTGAACGGCCGCAGAGTGCTGGGTGGTCGCATGAAAGTCAAAAAGGCTCGCACAACGCAAACCTCGAGGTTATTACTTTAGCATTGCGCTACATTTCTGCAGTTCAATGTCCTCAGCACTCAATATAGTGCATCTCATATAAGACAATACGCGGGCCGACTATCCCGTTTAAATTATTGCCCAGAACTGCACATGTATCTGCATCACCGGGATGAATTAGTTGAGAGACGCCCGTAAACTCACCAGAACACCCTCCGCGCGCTATTACACGAGTGTGCACCAGGCATTAGTTCATAAAATTAAGCTGTGGAACTTGTGGAAGTGCCACAACCGCGGTATGATGCCGAAGTGGGAATAACGAACGGTATGTTTTTTTTTTTTTTTCTTAACTTGGGGTTCTTTGACGTTCGCTAAAATCGAAGTACGCATTATTATTTTATTTTGCACAAGGCTGGCAACCAAATCTGAGCCATTGTGCATAGCAGCGCGACATTTTTTACCACACCGCAACGATTTCGTGTGGTTCGCGTTTGGATTCCTGCGGACAAACTTCGAAATCTGGCCTCGGGGCAAGAGCCGCTAGAATGTCACCGATTCACAACTTTCAATTTTTATGAATAAACTCGGATATGAGGATCGTTAAGGAGCGGTTGAATACGGTAGCTTTAAAATACGCTTTAATTTGATTTTCGGGACCAACAACGCTGGCGAGCGACTTAGTACGTGCGCGGCACTTCACGTCGTAAACAGAGCGTAACGCCTGCCGCCCGGCGGCTTCCGCGATTAAATCGTGACGACGCTGAAGATCGTTTGAGATATAAGGGGCGTCTAAACGCGGAGCCCGGCGTACCACGAGCGCGCGTTAGGGCCTTCCTAGTCCGTGTGGCAGCTTGGGCTAGTTGGTATGACATGACGATAGTTATGCCATACGTGTCTTTCGTGTCCTTCTTGTCTCTGTGTCGTCGTTTTGTTCTCGCGCTATAACTATCGTCATTCCAAGTCCGATTCGTCAATACCCTGTCCCGCCGATTTATCCTAACTTTATTACCTAACTTTATTACCCAAGCCTAACTTTATAACCCAAGAGAGCTATACCGCGAATAGTACTGACTGGTCGCAGTTTATGTACACCACCACTACACGCCGCTGAACTGTAGATAAGAGTAGAAAGCCGAGTAGGGCTCACTGGAGCTTTCGCTTCCCCCACCTGTACTCTTCGAAATGGTAGATAGAATTGATTGACTTACTGATATAAATTGGTTGAAAATGTAATCACTAAAAACACGATTTTTCGCAGTCCAAAACGAAACTATGCATTAAAAATGCATTACGCACACACACACACATACACACAGACACACACACAGAGATTGCTATTTCACTTAATGTAGATTTCTTTGGTATACGAAGCAAGCGCCACTTTATCAATCTGCAACTGCCGCGGCCAGTTTATCGAACCATGCGTGACCACTGGACCACGGCGGCGGTTAGTGACACGCAAGCAGAAGGACTTGTTGCTGGGCTAATTGGCCTCGAATCGCATTCATAATGTAGCGCAAAAAAAAAAACGACAAGACGGACACAAAGAAGGCCACACCACAAGCGCTATAGAGTCTTTTTGCGCCACATTATTACTGTGACAGGCAGCAGAGGAAAGCGGAAACACGGCGGACGCTTCCCCATCACAGTGTTAAACTCCTATAAAACACGCCTGAATGGAATGAAACGTCATTTCTTGGATCATTTGACTTTTAAAAAATAAAACTAAAATCAGCACGCCCTATCGTGGACGGAGCAATGGTCTGTAAAAGATCAACATGTGCATATTCGTTATCGCTTCGGGAGGCGATTTCGATGAAAAAATTCCAATGAAGAAAATAATTGCAACGCTGTCGTGAAAGGGTTAAACCAGATGCAAGGTCTCGCGATTCAACCGTTCTCAAGCATTCGTTATTGTTCGTTGTAGGCGATGAAGCGTGTTTAAAAAAAAGCAGAAATAAAAAACACTAGAGAAGTGCGCACACAGCCGTCGCCCTAAGTTCATGACGCTCGTTACGCAACCATGCGCGCATGCGCGGCGGATGAGCTCTTCCCTGCCTAACAGAAGAAAGTACGGGAGAAGTGGAAGAGGAGGAGAAGGAGGGTGAGAGGAAAAGAACCATCGAGGCACTTGCGACAAACAAGAGGTTGGAGCAGTGAAGAGAGGGATGGAGTCGCCGGATGCGCCATGTCTTTATTATTTGCTCGGCTGTCAGCGCAGACAGTCGAGGACGAAACTGTCACACGCGGTCAAGGACAACACAGGACGAGACGAACATTCTTCGTCAAAGATATTCGGGACAGGGAGCGTCTCCAAGACACTAATTAGAGGTTGCTGTCGTCACGCGACCTTGTAGTAACATCAACGGTGAAACTACGGATCATTGCAGACGGTGTAAAAACCAATGCTGTAGAAAGTAGGCAGGCGGTCGATCAAACTGACGACTGTGTTAAGTGCTCGCGTACGCTTCCCTTCACTGTCGACGATTTGCGTAAACCCTGTAAAACACATCTCTGTCTATACACATGTCGTCCCAGTAACGTTTCGTGGAGTTGTAGAAGGAGCATGGGAATGAACTGTGTCTAGCCTGGTTAATCTTATCGATTCATATGGATGACTGTTTCATTATTATCCAGGTATACAGGTCTACACCATCAACGAAAATGGGTCGGCATGTTCTTTCCTTCTGTTCATATGTAGTGTAAACAGTTACAAAGCATATAGTGATCTATTAAGTCGGTTTCCCAAACTATACACAACTGAAAGAGCTAAATATTTTACAATCGCTGTGAGCATGGAACGCGCCCATAAATAAGAAAAAAGTGCATATACACTCGCGCTTCTGACAGAGGAGCACAACCAAATAACTAAAGCGCGAACAAATTGAATTCCTAAGACTACAAACTTCCAATATGCCTACGGAGGCACAGGCCGTAATCAAACGTTCAAGCATTGGTCAGAGGAAAATAAGCGATTAATCGGTCTACGTATCCCACAGTGCGCTCGAAAACACCACTAAAGCCAAGTGTGAGAGGCAACAGGCATGTGATGACGCACTATTACGTGCGCAGTAATTTTTCTTTTCGTTTTTTTGCGCGAACCATGCAAAAGAGAGAAGAAGCATTATAGAATGAGGCAAGGAAATCTGCTTTGCTTGGGCTAAAAAGTTACGAATTGGACTGGTCTTGATGAGGCCACCAAGGTTGGCCACCATGGGAGGTTGACGTTCATTCTTGAAAGGTTTGACTGCGACAATACAAATACACAGACGGATACAGTGCCCCGTAACACGTTCTGTGTATGCACTTAGACCTCTCAAGAATGGTCTATCCTGGCTTGAGCACAAAACCAAGAAGCTTCCTCGAAGTGTTGGCCCATGCCACACCTTCGCCCTGCGGCCCCTGTTAACAACGCACGCTAAAGCGTCTTCGTCGCGACGCCTCGGAACCCAGATAGGAAATGAAGGGTTATAACACGAACACATACGCTCAAACTAGTAATAACAGTACACAGCAGGCAAACTGCCCTGTTTCCGACTCGGTCGATACAGGCGTCAGGCAGCCCGAGCGCTGTGTACTTACTCTACACGCCTCGGGGCCCAAACACCGGAACCTCGAACCATTTCGGGCAGTGTGCAGAGCCACGGGTACTGCGTAGATGCATTCCACGGGCGCCGCGCCGACGTTAACCTTACAACGCCACTTTTTTGTTATTGTTATTATCGTTGGTAGTTTCTTTCTGCTTTTTTTTTTTTTACAGCGCGGAGCATCAGGGGACTCGGCGAAAAGAAATTTCAACAGAGCGAAGGAGTCCGAAAAGCAAACCAAAGTAAACAGACAATTTGGAAAGCAGACGGGGGACCACCACGAAGAGCAGAAAAAGGATCTCCGACGAAAAGCCTCCGGCCCACACAGGGCGCGCTGCCTAGTGAGGCCAGAATGATGATAATAAACAGTGCCTCGTAAATGGGGGACAAAAGTGAAACGGTATGGCAGGAGCGTAGAGGAAAGTACATTGGAGCGTATAATGATAATTACAAATGCTATAGCTTTTCCTGTAAACTAACAAAACAAGAACAAAAACCACACAGATATTTGCTGTTTGCATAACCTCACACGTATTTGCCTGGCTGCGAAACGCACTTCAAACGCGAGCGCTATCTTCGGCAACGTTCGGAGCGGTCGAAATCAACGACGCGCCTACACAGGCCATCACTGAACAAACAGCTGCGGCCTGGACATTCCACACAGCGTTCTCAACAACGTGCAGCGCGCATCACCGCAAAAGCATTCAACTTGTTATTCGCAGAGGATCTGCTTCAATTACGGCCACACAACGACACGACGTCGCAGTATACATACAGGAGGTTAAGTACAAACGAACTCACGCCTCAGCAATAAAAGAAAACTCCCTCCGCACTTAAAACTACTTTTTTTGTTTGTTTACTTTGGAATTCACAGAGCAACGCAGTGGCCGGGCCGCAACGAAAGCACGGGAGAGAGTGAAAATGTGGGCCCGGATGCTTCGCGCGTTTCGTCCAGCCACACGAGAAGGTGACGTCACAAATGTCTCCTCCTCACGCAGCTGTCACCGCACTTCTCGGCTTGACAGGCCAGACAAGATGGCAGGAAGGAAAATGGGGAGTGTGTGTGTGTGTGTGTGTGACAGACGGGGTAAGGGGTACAAAAAAGGGGGGAGAGAAGTTGTGAAGAGCAAGTCGTATCTCTCTACGGTAAGGTGCATAGACGCCGGTTATTTCAGAGCGCAAATATACAGCCACGAGCGCGCAACACATCATTTCGCACCACTTCCCTTCGCCGAGAAACACGCGAACAAGCCCTTGCATAGAGATCGTCAGGGCAGAGATGGACGAGACTGTTTTTTTTTTTTTTTGTTTTTTTCGACGGCTATATATATTCTCGCTCCACGACCATGCAAGCGAGGAAAGGACGCTCACCAATGAAACCGGTGCCAAGCACCGGCGCCAATCCGGCGTTGTCGTTCGCCGGCAGCGGCTTAGCGTTGAACGCAAGCCGAGCCGCCACCACCGCCGGCTTCTTCTCCACTCCGCTGGCGCAACAGCGCTCGCCTCTCATGGCACCCGCTAGGCCTTTTCTCCGAAAACGAACATCGCGGCCGAAAATCACAGACGCCGAGGCCAGTAGCAAGGAGAGGACGAAGATGCACTCGACGCGAACGACACAGCGGTGTTGTCACGCGAAACAGACGCGCAGCTCGTCAAATCCCGCGCTGCGCACAATCCGGGCGAAGTCGACACATATTCCGCACAACCGCGCACAGATGGGAGATCCGCTTTCGGCACTACGAAGAGGCGCACCTCTTCTTCTCCGGGTCAGCTTGTCTCCTGCTCGCCTTTAATGCGTGGGCGGACACTGTGAAATAGGCGACGTTGTTATAGTCCGCGGTAGTGGCGGTCCCACAGAACGCAAATTGCGGGCGCACCAGCGCGGGCTCGGCAGATAGAGGAGGGAGATGGATCCGCGCAAATCGAGCGCCGGCACCGATGCTCGCCAAATGCGCCCTCTCCGGAGGAGGATGATGACGTAGAGGAGAGGAAGAGAGTGGGGGAGAGGGGCTAGCAAAATCGGGAACGGCCCGCTCTCCAGCGTGGCTTCGACGCCCTGCTGCTGCTGCTGATGATGATGTCCCTTAATACTTTTGTTGTTTCCTGCGGCCGTTTCTCTCTTTTAACGCTCTCCACTGCGCGGTTCTTTCGCTCTTGAAAGAAACACTGCTCGCGTTTTGCCGACTCGCTCGCAAGAGGCTTCGCTGAGCTCGGAAACGGCGGCGGAAAGGAGCGGCAGCATGACGTCATCCGGACGGGCCCACTCGCGAGCTTCCCGTCTCTTTGCCTTCGTCCTCTTCGTCCGTCCAGGGAGGGGGGTCGACTCCGGCGTCAAGCGCGCTCGCGAGCCTCCAACATCTCACAAACGAGCCACGTGGCTGTGAGGTTTTCCCGCGAATTTTACAACACCAGTTGCTTCTCGCCTCCGTACATTTAACTGGCGCACCTGAGGCCCGCAGAACACGAACGCGTTCGCGCATAACGCGTAGCTCTGGTCGTTAGTTAAACCGCGCCGATCACTGAGCTTAAGCTCATCTGCATTCATCGCGTGCCTCCGCGTAGCGTACTCCGGCGCACCCGACGCACGGTGAAGCGGGGCGTCTGCATTGGAGTCAAGGATACGAGCCGCGTCGGGGCATCAAGAGATGCTGGAACGCAACGTAACCAGCGGATAAGTGGCCTGAAAAGAATGGTTCATTGATTGGCGAGATGCATCGCTGTTACGTAACAGGGCACATGCATGAAACCGAACAGGTGAATCCCGTACATATCATTAACTAAGACCGCCCCAGCGATAAGGGGTCGACAGACGATGAATGATTGTTCGAGCACAACGCAAAAATAGGGCACATTTCTCGCGTCCAGAGACCTTTAGAGCGCCAGCGTCGCTTTATGGGGCACTAGGCGAGGTGCAAAGAGTACACAAGATAAGGGTTAACACTGATGACTATGTGATAAAAGGTCAGGACTATGCGAACGCTGAACGAAGTGAAACATGGCAGCCATACGTTCCTACATGACTCTCCCGGTTTCTCAGTGTTTCGTTTGCTCAACGAGCGAAATCATTAACATCGGGAAGTGGAAAGTGAAAAAAAAAAATACTGCAAAGTCGAACGTGGCGACCTTCTCGTGATAAATTTTCGCTAACTACCAGTACGTTAGTTGTATATACTTAAAATCAATAGTAATAATTGGTGGGATTTGAAGCCCCAGAACCATGACGTGGTTATGAGAGACTGGAGGGCTTAGGAAACCACACTATAGGGGTTTTTTTAACATGTCCCGATGTTTACAAGTACACGGGTCTTGAACATTTCACCCTCCATTGACAACGCAGCCGCCGCGGCCTGGATTCGATCCCCGACCTGCGGTTCACAAGTCACGTACCGCAACCATCGTGGCGTGTTCATACTACAGACCAACGAGAGTGCGTGATGGAGACATTTAAACAAGTGCTATCGCTGAAGTGCCGACGAATACAGGGGTCAAGGACAGAAACGGTATAGCTAGAGATTATACGTTGGAACTTAATCTGTGCCTCTCGAGTTACGATTGTTGGGGTTATAGTCCTGCGTCCCAAAGAGACGACACAATAACGAGAGACGTCGACGAGGAAGGACCGGAAATAATGACCGCATTGGGTTCTTGAGCACCAAAATCGAAGCGCACGGGCCTCTACAGTATATTCCACCGGAATGCGGCCGCCGAGCCCGGGATTCCATTCAGCAACCTCAAGGTCAGCAGTCGAACACCATAACAACACCACCACGGCGGGTTTTCTACTTACAAATCCAAAGAAATGATAAAGATCATTGTTGGGGTTTAACGTTCCAAAACCACCATATGATTATGAGAGACGCCATAGTGGAGGGCTTCGAAAATTTCGACCACATAGGGATATTCAACGTGCGCCTATATCTTAGCACCTCAATCATTTTCAAAGCCTGCATGGAGCGTTCTCTACAGAATTGAGTAAGAACACATGAGTGAAGTCGGTTCTCTCTGTTTCTGAATACGACAACAATGGGAATATACACAGGACAAGGGCTGGATATCTACTGTGTAAGGGATTTTTAGGCAATCCAGAATCATTAGTTAGCTGCCTGCATGCAACCGAAATTCCAGATGAAAGGTCTGTCTCCTCTAGTACTTCCCAGTCTGTGTATACAGGCTGTGCGAGTCATGAAACTGCCAGCTTGGCACAGACCTTGGGCTTCTCTGCGAGTCCCCGTTATGCAGTCAGATAGAACGTCAGAATAAACGCGGCATTTCGCCCTCATATGCGTATGCACAAATCACAGGCTCCAATGGGCACACACTACAAGCAGACGTAAGTCCGGACAGCCCGTGATCGCGCCTTCAAGGGCGGGACTATTTCTTAGGCCGAGGAGGCGGCGATCAGCTACCACTCTTCGGTCGTCATGGGCAAGGCCTTTCGGGGAGTTGTACCCAACTACAGGCAAAAGCGGCTCCACCTACGTAAAACGCGATATATTTGACACAATGCAGCATTCACTATTCGCCATTTCACTCTTATAGAACTGCGAGCTGAAACAAACAAGGGATGCATAGCCCGCTAGCGCGGGCTATTATATACGAGAAGACGACGACGCAACAAGCGCGAGATGGTCGCACGTGTTCCTGTACGCATCCGAAAAAAAACGGCTTTAGACGAAATACTTAAGCTACGCTCTCACAGCAACGACATCTGTCCGCTTGTTCCCACAAATTGGTGGCCCGAACTAGTGCGCTACAGGTCTATGTGTGCGCTGACGTTGTACAACGACTGTATTTTTTTTTTATTTTTTTGAAGGCCGAAGGTAACGAACGAGAAATAAGCTTAGCGCGCACACACAGCGTACAGGCTGTAACTGTTTGACCCACATAGCGACGGCGGGTAAGAAATAGAGAAAGACAAAAAAAAAAAGAACGACACAAGCAGCGCCACTCCCACCACACACTGGCCGGTATATCGCTGCTCAAAGCGTGGCCGGACCGGCTGTGACCGCAGTGACGCAACACGCAGGCGCGCATATACATACTCGGAAGGAAGAAGCAGCAGTTCTTCCTCAACGTGGGTCACGTAAAGCCAGCAGTCGCGCCGCTTCAGCGAGCACAACGCAAACAGATAGCCGCGTCGGTGTTTGTCTAGCGATATGCAGGAAGTGACGCGTCCGCCAAGAAGCCTCGTCAGGCATTCTGCTGGCAAGTTGGTCGGGCGGACCAAAGACCGCGTTGCCAGCCGGAAACAGCGTCTTTCAGTGCGCGCGTAAACCTCAGGCATGTTGCCAAAAGGGAAACAAACATGATACATCTGTGTATACATGTGCCAGAGGGCAGACGTAAAAAGTGGGTTATGTCTACGTGCAATATGCCACAGCTCCGAAGGTCGGTACATGTTTCGGTCAGCAACGTCCGCATTCAAGAGATGTTAATGCCAAATGACACATTATGGCTAAAAACAGAACACCGACGTCGACGGCGACCTAAATAAAGTGAAACGTGGTAGAAGAGAACCAACTAGCCCAGTCTCACATTTCTATGTACAGAGAAAGTTAATGCTTTAGAACTTAAAAACGTCATTATTGTTGTGTGCAGCACTTTAATAACCAAAAGCTCAAGGTAAATGTAAGCCATTAAGTGCGATTCTAGCGCTATTCAGGAGTGAGCCTGGCGGTGGAGCAGCCTATCGGTTTACTAAGTCACAACTCGACCACTCGCTGAAAATTAATAATATTAGCAACAAAATCATAATAGGAGTTCGATGTCAGACGTAAAAAAAATCCTACTTGTGATCATATCCGATATCTGAAAAAAAAGAAAATGATGCTACAGGTGGTTGAAAAGTTTCGTTTTCCCGCATTCGCGTGGCTCTGCGGGCCGCTTGTGCAACACGCGCTTCGTTGAGCCTATAGTTTCGATTTCGAGAAGTGCGTCACTGACGTTCGCTCGTTTGCGAGACTATAGAGAACCGAGCGCAAAACGACGCATTCAACGTGCCTGCGATGTGGTCGGCTCTGCTTACCGCCACACCATGACGTTTTGACACGGGAATTCACCACCACTCCACTGAGATGTCCGACAGCTAAAAGAAGTGACCGTAAAGCGTTACGACGGCTCGCTTAGAGGCCGCGCGCCACTTTGACGGTGCCACGCGTGTGAGCACCCGTGAGACGCGATCATACCTTGTAACAATAAGCAGTGAATGGGCTATGGAATGCCCTCTGAACACTCCCACTAGCGACTCGCCATTCGTCTTTTGCCGTCCCTCTCATAACCATTTGCTAACCCAGAGTCGGCAGTGATAAGCAAATGCCCGACGCACACGAATCGGTAAATGAGCCTATCAAGACAACTGGTACAGCTGTAATGCGTGCGAAAAATTCAGTTCCTGTGGCACACGTATATATGTTGCTGATGCGTGCTCCTGTCGTACAACGCAATACTACTACCTGATTTAAGCATATCTAGCAGTTTTCACATGTACAATGCTACATACGCCTTTACTAGTATCTCTATATTAAAACACACAGCTATCCGGAAGCTGCAAACCACTCACGCTGAACCAGCTATTGCGCCAGCTGCCACTAAGCCGGCTCGTCCGGCCATTAAGTCTTAAAGACCATCCTGAATGTCCCGTTCATTTGCGTGAGGTCTAGTAAGACCATCCCACTTTGATTTCTCAGCTTATCTTGCTCTAGTCGAGTCTGCTTTGTAGCAAACGTATACATAAAAATAACAACACATTACAAGGAACCCTTGAAGGACGAAACACCCCTGCACAAACCGAGCTATCTTAGTCAACTTCAAGCCACAACCTCCCAAACTACCATTGCAAACTCGACGACGGTCTTTTTAGAAGGCCGTGAGACCTCGCCGAACCACAAAAACGCGGCGCAATAAAGCCGCGAGCAAGGCAGTCTGTATGGGAAAAGGAGGCGGAGGTGCCGTGCCGACAGGTCGACTCTGACAAATCGGTCGTCATCCATCCCAACGCACCCGCAGGCACGGCGTAATGGCACCGCGACGCCGAAGTGCATCAACAAAGGCGCCGAATAACCAATTCACGGCTTCTAGGCCTGTGTGAACGCTTCAGAGCGTGTGAGAGGGTGAGGGCACGCGCAGGAAAGGGAACGAACCAGCAGGCGGCGTGGGATGTTAGATTTGCTCCCGAACGCCCAAAGAGTTACGCATATATAGCAGTGACTGATGCACAGAGGGGACCACGCTGCGCATCTATACATGCGGTAAACAAGCGGCGAAGGCACGACGAGGTTTATATACGTAGAGACTCCTCCGTTGGAGCATATAGCAATAAGTTATAGCCGTACACCACTAAAGCAGCGGCGCCACTCCGTTGGAACTAAACTGGGGCAAGCGTGGGCACGCGCCATTTGGGACTCGGCGTATGGAACGTATACACACAAATACGCAAGGCGGCATGCTGCAGATGGCAGGGGGCGTTTCTCGTTTAGTTCCGGGCGCTGCGTCAAGGTGAACGCACGGAACGGCCGTGTGCGCGCAAGTACACACACAAGCATGCACACACACAAGCGTCGTTTGAGAAAGCGGTTCCCTTCTTCCGCAGGCGCGGTGTGGAGAGGAGAGAACGAACAGGAAGGGGCCGTACCTCCACTCGGACAATAAGAGAAGGACAGCTCTCTGTCGCGAGCTATAGTGTTTGTACCTGCACCTCGCCCCACATTTAAAAAACAGAGCACGCATCACATTTGCGCAACACACGTGCATCTTTACAAGTGCGATGAGCTGCGATCAAGATGTAAGAGAGTGCGGATCCAGAGGCGTTCCAGGAAATGCGGCAATTAGGAGCGTCGTCCCGCCAGTTTCATCTCTTCATGTGCCCTTCGTAGGGAAACGAGCGAGAATCATGTCTCTCTTACCTGAACGAGATACGCATCTTTAGCGGTCCCGCTGCCTCGAATCATACGCTTTTTTTTCCTTTGTTGAGACGTTGGGCGCCTTTGCATTCGTATAACGGACGAATAGACTCCGTGGAAGCCCGCATTTCGTCTCTCCCGTTTGGAGACCTGCAATGAGGAAGCCCTATTTTTTTTCACCGTGGCTCTTTAGCGTGCGAAAGTAAGGACAATTCGTTGGCAGCCGGACGCTCTAGGAAGCATTTTCCCATCCTCGCTTTCAGAAGCACCGTGGAGCGTCTCGTGGAGGAATCTGTTTCACACACGGAGTTTCCTCGAACGGTCGGTCGAGAGTGCGAACAGGGGGTCGCTCGTGCTGCCCCCGCTACAGGGATGCGATGCAAACGATATATCGGGATGCGCAGACAGAGGCGACGGAATCGTACAAGAGGAGCGTGTTTACACGCGCATGCATAATATCCCGCATTAAATGAGGCTGTACTTCTGCGATATTTCCTTCAGTGCGCCTCCTTCTCACTCATGCTATGCCCTCCCCTCCCCTTTCGTTTGCTTCTGTGTGCTTGCGAGCAGCTTCAACGTTTTTTTTTTTTTTATTCCAGAAATTTTAACACGCGCGCGGAAAAGCTACGTTAACATTTCACCAAGAATACTGGCCCTGTGTACTTGCACAATATCTTACTCTACCGAAATTTTATAAGTATGAAGTGCTGAATATAGAATTAGGCATATATATAATGCTTCCGTCAAAAGGATGCGCACATGTCACGGATTAGCTCAAAGAAGCACATATTTAACAGTACTACAAAGTAATCTGATCTCTGTCTCTCTCTTATCAAATACGACGAAGACGAGTCGTCTTTGCAGTGTGGGTATTGAGTACCCACACTGCAACAAAGCACCGGCGTTTATGAGAACACTGCAGGCTCTCCCCAAGCCCGGTACTACATGTAACGTTTTCTAGAGAGGAGTGGGAATTCTATTGAGGCGACTTTTTTCACGTGGAAGTTCGAGCTCGCGCCCCATTTTCGACAACAGGGTGTATACGTGCACCCGGCTGGTCGCTTTTGCGCCGGTAATCGCCAATTCACGCGAACGCACTCCACCCGAATCGGAGCAGCTTAGAGCAATCCACGGGCACATATATCCGGCAGTCATAAACTCTAAAATCTGCGAGGTGAGAAGAACGGAAGTAAATTTGCCACTCTCCCACTCGCATCCGCTTCCGGCGGCTTAGCCAATCAAAGAGAGGCGAAGGCGAAAACACAGCGATATATATATACCCATAGCACACGCGTACTCTCGAAGTCACGTACAGAGCAGCCTCGCTGACAGCCCAGCACGGTTTCCGCGACGACGGATATGGCCGAGCAGTATTTTGGTCTCAGTGCATCCGGGCGGGCCTGAGCTTCCTGCGCGAGAACCCGTGAAATTTATGGCACCGACACGGCACCCACACACAGCCTTTCTGTCGCTATAGTGCTCCCACTGTTGCTGGTGTTGACGCCCTCCATGCGGCGCACTCGAGGGAAGTGCGAAACGATGGTTTACAGCGCTTACGTCGCTCAAAACGAGAAATCTGTCGCTACTGTGGAAAGAACACAGAAAAAAATGAGGTGCTCGACCTATCTCGCGAGATATATCCGTCCCTCGCCGGGATATCGATTTCAGTACGCGCTTCGATTGGCCTGCTACAAAATGAACGGCATGCCTCGAACCATTTTTCACGCCATACGTTAAACAGATCTCGTGTATGCGCCATGAGGACGGCTGAAGGGCAAGGAAGAAAGAGAAAACGTTACCGGACACTGCACGTCGCGTGGAATCTAAGGTTGAAGATACACAGTGACTTGGCCTTTTTTTTTTTTGTAAGGAGGTGAGAGGGGCAATTTAACCCTCTAAACTTCTCCCTCCATGGCTACGCCAGCGCCGAATCGCGAGATTGATGAGGCCGAACAAGAAGAGACGTCCAGTGCTGCATTACTATTCTTTTTTTTTTTTTACTTGACGGAAGAAAACAGGGCCGCAAGGAGGAACAGCAGACTTAATTTTTATTATCATTATTATTCAACTTGAGTAACTGCTGCGTCGATCGACGGAATGTAAAGTACTCCAAGTGCGACCAACATTTCAGACGCGATGTCTGCACGTCCAGTTCCCAGCGGCACAAAGGGATGTGGTCACAAGTGCAGTTACGTCGCGCCGTATAACGCCGACCTGCCCGACATCGCGTGGTTGTAATTCGCGACAACGTAGCGACTAACCACGACGTGATCTAGCACCTACATCTATTACACCGAAAGACCTCGGGCTTCGTACGATTACAACGATCACTGCATTGTTTGTCACTCGCTGCACTCCACTGCTGTCCCATGAAATGAAAACGACTGAAGTGCCCATATAATTACACAATCATGACTCAGCCTGTAGCTGCGCTACTTTTCTTCTATAGATGACCTTCCATGGCGGCAATAGGGATCAAGAAAAGTTTCCGCGTTTGAAGAAATCTTAGAGCGTTTGTTTGTCCACTCAAATATGCCACACTCCGCATTCTCTAAAAAAAAAAAAAAAACACGGCCGTGTACCGAAAGCCAAACGATCTCCACTCCTCCGATACTGAGTGAGATGCTGTCGTGCAGAAAATAAGGACGTCGAACCCATAAGAGAGCTGATAACAGGGGTCGCTGTGGCAAAGCAGCGGGCGTAACGGGGCAACCGCTTTCAAACTGCGCATGAAATTCGCACTTCACCATTTAACCCTGACGCAACGCACGCCGTGCACTCTCTCCCACACACGTAGAAAAACTGCGTGCACGCAATGCACGCGCACAGTAACAGCCACTGCGTTTTCGTAACAGGCACGCAAAAGCGCATACAAACATTGGTTTCAACGAGAAACTCTTAATTACCTAAAAAAATGTAAGCGAGAAGCTGCACGGTTTAAACAAGAACAACAAAAAACACAACCGTAAAGCGTGCATCGTCGTGCAGCAGAGTATACCCGACCGCGGCCGGCTCGCTTCCGTGCATTTCTGCATCTAAATTCGCGCATTCGTTCTTACTCGCTGTAATGGAGCTCAAACTAGCTGCCCGGGCTCCGAGGAGTCAACACAGGCAGGTTACGCGTCATTCTCAAGGGCGACTCCACAAGTCGCACGGAAACGGAATAATGGTTGACCTGAGCATTAAGCACGTTAGTTACCGCACAGTTAACGCCCACTGTAGGCCAATTAGCAACCGACGCGTTAACGACGACAGCGAAAACAATATACTGGATCGTTTGAAAACAGACGTATACATAGCGGGAACAAACAACCATCGTGCGTGACTGAAGCAGGACGGTTTGCGAGAGATCGAACAGCGCGGGTCGCCGATCACAACGCGATAGAACAGAGAATAGGCGTCGCCACTACTCGGATGCAGCGATGGTACGCGATATAATCACCCGGAAGCGCGCCACGGAAGGCGCCCAGCAGAATATCTCGAATTAGACACAGACAATCAAAACGCGTGCCATACAGAGGTGGCCCGACGCGGCGCACTCTATGATGACGTCACCTGTGCACGCGATGTGGACAGAATTACGGTTGCCCACAAAGTAAAAAAGGATACGGCGCCCCGGAAGAGCCCAGAACGGTGCACAAGCCCTCTGGCGACACACACTGGTACATACGGTGGTATGCGTACAGAGTCCAAGCCCGGGGCTCTTTCCCTGAATATAAGACGACGTCTTGGCGGGCGTCCTCTGGTGGGGAAAGGGGTCTAAATTTGGGCATCAGGCTCGCACGACGCGCGCGCCGAATAGACGTCCCGACCTGAAGGCGCTCGTTTCATCAGCCGCGCGTCGCACTTGTCTGTGCACCTGTTGCCGACAGCACAGGGGCACGCGCTGACGTTGAATGGCTGTTTTTGGAAGGCACCCCCCCCCCCCCCCCCCCACTGCACGGGTCATTTCATTCAACACGGCAAGTACGTAGCAGTATATATAGATGCGTCCAAATGCGTCGGTGTGCCACAATTTTTAAAGACGGGATGAATTGAGTGAATTTTGAGGTTATACGTTCCAAAACCACCATATAATAATGAGAGACGCAAGACGGAATGATGTAACAGACTAAAGTACTCAGATGGAAACGCGTGGGCATGAAGCCTTCATGTTTGATGCACCGTTTGGCACTGCGGGCTTAACCTATATACAATTTGCGTTTATAGTGATCCGATTCACGAATTCTCACTAAAAAGAAAGAAAAATCACCAGTTTGAGAGGAGGCGGTGGCCCTTAAATACACCGTTGATGCCATCGTAGCACCCTCCTTGCTAACAACCCCCTCCCGATCTCCGTTAGCTTGCTGCATCGCGAGCAGTAAGAAGCGCCACCCTCACAACGAAGTTGCTCGGAGGCCGCAAATAAAGATTTCAACTGTCCAACACTCAACCCTGTTACGCTAACCACAACAGTGCACAGCTTTGTCGAGTAAGCAGGTCTATAAGCACGTCCCAGATGTGCACCGTGGGAAACGCCCGACATCACAACGAGAGGGAGAGAGAAATCAGAGCTGCCTGTTCCCAACACCACTCACAGATTTGCCCCGCAGCTCACCGAGACGACGTCGTCGGCGCGGGCGGCGAATTACATCACGCACCCCCCTCCCAGCGGCCCCGTTTCTCAAGTGGCCAACGGCGCCACGCATCACAAGCACGCAGCGATGCACATTGCAGTCTGACGACGACCCGCAGGAAAAAGGGCAATAACGAGACGCATATATACGCGCGCAAGGTCGCGGGAACGTGCGCGCCCGAGGCGGCGTCGCCGCCGGCGATTCCCACACAACGCAGCGAGACACACAACTCACATCGAGACACGTACACACACACAGTGTAGCGGCAGCGAGTGCAAAGACAACGGAAGGCGTGTCTTCCAGCGACGCGAAGCCCCGTGCTTCCTTCTGGCATGGCTGCCTACGGCTTTTCCATGGGCGCGACGAGTGCTGCGTAGTGTAGTATTTACAAACCACCCTACAAGCGGGATCGTGGGACGAGCAAACTGCCTGGTTATTCATACTGCCGCCGCCGACGAGGTCAGAGCCTTGAAGTTCACGAGGATAGTAATAGCGCGAGAACAGAACGACGACAAAGAGACAGGAAGGACACCTCATCGTTCTGTTCTCGCGATAACTATCGTCATGTCATACAAACTATAGCCCGAACTGCCACACTTGGAGTTCAATTCCGCCACCCGGTTTAAGTTGGCTACTCGATACGGAGCTCGGAGACACGAGTGCGCCGCTCGGCTTGGCACTCGACACTATCCAGATGTGATTGCGATAAACGGGAAGTGCGGGTTAACCGCCTGTACTGACTAAATTGCCTGCACTACACACGGTCAGGCTCGGTGTCGCCATTTGCACTCCCTCAGTGTCTGCCCCCGTTTGAATAGATTTCAATTAGAAAACTCGAGTGTTTACTGGCCCCAGAACCCACGTGTGAGCTTTGCGGTGGCTTGAGATGAAGAAACGTCATGAATGCGAGTCCCACATGTCAACAGAATTGGGTTATTTCGTTTCAGCTGTCGTGTACACGGTTACATTTTTTCAAGCCGTTTCGTTGTATTTGCCCCTGCGTTACACTTTTCACACAAGTTCCGGCTGTTCAAAATATTGGGGAGAAAAGTCTTTAGGAGGTAAACAGTACATAGCTCGCGCATCATATTTACAGAGGCGGAAGCGCAAGCAAACGTCGCTATATACATCAAAGCGCTCGCGTGATAGCGTCCAACCCCTCTACAGCGAAATCACGTTTAGAACGAAAAATTCGCTCACAACCCAACTATAGCGTGAGCGTAACGATGTTCCGATACTCGCATGGGCGTTACGTTAAGCATTCCGAATGTTCCAAGCACACCTTTATGAAAAGTGCTTCACTGTGCCCGCATGCAGAGCAGATATTCGAGAACAGCGGGCCACCTTCAACGGGACGTATACGAAGCGGGAATCCAGAACGCCTACACTTCGAACTCCAAAAACGCCTGCCGAGCACGAAGACGCACGAAGGCGTCAATTACAGGCGCATCGGTGCACATGCGCAACTACAGGATGCAGGTAACTCGCGATTTATGCGCGCAGCGTCGAAAAGTTTATTGAAACATTAGCGTACAGCAAAACGAGTGAAACGCGGGAACAGGGCCAAGTGCAATCATCATGCACGTGCCTGCATCTATGTTCCGCTATTCCTATTAGCATCTCTAGCAATTATGAAAAGCCAGGCACACCTACCATCCCGCAAGCGGATTCCAGTGTTGATCGACCCGTTAATAGCCAGGTATCTTCCTCAGTTCAATTTGACCCACTGTGCGGATGCACACCGTGTAATTGCTTAATAAAATTACAGATCGCACTTCTTGCTAAGGACAATCTGTGACGTCCTCCGGCGTGTCGTTAACGCACACGTGACCACGTCGTCCAAGCAGGCCATCTTCGTAACGACCCTGTGGCTCACCACAGCTCCACTTTTTGGGGCGGCAAATTAGCCCGCACAATAATCGAGTACCCCGTTACGCGTCCCTCCCTGAGGGCAAGCCCCCACTTCGCTCGACACACAATGCGAGGCACGCCTGCAATGCAACGATGAGCCCTCAGTGTACGCACATCCTCCTCCGCTAATTCTGCGCCACTGCGACGACACGCGATGAAGAACAACAAAACAAACAAGGCGCAAGGAAATGCAGCGAGCAGTGGGAGGCTAGGCTGCGCGTGCCTGCGGCCGCAGACTCCGTAATCACTAATCCAATCTAGCGAGCAGCCGCAGCGGCTAATTCAGGCGCGGTTCTTCTTTTGTCTACATGGCCAAACTCCTCGCGTCGTGGCTGTGCCGAATCCCCCGTGCACACGCGCGTATACGTGAGTGCAGGCCAGGCGTGTCATCCCGTGGTTCGGCGGCGGATGGCCCGGAACAAAGGCGAAATCAAGGCCGCCCCAGATATGAGCCGCGCGCTCGCGCAGGATGGCCACCCGAAATCGGCACGGAAGTGACTCCGCGGTCGAGGCGCGCTCTATGCTGGTCGACGAGGGCGCACAAGTGCATCGCACGATGTCGCTATGGGTGTATATAGTTAACGTGGCACGATGACCATTTCGACCGAAACAACGCGTCGAGCTTCAAACATTTTAGAATCGTGTCGTAAGCAGGGACACGTGTTTTTTTTTTTTTTGAGCATCCGTTGCGGTGGAACAGGCGGAGGCGGGAATAAAGTACATGTAGATAATGAACAAGTTGTTCTAAGTTGATGTGCACCACATGTCAATTCTTACATTCTCATGCATAATCACAAGTGCCCAATGAAGCAACGTATGTACGTTCCTGCTTCCGCCATCTAATTCATTCATTCATTCAATCAATCAAATAAACATCAATATAATAACTACAAAAATAATTTCTAGCGTTTCAAGGGTGGGAGGAGAGAAATTGCACCGTATGCATGCCAATAAACTAAAAAAAAGCACCTGCAAATAATGTGTTGTTACCCTAACGATCGCTCTATTGTTACTTTTACCATTTTTTGTGAGACCCCCTACCCTATAATTCTCCGGCCCTGAGAACAAATAGAAGAAATAAATCATAGCGCCCAAACAAAATCAGGGTCATTTCCTTCGTTTATATAACGCACGCACTGTACTGCGAAGGAGCAGGTCGAATCGTACGCTGACTAACCACTTATTTTCATCCTCTCCAGCTTTCTATTAAACAATCATCTGTGTCATACACGGCAAACCTCGTAGGCGGGCCTGCTTACAGAGATGAAACGCGAACACGTTATCGCCAACCAGTTTTCGCACACACGGGCCAAGTTGACAGATAAGAGGGGACTTTCTTCTCCGAGAGAAAACTCACAGTGGCGAAACGCCACGGCGCGCCAGCATCTCGCGCGACGAACGAACCGACCGTCGCCAAAAAGTCACGCACACATGCGCACGCGCCGCGATCATCTAGCCCGCAGTGTGTGAGCTAAGAGCAGCGGAGGGGCCAACCGAAAAGGTCGCTCGTGTGGCGAACCGCCAGAAGGACGCTGCAGGGAAGTCACATGAGCGCGGATCAAGGCCGGTTGAGCAAACGCGTCATCGTTGCATCTTCGTAAATTGCGTGCAGTAGGTCGTATGTCGCATAAAGGGCACGCAAGGTCGGGAATTGGAGCGCACAAGACTAAAAAAGATGCCGGAACCCATCTCGGCTGCGATGGCACGGCAATGCAACGAACGTTTATTCTGCTGCTATGCGAGTTGCGGCTCTGTGCAACGCGACCTCGGAGACAAACTAGGGCATCAAATTCTATCCCGCTGAGACACCGAAATATTCCGACAAAACGGCTTTGTATGTTTATCGCTACTAATATATTGCGATTACGGGAATGTCGAACCGACTTTGTAGAAACATCGAAGTTGAGATACGTGAAGACTAGGCATGCGCCCTCATGTTTAGCGGGGCAAGCGTCCGACGAACGTCGTTCGTAATTCTGTGCAGCGTGCAGGCAGAAAAAAACTGGGGCTCCGAAGACGAGTCCCTCCAGCTGAGAAGTCATAAGTGCATTAATTCCTCCGTCAGTCCCGTATGTTACGGTGTATACCTTCTTTCCCCTTTTTGACCACACCATTCACGTCATGGTTTGATATGATCAACGTGATGCAGAATTAAAAAAAATTACTCTTCTACAGCTATAACTTCTTTCTTGTTTCGCGCTCGAAGAACAATTGAGGAGGAAAACTTGACCTGGGCGCGAGTGCATGCTCAATGTGCTTGAGCCGGCTATGTTATACGTGATTTCTCCTGCGTTACGCCAAGCGACCACGACAGCGTGCGATCACATCATACGACAGCCCGGCCAACCAAAGTGCTCCGCACTTAACAAAAATAGCAAAGTTCATTCAGACCCGCCATTATTGGTGCACTGGTGGCCGGTCCCCCGTTGGTTACGTGCTCATAGAATATCGTCATGAATTTACACGAAGTGCACGAGGCTGATGGTTATCACACGAAGCTGTGTGTGTGTGTGTGTGTGTCTGTGTGTGTGTGCGTGTGTGTGTGTGTGTGTGCGTGTTGCTGTTGTTGTTGTTGTTGTTGTTGTTGTTGTTGTTGTTGTTGTTGTTGTTGTTGTTGTTGTTCCATTTAGCAAGCAGGGACACATTTACATAAGCGAGCGTCTGCGCTCACCAGGAACACAGTCTTGAGCAACGGTTATCGCGACCGGGGTGACCACTCGGGAGACACACGGCCTTGAATGTTCGCTGAGGGATATTACGCGCAATTTATATTCGCAGGAACCACCACCGTCTCGAAAGAGAGAGGAAGACGGAAAAACATTATTCCTAATGTCGGCGGCATGTCTGCCCTTGGTGAACTAACTGCCCGTGTCAGCGGGATCATGAACTGTCGTAAGCATATTCGCAATTGTGAAATTGATTACCGGAACACAATTATAGCAATAACTGCGCCCCTATGTGAGCCCACACGCAGTGAAAGTGTCTTTTCTTTAATGAAGAACAGCGTATGCATGTTGTCACGTTTTCCGTAATTTAATTTCGTTTTCACACCACAAGGCACAACCTGTGAGCAATAAAATAAACTGCTTGAAACACCAAGTACGTACATCAGCCTTGAAAGCAACACGAGCTTTTCCACGATTATTGAAGGAAACATCACTGAGCGACCGCACCGCACTGAAACCCTGCAATGTGTGTGGTGTGGTGTCTGCAGATATTCTCTCTCTTACTCCCTCCTTCCCCCCTCTTCCCACGTGTAAGGTATAGCAAACTGGACGTAGTCTACAGTTGACCTCCAAACTTTTCACAGGCTTCTCCCTCAATATATATATATATATATATATATATATATATATATATATATATATATATATATATATATATATATATATATATATATATATATATATATATATATATATATATATATATGGGAAAGAAGTGTATACTTAAGGGCTCGTTTTTCCGTGTTTTGACAAAATAATAATGAGATCTAGCAGACAGTAATGCCAAGGAATGTATAGGGGAAGTTATTAGAACCAATGGAATGTCAATAAGAAAAAAGAAAAGTGGTTGAAAAAATAACAAGTCGAGAGCAGGAATAGAACCTACGACCTTCGAATAACGCGTTCGATTATATATACGAGGAGCTGTGGTAAAATATTGGCTAGATATAATCAGTCAAATAGAATACGGTATGCAATATAAAGCTTAAGTCCTATCTATCTTTGGCAGCCGTACTTAATTCGTGTTTTAGGGGCGAAGCTCCTTATCGCGTGGCTTGTACGGCCACGTTGTGGGTAACCACCCCTCGTTAAATCTTGAACCGGCCATAGAGGGCGGGGCGGTACTTGAACTATACGCTGAAAAATGCAAATGGTACTTCACTAAAGGGCGTTACTTTAGAAAAGAAAGATTGACGTCAGACGTCACACGTAAGGAAATAGAGAGAGAGAGGGAGAGAGATACGATCGCGCGACTACGATGGCGTGTTCTTCGGCGGCGCCGTACGCCAGGGGGCGCTCTATAGTACAATAGAAGCGCCGTTTTGGTGCGCGACAGAGAGTGGACAAGGCTGCTGAGCGGCGTGCGCGCAGGGCGGCGGCGGCTCGCGCTCGAAGAAGGGACCTTGACGTGCGGGCGCGCGAGGCAGAAGCGCGCCGCGAGCGCTTAGCAGTACAACGGGACGCCGCTGGGACGCCGAAGCGGCAGCGGCGTGCGGACCCGCCTTCGCCCCACTCTCCATCATTCACCCCATGGATATGCTGTCATTTTTTTTCTTGTAACTATTCATTTATTATTATTATTATTATTATTATTGTTGTTGTTGTTGTTGTTGTTGTTGTTGTTGTTGTTGTTGTTGTTGTTGTTGTTGTTGTTGTTGTGTTGTTGTTGTTGTTGTTGTTGTTGTGTTGTTGTTGTTGTTGTTCAGTGCAGGCTCAAACTACCACAGCCGTAAACCTAGCACTAACACGACGTTACCAGAACAATTATTGAGCGCAAAGCACGACGCGACATGTACACCTGCTAACTTGACGAGTGGCTCTATACTCCATGAACCAAAACAGAAACAGCGCGTTGAACGGGCGCCAAAGCAGCATTGGTCGCGGGGGCCTTGCGGTTCCATCAACGATGACCTCCGCGCGCCGCCTTCAATTCCAGATCAGATCGATCGGAGATTACCGGCCGGGTTCACGTCTAGTGCGGTCTCTCATAATTGATAGGGGTTGCTTGCGCCATCTGACTCCTGTCTTTCTCGTATCTATCCGTATGTATGTATGTATGTATGTATGTATGTATGTATGTATGTATGTATGTATGTATGTATGTGCACGAGGATCCCCGTAGCGAATTCAGATTGCGTTACTGAGAGTAACCGTTTTACTACACATCTCGATCCGTGCCACACAGCGAGCGAGAGGTTGTGTGCTGTCGCGTCAGTTAACCATAAAACAGCACCAACCAGATCGGCCTGTGGCCGTCCCCGGGATCGCTTTCCGCGCTGTGACCGTCTGAACGGCAGTTTCGCAGAGTGGTGATTTGACATTGTAGAGAACAATGGCTCATGTATTTGTACCCCTATAGACGGCGGCATGTATACAGACTGCTCTCATCGATGACCGGACGACAAAAGTGTACACCCCCTTCGCTGCACGCATCTGACGCCTAGTCGTACACTTCCTATGAGAAAGTGAATGTGAGAAATGGCAGAGTCCACATAAATATTGTGCGCAGAAAAAGAACAGCCTGTACGTTGCTAAGGAAAGACCTCGCTATTCAAGCACTAATTTATTTTCCTTCAAACCATGGGTCTCAAGCAAATATGAGTTTATACGCCATCGCGGAACGGCAGGCAGAGGGCCGAAAAGTGTTCGACCGAGAGTGTGGAAAGCTAAACACCCGTTAACCGGATGTGTACCCACCAAGTTCTAACTGTCCTGCGTAAGTAATGACCGAGCTCAGAGATTGAGGATATGGTATACCATTAATGAACGAGCTAGCTCTGTTGTGGTCATACGACCACGACCAGACAACACGGTCGACCAGCGTCGCCGAGCTGTCGCATAGGGTCGTTTGGGATGTGTAATTAGAAATAAACGTGAGTACATACGGATTTCACAAATACAGGAGAGTCATCGTTTTATTATGATGATGACATGAAAGGAGGCGGAACCTGTATAGTCAATCTAAATCACGCCTTTAGTTCTGTGTCCCTTCATTGAACCGTACCGATGAAAAATGTATTATTATTATTATTATTATTATTATTATTATTATTATTATTATTATTATTATTATTATTATTATTATTATTATTATTACCATCATCGTCATCTCTCACAGGGGTGCCTATCATATTCATCGGCAGCAGCCTTATTGCTACACCCTTTGCAGGCCGTCAAAGGCACATCCCACGTTTCTCCGACCAACTCGGTCCCGTGCTTGTATGGGCCCCGTTAGCCCCGCAAAGTATCACCTGCCGAACTAACCTCCTGCCTCCCCATCTGGCGATAGATATATTTACCCTGAAGAGATGAGGAAAAGGAGTATGTCTACTAGTGACCGCACACCCGAACGAGCTGAAGCAATTAGAAAAAGATTTACGCGGAGCGTATTTGAGAGGTTTTCTTAGATCACAAAGAGCAGTTTGACAGTATACCTCGAAAGAGAAGAGCACAACAGCTGCATCTTACCGGTAGTCACCGACGGCATAGAAACCTGGAGGCTTCTGAAAATGGTTCCATTCAAATTGAGGACGACGCAGCGAGCGATGCAAGGTAAAGAAGATATGTGTAACTTTAAGGTAACAACAATTGCACGTCGAGGAACGAACGGGCGTTAAAAACATCCCATAACCGTGCCTATAACTAACTGACTCTAATCGACCCTGACTTTCGAGTAGCTTAAACCACGCGGTAAAATACACATTCAGCTAAGTCAATAGCGAAATTCAAAGATATATAAGCCCTTCGAAATATGGCGAAACCTTGCAAGTTTTCTTGCCCACATCCAAGAAGCCTTGTAAGACCCACTATGAACGATGTTTTGGAGCAAGGAGGCATGGACGGTACAAGCAGGAGGTTCTCTTTGGTGCACTGGAGCTTGTATTATACACTCCCTTATCAGCACTTGTAAGTGATCAGCAGGAGAAGCTAGATTCGACCAAAGACACACTTTCTCTTCTTGTTCGTATAGTGCACCCTGTTCTACGAATGAACAACGATATCCCTGCAATTACCCCACACAGCTGCGGAAAACCTGACTACGCATACGACGAAAGCCAAAGAAGAGAAAGAGAGAGAAAGAAAAAAAGAAAGAAAAATTGTCAAGGTGCAACCAAGCGGCTCAGCGCAGGACTGCAGTGGCGATAGTACACAAACACGAAGTACAGACCAGACCACGTCGGTGTAAATGACCGTGATGCACGCTGTCAGTTCCGTGAGCACGCCGTCCTCGGCGAAGATATATACAGAAGACACCCACGGAGAACCCTGCCCCAGAGGAGACGGCCACGGGTCGGGCCATTTGTCCAGCGCCATTGCGAGACGTCGACCGAAGGCAAAGCCACAACCCCGAGGACACGCCTGCCGCAGAAGAGGCCCCACGCGCCGTTTCTTCAAACCAGAATAGACGAGCACGCAGCATTCTCCTTGACACGACACCGGAGAAGCGCTCAAGCGCGAACACGCGAATGTATACACATCTACATACAAAAAAAAAAAAAAACAAGGCCGAGAGCGAGCAAGAGGCCAGCTCGATGAGCCTGCACATAGGTCCCCCTCACACCGCAGTTTTCCCGCCCGCCGACTTTCTCCGGCCAACGACTATAGTGCGGTTCGGGTGAATTAATACCTGCCGCGGAAATCACTGCCCTGCCAGGTGTCTATCTAAAGGACGCGCGCACACTATGTTGTGCAGGAAGACCAGGAACAGTGTTTTCGAGGCCTCGCTTCTTTTTTTGTTGTTTTTGCTTCCTTTCTTTGCTTCCTCGCGTTATTTCGAACATGTGCCAGTCAGAACACAACAAAACGAGCGCACCATAGTAAAACTAGTAAAACGTGCAACAGTAAGCCAGGGCACCATCAATTCCAATCAATTCCAGAGAGTACGCACACCATGTGAATATATATATATATATATATATATATATATATATATATATATATATATATATATATATATATATATATATATATATATATATATATATATATATATATATATATTCCATGGCCTGTGAAACCGGCAAAATATTTAAATGGAACAGACTTCCACAGTTACACAACCATAACTAGGGATTACAAATCAAGAAACCAGGATAGAGAAGGCCACTGACTGTGAAGCAGTATACCTAAGAATTAGCTGTTTATTGGAGGAACACCGAAAATTCGAATGAACACTGAGTGCATCTACTGCCGTTGTTGTAATCAAAGACAGCAAAAACTTTAGGGTAAGCTGACCGCCCAGCTCGAGCTGGAAGTCGATCACACGCCATGCGTAAATATCGCGCAAGAATAAGCCAGTAAAGTCGCGAGACGCGACAAACCGGCAACGTTTTCCTGTAGCCGTGGTGCGAAGGAATGCGTGGCGACGGCAAGACAACTTCGCGGTGTGTGGCAAGGTTTAAACGCGCGGACGGCTAAACTTGTCTAGCTTAAATGAACGCGAAAAGGAAAAAAAAAACATTAAGGCAGCTTCGCATATTGGCGACAAGCTTTAACGAATGCCATAGCTGGGCAGCCTTCTTTCTTTCAATTTTTTTCTTTTTCTTTCCTTCTTTCCTTTTGTATTTTCCAGTCCTTTTGTGCCTTTTTTATTCCTCTTTATTTCAACTTCTTTTTCTATATTTTCCCTTTTTTATTCCTCGCTTGCTTCCTTTTTTTTTCAATTTTTATACACCTGCGT
Organism: Rhipicephalus microplus; assembly: GCF_043290135.1. NCBI lineage: Eukaryota > Metazoa > Arthropoda > Arachnida > Ixodida > Ixodidae > Rhipicephalus > Rhipicephalus microplus. The sequence goes on along the minus strand of NC_134703.1, from coordinate 115,698,667 downwards.
TATGCCAAGCTATGACAGCATACGCAAGCCCACCAGTCCATTAAGGTATTCGCCCTTAAAAAGGAGGAACTCTGAGTTAACGTTTTCGTTTAATCCCAAACGTAAAGACTGCATAAAATCATTTACGTACTCTGACAAAGCTTCCAAACACACACACACACACACACACACACACACACACACACACACACACACTTCGGTAAATATAGCCATCTCAGTCGCTCCACTCACTTAGTTGCACACAGACACCGCCAATAAAAACGGAAAACAATAGCTATACCGCAACAACTCAACCGCGGCAGAAATTCGAAGTTCCTTTCAACGGCGGAGCTGCTTAACCATAATGCAAGTCCGTAATCGGTGAAAAGAAATTATCAATATCACTAACTAGCGCGCGAGCATTTCGGCGTTTCCTTCATCTTTTTCTTCTGCTTTGCTCACAGAGCTTGAGTGCTGATTTGTCCGGCGAACGATTCTGAAATTTTGTTGGCTGGGAGAACGAGACAAGAAAGAGAGAGAGAGAGATCAATGAAGACAAGAAAATTGTTTGCGATTTTTTTTTTTTTTCGACGAGGCGAGATCCTAGCCGGCGTATACACCCACGATCAGATGGCAAGAGTCGTTAACTAGCAGGCTATCCAGGCACACAGTATAGCAGTATACATGACATAGCCTTGTGTGCACGGTACAGTACGGCAAGAAGGTGCGAAAGGAGCGATAAGGTGAGGGGTGCGAGAAGTGGCGAAGAGAGACAGGAAGATGGGAGCGCAAAGCATATCATAGAAAGAGGCAGAGAAATGCAATAAACAGAGAAAGATGGAATGAAAGAGAAATTACTTGTCAAGCTTTCAAGAAACCGAGAAATTAATTTATGCAGAATAAACATTTTTTTTTATTTTTCTAGGAAACGCGCAAGTGATTTCGCTGTGTGATACACTCAACGACCAATGCATATTTGTGAAGACACCAGCCCAAAATATCTTTTATAACACCAGCCCAAAATAACTATTAAGCAGAGTTCATTGAACACACCCTTGGGGAGGAAGAAGAAGTGAATGGAAGAAGCCTGTAGCTTCATTTCGCTCTCTTAATTCAGTTATTATATTGAGTTCAGGATCTTTTTACAGTGTGTGCGGTGGGTGGACTGTCTCCAGAGTGGCAGCTAAACATCTATGAGTCGGAGTTTCACTACGCATCGCGATCAGAGTTGCCCCTTAGCGGGCCTGTGCCTCATACCTGGCAAAGCCCGGGTATGGGGGACAACGAGATGCCGCTAGCGCCAAGCCGAGCACCACTTATCCATCCCGCTCGACTTCAAGTTGCTGCAGGCTCAGCAACAATATCGACGTCCCATACAGAGAGCAGCGAGGCCTCGCAGTGCAAGAAGAGGCGTACAGAGGAGGAAGAGGTTGACAACGATGACGCTACATCGACGTACTCCCTTAATGACATGACACAGATGGATACAGAAGCACCCAAGGAAGACGAGGGAGCTTACACGGTGGTCACCCATCACAAGAACCGAGCTACGGGGATACCGGTGGTGTTCAGACCAATCGCTGCCGAGGACTCCTTCTGGAAGGTGAATCCCAATCGCATAGCATCTGAGATAATCTCTGCTATCAATGAGAAAGTGACATCATCAAGAATCAACAGAGACGGAAGTTTTTGTGTTGGAGTACAGTCTTTGTACTCGGCAAACAAGTTGCTGCTGATCAAGAGTCTGGCTGGATTGCCTGTACATGTGATGATACCTCAGTCTTACATGAAGACCCTAGCAAAGATAAGAGATGTTCCACTCGAATACAGTGATTATGACCTACTGGATTATCTTAAAGATGCTGGAGTAATCTCGGTCACACGACAAAAGAGATGGGTAAGAAATTAAGATGGAAGTGCCACAATGCAGCCCATACGTAATGTAATACTCCAGTTTAGACATGACATGCCATTGCCAAAAAGAGTTGCTCTCGGCTTTACGGTTCACACTGTCGAGGAATACATTGAGCCGGCGGTAAGGTGTTACAACTGCCAGAGATATGGGCATAAGGCTAAGACTTGCAGGGGAACCAAGAGATGCAAGGTATGTGTGGGCGCACATGATTACAAAGAATGCACCTCAAAGCGTCAACCTAAGTGTGCCAACTGTGCTGGACCACATCCGGCGTCGTTCTCAGGCTGCTTTCGAAACCGTTTGGCATCAGCGGCACAAAGAGAAAGAATTGTAAAAGGGTACCATAAGATACAAAAAGGTCCAGCACCCAATGCGGATATAATCGAAGATGTTCCTGCGGCACAAAGAAGTGCAAAACAGTGGCGCCACGACTCTTACTCGGAAGTATTGAAGCGCTCAGCACCAAAACATCGCGTTGGCAAAGAAGTCCGGGCCCAGGAACATGCTGAAGTGGAACTTTCTGCCGGGCCAGACACAGCCAAGGAGCCACTGACTACCAAAGGGAAGGGTCACAGCAGCTTGCTGAGGAAAACTTCTTCAAGAAATGCGATCTCGGCGGAGACAGCCGGAAACGAGCAAGTCATTTTGCCAATAATCTTTGCGGCTCTCAAAGCAATTCTACGATCCCTGCCACAAGCAGGTTCTTTACCAGAAGTGAAATTGCTGCTAGATGTTGAGCATCTTCTCTTGTCGTAATCATGGCTACCGGACTATCTAACTGGTACAAAAGAAGTGCAATATTCCAGTGGAACTGCAACGGTTTGCAGAATAAGAGTGGAGACTTTCGGAAATTCGTCGCTCAGCACGGGTTTCCGATTTTGTGTATTTCCGAAACAAGAGTATCCACTAACTTTCGCTTGTCCAATTATGTGGTGTACCAAGCAGACCGTCCTGCTGCAAAAAGCAGAGTGATGTTGTGTGTGAGACGCGATATTCCGTCGACACTTGTGGCTACTTCAAAAACAGATGCGCCGGAATTTGTTAGATGCAAAGTGAAGTTTGGTAACATTACTGTAACTGTAGTTAGTGTTTACGTGCACCCTCAAGCAAACGTTTCATACGCAGAGTTGGCTGCAGTGTGTAGATCTGACTATGATCCCATAATTATATGTGGTGATTTTAACGCGCACCATGAATTGTGGGGTAGTGGGCGTTGTAGTGTAAGGGGATCTGATATAGTAAAAATATGCGAAGATTATGGTTACACTATACTAAATGATGGTTCTCCAACGTTTCTACGGGGGCATAACTACTGCAGCGTACTAGACATTACTGTGTGCTCCTCTGAATTAGCGGCTGGAGCAGACTGGACTGCAGACGCTGACACAAGAGGAAGTGACCACTTCCCAGTATTCATATATCACCCAAAGTTGAAGAAAACGAGAAATAACCGCACAACAAGAATTACAAACTGGGCAATTTTTCGAGAACTACAGAGACAAAATCTTGAACCCTGTTCTGACGCAGAAACGTGTGCATCGAAGATAAAAAATTTTCTAACAAAAGCAACTTGTACAGTACCCATTCCAGATGGGTATTCGGGTGTTGACGCTGAGTATGAGGGGCTTCGGGCAATACGACGCTGATCTGAAAGAAGATATCGCAGGTCGGGTAATTTAGAAGATTTCAAGGTTGCACAGAAAGTACACACTGCAATGCGTAACCAACTGCAGAAGCTTTCAACCAAAAGGTGGCAAGATTTATGTGCCTCACTTTCTTCATTTACCTCGCCGCCTCAACTGTGGAACATGGTACGCGCCCTCCGACTGCCAGTAGTCCACTCGAGACCACTACAGGCTCTAGCGCTGTCTCGAGGAGTTAGTGAACGTGTGATGGCCGAAGAATTTTGCGATCTTATACTGAGAAATGGAGAGACCGCCCAAACTAGCGAATATAAATCCTCAGCAGAATCAGCTTCGGCGGTTGTAACAAAGTCCTCTGCGATCAGTTCATCAGATCTGGATGACAGCTTCACACCAGAGGAGCTCCAATATGTGTTGTCTTCAGTAAAACGAACAAGTTCACCAGGAACAGATGGAGTTACATATGCTGCTCTTGCTAATTTGTGCAAAAAAGGAAAATTACACCTGTTGGACATCTATAATAAAAGTTGGCAAGAGGAAAAAGTTCCGGAAAGTTGGAAGATATCAAAAGTAGTACCGTTGCTAAAGCCAGGGAAGAGCTCTATGCAGTTGGACTCGTTTAGGCCGGTTAGTTTGACAAGTTGTTTTTCAAAAGTGATGGAAAAAATTATCAATGAACGAATTTTATGGTGGCAAGACATGAAAAAATTACTACCAGAAAGCATAGCCGGCTTCAGAAGAGGTAGATGCACAATGGACTGCATTCTGGATTTGGTCACAGATGTGGAAAACCAACGAACGCAAGGAAACATCACTGTCGCTGTATTCCTTGATGTTCACCGAGCATACGACACAGTGAGTCACGTTCACATTCTGGAAGGCCTGGCGTTACAGGGATTCAAGGGCAAGATACTACGTTGGATCGCTGACTTCCTGAAGCACCGGAAAATTTTTGTAGTTACGCAGGAGGGCCCAACGTCAGAACATGTCGTCAACCAAGGAGTGCCACAGGGCAGCGTACTAAGCCCTACTCTCTTTAATGCAGTCATGGCGCAGCTCCCGTATAATCTTCCACCCAACATCAGATGTTCAGTATATGCTGATGATATAAGTATATGGACATCCGGTCCATCGTTTTTGGATATACAACAAACTCTACAAGAAGGATTGGATTATGTAGACCATTTTCTAAAAAAAAAGAGGTATGGCACTGAGTCTGGCCAAAACAGCCATACTTCCGTTTACATTAAAAAGACCTGGAAATTTCCAGATTATTCTGCAAAATCAGCCTATTAAAATGGTTAAAACTCATAAATTCTTGGGAGTAATTTTAGACCGGAGACTAACATGGTCTCCTCATGTCCAGTCCCTGGAACAAAAAGTGAATCAGGCCATTCGAATCCTCCGGCATCTCTGCGGGGCCAAATGGGGTGGTACTACAGAGTCGTTATTAGCCCTACATGTTGCCTGGATACGCCCCATCGTAACTTACTCATTGCCCCTGCTGCACGGACTCCCAGCCTCCACCGAAAGGAGACTTCACTTGTTATTGGCAAGGAGCTTGAGGGTATGTCTGGGTTTACCACGGTCAACTTCCAGTGCTTTAATGTATGCGGAGGCTCGAGAGCCACCTTTGGCAGTACTCCGAACTGAAGAAACATCTCGAAATTTATTTAGAATTTTCACGCAACATGAAAGTCATTTTTTATCTGGTGCACTAACACAAAGAACGGCAACGAGACTACAGAATACTATATCATCATTTCAAGCAGTAGTACCAGAATTTAAACAATGGAAACCTTCAAAACCACCTTGGACGCTGCCACTTCTCAACGTTATCCGTGAAATAGACGGCATAGAGAAGAAAGCAGACATGGCACCTCTAGTAGCGGCACAGTTGGTACTTCATCAGCTTCATGTAATGCATAATGAAAAAACGAAGATATATACAGATGGATCATGCACAGAAGAAGCGTCAGCCTGTGCGGTCTTTATACCCGAAATTCAGAAAAAGAGGATGTACAAATTATCGCACAAATCTTCATCGACGACAGCAGAATTGGTGGCTATCTTTGAAGCAGTTAAGCTTATCTGCGAGAATCCCGAGCCACGAAAATGGGTGATATGCACTGATAGCAAACCTGCTCTTCAGCTAATCAGAAATGTGATATCACCTTACAGAAATGGTAAAATAGCACAATGTATCGCAGAAACTGTGGAATATGCCTCATCGCAGGGTCACAACATCGTATTCCAATGGATACCCAGCCACATTGGAATAAAGGGAAATGAAGATGCTGATAGTCTCGCGAAGAAAGCATTGAAGGAAGGACGGGATTGCACAATCCCTATATCTGGGACGGATATTCGAAATTTTATATCGCAAGGAGCTAACCATTGTTCGATGGAGAAGTGGTTTGAGAGCCCTAAATCAAAGGAAATGGTACTTTATGAAGTTGATCCACACAGAAAATTTTCCATAGCGACAGACCTCCCACGACACCTAGAGACATTGATCCACCGACTTAGATTGGAAGTAGCATGCACAAACAGCTTCCTGCACAAGATACATCGATCCAACTCACCGGAATGCCATTGTGGTCATGCAGAAGAAAATGTTCGCCATATTCTTTTGGAGTGGGTTAAATACGCGAAGGAAAGAGAAAAATTAAAGAACAAATTAGCAAGTTTGGACAGATGGCCCCTCACAATAAAGAAACTACTTGGACCATGGCCTGAGATGCATCTTCAGAAAAAGGCTATAATATTCCTGACAGACTTTTTAGTGGAGACCGGACTGAAAAAGCGCCTATGACTGACAGCCAGAGATGGGTATTATGTAAAATGTGGTCATGTGTATACTAGCATTAGAGTAGTAAGGTGTGCGTGTAAATAGTTTATGACTGTGTGAACTGCGTGAAGAAAACTGTGTATTGGCATGTTATTTGAACTGGTTTCAGTGTGCTATTATGTGTTTTCTTTTTCCTTTACCGTATTGTTAATTTTTGGGTACCGTTCTGTATTATTTTATTTTTTGCTGCAGAACTTAGTGATATGGAGTAGCCGAGGCAATAGGCTCCTCAACCTCTCCACAGCAAAACAGTTAAAACAGAACAGAACAGAACACACCCTTGCATTTTTTTTTGCAATACCTTGCGAGCGCTGAGCGGAGGATATATGGTAGCTTTTGATATTCTTGGAAAACAATGTTATATCTGGGGTTTTACGTCCCAAAACCACGATATGATTATGAGAGACGCCGTAGCGGAGGGCCCCGGAAATTTCGGCCATCTGGTGTTCTTTAATGCTCACTGACATCGCACAATACACGCGCCTTCACTATTCCGCCTCCATCGAAATGTGACCGGGAGCGAACCCGCGACCTGCGGGTGAGCGGCGGAGCACTCTAGCCACTGCTTCAATCGAGGCGGAGATTCTCATTAATTGACTAGACCCGCGGACGACATGCAAGCGCCCAAAACACCCTAAAATGCGAGTGCCGTCTGATGCGATGTTTCCTTCAACAGATATTCAAGTACAACACGGCACACGAAAAACAAAAACAAAATCACAGCCTATCCACGGAATGAATGACGATGAGCGGGGCGGGGCGTCCATCAATCCTACCATGCGTCCGTCCGTGCAAAATAATTAAAGGAACATCCGTAAGCACGCCCGTTCACGCGTCCGTCCGTGCGTCCGTCCATGTGTCTGTCTGTCCGTCTGCTTGCCTGTCTGTACATCCGCGCGTCCGTCCGTCCATCTAGTGAACACTTCGAATGCCGCTATCGCGCTTCTTTTTATCATATATACAACATAAACAAGTACCGCCATTCAGAGGCCAATCCGAGGTCTATACGAGAGTGTGTACCCCATTCCTGCTGTCAGCGATTTGTTAAGCCCGAGAGCATGATGACGGCGCCGTGCTACGTCTTCCGTAAGATGGGGACATGCGTACATGTGCCCGAGGGCAGGTATGTGCCACTGGTATGCGGGTATGTGCCACAGGTTACGCACTACGACAACGCGGGACGCACACAAACCACGCCATAAGGAGCTTCGCCCCTAAAATGATCAACGTCACGCGCATGAGTGCTATGCGCCGCCAAGTGCCAACGTCCTCCTATCAGACGGCGCTCGCAGTTCAGGGTGTTCTGTGCACTCGCGCATCGTCGGAAGGTCTCCCGACATTACGGGAACATTACGAGCGCTCGTGCGACACTGTTAATAAGTTGCAGCGGTGTACATGCACGCCCACATGCCCATAGAGTTTCTTAATATACAATAGAGCGAACTCTGGCACTAGTGCCTATGGGAGCTGCAACACACGGTGCTTCAGCGAGCCTGGGAATGATGGGTAGTACACACATTTGTTTAATTTTCATACTTCTGGCCTGCTTTTGGCTCCGTGTGTGTTCGTGCGGCTTGGATCTGTTTTTTCACGAAAACATAAATTAGCAAATGTTCACCGTTTGCGATTCACAACCTTATTCTTTTAGGCTTACCATTTTGAATCAAGTCACTAAGTTCAAAAGGGTTCGTTCTTTCTTTCAAAACAAAACCGTAACCAGTAGTAAACGAAGCCGCAAGTACGATTCGCCACCCGCAAGTACGAAGACTAGGCAAATGTGTGTACTACCCATCGTTCCCATGGTCGCTGAACGATCGCAGCGCCAGAGTGCCCTCTAGTTAATTTTGGGAAACTCTATGCACATGCACCAAACGCAGCACAGATGAAGCGCTTGCAAATGAGTCATATAGGGGCACCCTTTCAGGGTAGCCGAAACTTCGCTTCTCCACGCCCTCTCCCTATTACGTGCATTTATAAGGCTTACTGTACCCCCCCCCCCCCCGAGTCACAGCGCTCCCCCCTTCCCTACTATATCAATGTATGAAGCTGGGTTTGCGCCACCCCCCTTCTCAGGTGACGTAGGGGGGAGGGGGGCGCCACCCCTGCCCCCTCCCCCGTTCGCACGCCCATTGTCTCCGTCATCCTCGTCATGCGCATTTTGCACACACGTTTCCCCGTAGTAAAAGTGCCGCACCTAATCTAACATTAGCCTCATCTGGCAAGAAAATGCAAATCAACGGTCGGAAGACGGGACGCCCCGGGCTGTAACCAATCCCGTTTCGGCAACAAGAGGCACGCTTAGTCAGCGCTCTCGCTTGCCGGGTCCTTTGTTCTAGCGCGATTGATTATTTCCTGTAGCCCACTTGCGCAGCTGCCTCAATTATGGCGGCGGGCAATGTCGCTTAGTTGCACTCCCGTTTCCTCGAAAGTCCACTCAAACGTGCGACTCGCGGTTGTACAACCCTTTAACTACGCATACCCCCATACCCCATGCACTGCCAACAAAATCAATTCCATATAACGTCTCGACGCCATATATTAGTGCTTTATTAACAATAGTAATTGTTGCGGTTTAACGTCCCAAAACCAACATACGATTATGAGAAACACCGTAGTGGAGGGCTCGGAGGGCTCCGGAAATGTCGACCTTCAGGGGTTCTTTAACGCGCACCCAAATCTGAGCACACGGGCCGACATTTCCGCCTCCGTCGCAAATGCAGCCACCGCAGCCGGGATTCGATCCCGCGACCTGCGGGTCAGCAGCCGAGTACCTTATAGCCACTACACCACCACGGCGGGGCTGTGTTAACAAATTAATTATACATTTAAGACTAAATAAAGTGAAGAAATGTCCACTTAAATAAAGAGACAACATGTGCGCTCTACTGCCGGTCTACGCAATTTGAGGTGGACAAAAAGGCACGCTATATTAAAAAATGGCTTTAAAAATGCAATATAACAATATGAATAAATTAAATAAATAAATTCATGTGATCCACAAAGATGGCCTGGTCATTCACCTTCACAGAACGGAATAACGTTCTCTCTTTCGCTCTCTCTCTTTTTTCACGCATGCTGTAAACGTCGCCATACAAGCGAGAAGGGTGATCGCGATTCCCCCGTAGCATACTTTGACAAGCGAATTTCACTATCAGAACTTCGACACCTTCACTTACTAAGAGATTAGTGTTATTTTTGACGGGTCTAAACGGTTAGTATTTAATTGATTATAACGCCTTAATTTAATTATTTATGTTCCGAAACCACGGTGTGATCAAGAGGCACACCGTAGCACCACTGCGGGGCCCTCTGCATGAATTCTGACCACCAGGGAATTTTCAAGGTGCTCCTAAATGTCAGTACACGGGTGTTGTTGTTGCGACTTTTTTTTTTTTCAGTCCATCCCCATTTTAACGATGTCAGCGCGCTAGGAAGCCTCCAAGGCGTACGCCCTTTCCTCAGATAGAAATACGCATAAAATAAAGCAATCAGTACTAGTTAAATATTGTATAAAAGCAATATTGTATAAATATTTTATAAAAGCAATATTGTATAAAAGCATACAGAGCAGATTGTTTTTATAAAAACATTCTGCTCTGTATACGCTAGCCGACTGCCTTACAGCAGCCGGCTAGCGTATACAGAGCAGAATGTAGTCACGAGGAAACACTTTCAATGCAGCAAATTTCAAGGTTTCTGGGGCCAATTTGAAATTACAACAGGTATACATTTTCGGTATAGTTCTCGTCACGGAGTCTGCCCGTACCATTCAAAATTGTCTTATTTTATGTCCACGTGAAAAATTAATAATCGACGATTTTCGAATGGCAGGGAAAAAGAAGCAAAACAAAAAGCGACACAAGTCTTACACTCAATTTACGTTCACAGGCAATCGAGCATTAAACTCCGAGTTTCAGTCTCTTATTACTACCACGGCATCTGTTATAAAAGTGTACTAAGCGTCTAACCGTGAAATAATGGTTTGACAGCGGCCAGGTATGAACGAAAACAAAACGATGCCACTAAAGCCAGTGTCAAAGAAGAGAAACGTCTGAAATGTGCTGCTGACTTCGCTGATTACAGTACAATTGATCAGCTGGAAAGCGATTACATCTCGAAATTCAAGGTTGTTCCGGCGCGATTTCTATCTTCGCAGCCTACTGGGAAACGAATATCTTGTCGGAGCGTAGTTGCCAAGCGGCTGTCACAGAAAACATCAGACCTATACGATAAGTGTGTTAAACGTTAATCTGCGGCGACTATTCAACGAATGCATGTGTAAAGACGCACAGATACTCCAGCAAATATAATTACGTTCAAACGAAGGTAAAGGTTGAAAATCTATCATCTGCAACCGAAACGGCATTCTCGACTATCAGACAAGCAATGGACCAGTGGCTCTAGTTTATTCATGTAAAACTGAAAGGATAATGCTAGCATAGTGCTTGTCACTGAAGACGAAGCGTTCATTCTGGTACACCTTGCACTACGCTTACATAGCATACGTCTCGGAAAGCATATGAATGCGGTTAAGCAATGTAGTACACGTATTCGCGCTCCCATACTGTACTTCAGGAAACGTACATGCAAGCCTGAACAGTCAGCAACGCGAAAAAGACCGCACTTCGTTCACAAAGAACCGTCTGTTCTTTAACTGTGGTAACAAAACGATGGGAGGTCAGGAGCAGCGGCGAGACCCAACGCGAAAATCGATAAGACACAGCATCGAAGTAGGAGCGAGACCGACGGACGGAAGCCTCACAGGCGCCTGCCGCATCGGAAAGGTGGCCACAAAACGTGAGCCCGATCGTTCGCGGCGCCGCCGCACGATGAGTCACAACAAGGCATGTTTCGTGACGCGGAAAAAAAAGCCGTTGTCCCCATTCATTCTACGTTCGAGGCGGCCGAAAGCCTTGCGTTCGCCTCAGCGGTCCGTCCGGGTCTCGATAAGTGAAAATAAACACTCACCGGGAGAGACGACGGCCCCTGTGAAGTCACATCTTCGCCGCACTTCTCCCGGGTGCCATCGGAACACCTGGCACGGCTCCAGGCGAGCGTGGTGCCGATGTGAATGGAATTTAATTGGCCGTCGGTATACGCAATTGGCACAGGATTATCCCGGAATAAAAACCTGTTTCGGGCGTAACCCTAACTCACAGTCGATCCATCGCGAAGGGAAGCCACTCTTGCCTGCATGGGCGGGTCCTCCTCGCCGCCGTTCTCGCGAGAGTCGAGATGCGGCGAGACCACGAAAACGCGCTGCTTAGAGCATGACCTACTACACTCCTGACCTGCCCAGAGAGCACCTCTTCCAGCGCCCACGTTCTAGTTCATACCTTCTGCCGCTAGGGCCGTAACTTAGGAGCACTGTGGCGCTAGTCAGCACCTGTTCGCTGACGTCAGCTTGAGTGTTCGTGGTCATATTTCGGCCAACAGAGCACTCATATTGCGTAATTATTATGCACTAATGAAAAATAATTTTGAAACAAATATTTCAAAAGTCATTCACAAATTCTTTGCAATTAAATGGACGCAACATCACATATGCTGTCCTACACTATGTAAGTCTACGGATTCTCGCATTTGTCCACCAGTGTGCAATAAATTTTTCGTCACACTGAACAGCTTACTTGACCAGTCATCTAAGTGAAAAAATAGTCACATATATGCCGGCTGTTCATCACGGAATGCAGCCGTTCTTACTCTAGCGCCGTCCAAACAGCCGTAAAGTAGCAGACGAACAGGTTATAGGTAGCGCCACCTACGGCGAGCGATTGAACGAGAGCGGGGACACGCGCTCCCATAGGAACCCCGCTATCTGAACAGGTCAGGAGTGTAGTAGGTCATGGCTTAGAGTGCATTTGGTTTCGGTTTCGTTGAGCACATATGGTTTCAGTTCTTGTTTCGGTTGTCTCAAATTACGCTAAAAACAGCTTAAAAAATCTCTACATATAGAACACTCTGCACTCAAACAAATGTAGTTATCCACGTACGCCATTTGAGAAAGCGCAGTGAAATAGCAATAGAAGTTAGAGGCAGTGACGTGATACAAGTAGACATATACACGTTCAATTACTACGTATCATAGCTTGTCGCAGTTTACAAGAACTTTCGTTGTCAATTTGAACTACATAACAACCCATAGAATTAATATGCTGACTCTAGAGTAAAATCTGGGCCAAAAAAGTTATCACCACTAAAACTATAGTGTACTAGAATAGTACACTCACGGAGAAAGGAAGTACACTATACTAAACGCTGACGTCTTAAAACGTTGTCATTGTTGCCATCAGAATACTTTAGAGGAGCACTAAATTTAAACGTTTTAAAACTAATTTTTTTGCAATACAACTCATAAACAAGTGTTTTCACGTATTATAAATAAAGAAAAAATGTATGCAATTTATATAAACTATTTTTATAAAAAATACATTGGCCATTTAGGGAATTTATTGAGCGCAGAGAGAAGCGTTTGCAGTTTTGTTCAGTAGATGACGCCACCATTTTCGTAGAGCTTTTTTTTTATTATGACGTTGAGAGCATAGAGTTCATAGTCTGCATATTAACTCTATGTAAGAACCAGTGCGATATGTAACTAATTATGAAGGGAACGTCGAATGAAGTTCATTGGTGCGCAATAATATTTTCTTCCTTGAAACATTCATAATGCTGGCTTACGCACCCTTAATTTGCCACAATTAAGTTGGCCAATGTTTAAATGTTCGATCAGTTTTTCCATTCATAACTTGGAAAAGGTCATGACGTGAGAAGAGCGTGAGGAATAGGCTCTGATTTATTGCTGAGCGTAACATTGAGTTCCAGCGCGTGCCGTCCTCTGTGAACGAGAGGTCGAAGTAAACTAGATTCATTATAGCCTCAGAGATGAGCCCGGTCGGAACGTCTTGTCTAGCATCTTCAGGCTACTGCTGTGTACGCCAATGTCCGCTTGATCGCGTTAGATGACCGTTGCCGTTTGGTAGAGCGTTATTCACGAAGTTTAGGTCCTTCCTTGTTTTGTACTTATCTAATTGTGTCCTTACTCTATGTCCACTGTAATGCGAATAAGCGGCTCGCGCGCGCGCGCGCGTGTGTGTGTGTGTGCGTGTGTGTGCGTGTGTGTGCGTGTGTGTGCGTGTGTGTGTGTGCGTGTGTGTGTGTGCGTGTGTGTGTGTGCGTGTGTGTGCGTGTGTGTGTGTGTGTGTGTGTGTGCGTGTGTGTGTGTGTGTGTGTGTGTACGTGTGTGTGTGTGTGTGCGTGTGTGTGCGTGTGTGTGTGTGTGTGCGTGTGTGCGTGTGTGTGTGTGCGTGTGTGTGTGTGCGTGTGTGTGTGTGCGTGTGTGTGTGTGTGTGTGCGTGTGTGTGTGTGTGTGTGTGCGTGTGTGTACGTGTGTGTGTGTGTGTGCGTGTGTGTGTGTGCGTGTGTGTGTGTGCGTGTGTGTGCGTGTGTGTGTGTGTGTGTGTGTGTGTGCGTGTGTGTGTGTGTGTGTGTGTGTGTACGTGCGTGTGTGTGCGTGTGTGTGTGTGTGCGTGTGTGTGTGTGTGTGCGTGTGTGTACGTGTGTGTGTGTGTGTGCGTGTGTGTGTGTGTTTGTGCGTGCGTGCGTGCGTGTGTGTGTGTGTGTGTGCGTGTGTGTGTGTGTGTGTGTGCGTGTGTGTGTGTGTGTGCGTGTGTGTACGTGTGTGTGTGTGTGCGTGTGTGTACGTGTGTGTGTGTGTGTGCGTGTGTGTGCGTGTGTGTGTGTGTGTGTGTGCGTGTGCGTGCGTGTGTGCGTGTGTGTTTGTGCGTGCGTGCGTGCGTGTGTGTGTGTGCGTGTGTGTGTGTGTGTGTGTGTGTGTGTGCGTGTGTGTGTGTGTGTGCGTGTGTGTACGTGTGTGTGTGTGTGCGTGTGTGTACGTGTGTGTGTGTGTGTGCGTGTGTGTGCGTGTGTGTGTGTGTGTGTGTGCGTGTGCGTGCGTGTGTGTGTGTGTGTGTGTGTGTGTGTGTGTGTGTGTGTGTGTGTGTGTGTGTGTGTGTGTGTGTGTGTGTGTGTGTGTGTGTGTGTGTGTGTGTGTGACAGAGAGAGTGTGTCAATGCGCATGTAGGCGATTCCGCATCATCCCGCCTTGTGAAGACAGTAGGGGCAGCACACGTCCGGGTCACCAATTTGTAGGCGACGATGACGTCGTCCGACGTAGATGTGCCGGTGTCGCAGGTTAAATGAGCAGACGAGACGTAGAGGAGGAAGCGAGCTACCGAAGTAGAGCAGCGGCCGTCGCGTCCAGCCAGCTAGAATCACTACATTCTGGGCGCCTCGCGCCGCCAGCTAGAAGCACTCGTCACTTTTTTTTTTTTTCTCTAGCCGGCTGCCCGCCACTAGGGCTACGCTACATGCACATTATGTGACTCTTTTCACTGAGCCTGCGTGCTGGAGCAACCTCTTGATGATTGTTATGCGCTGATTTTCCCTCGATGTTAACTGTGGGAAGCACAGATGCTCTCATATTATCTCTTCTATGACGTTCCCCATGGGAGATCTGTGCCGGGTCGCGAAATACCTTGCCGGGCTTTCAGTAAAGTTGTAGCCATCCATCCATTCATCGAAAAGGGACATTTTATTCCACTGTCGACACCTCCAATATATATGTAACATTCATGTGCACCCCAGTTGAAACACTACAGGATTTTGAAAATATAGCAATGAACGATTGTCATTTTTGTTTGCTAATTATGCTAATTTGATAATGAAGGGGAGCAATTCCAATGTGGTAAATAATTTACACTTATTCATGATAGTAACGTTTTAATCAAAACTAAGTCTGCTCTCATTACAAGTACTGGTCAGGTGCTTTTCATCAAAATAATATTCAGTGTACTCATGGGTTTGTTTCTGTCATGACAAATCGAGGCAGTGAAGCTCAACGGCTGCAATTTCCAGCTGCAAGTGAAGGAGGAGGAATGAACTTTATTATCGGAAACCAGCAGGTTTAGGTGGCCGGGCCTATGCCTCCCTTGAGGGGACGTCAAACCAGGGCGACCCAGCACGTCCGTGAGGCGGCGTCGAGGCAAGCCCTTGACGAGCCCTCATGGGAGGCGTAGGCCCAGCTGCAAGATGTGCATAAAATAATTTACGCACAATTTAATTGTGACGGGTTAGTTTTGGGCTACTAAGAAAGTTGATTTGAACCTTCGTGGACGTCTACAATACTTGGCAATTCACGTACAACCTTAATTTTTCTTTTTTTTTACTTAGGAACTTTGTTTCTATGATGTCAGAAACAGGTGGCATAGCTATATATAAAGTTTTTTTGTGTGTTTGTGTGTGTGTGTGACTTCGAGAACCGTAATACACAGTATATGAGTCCAGTTCGTGAAGGTAAAACACACAGGTAAGGAAGAGTAAAAGTGCAGAGGGGAAAAAGAACGCAGAAACAAAGAAGTAGTCACTCAGAAAAATGACGATAACCACGGGGTCAAACTGCTTTTATAAGTTAGTAGGGCTCTGTGGGCCCATGGTACCGCCGAGCCGCATATCCTCCGGGGAACAGGTAATCATGAAGGGTCGTGCACTTCATACGTCCATGTTTCTTAATGAGTAGTACCCGCTGCATAATAAACGCAGGACACTCTAAAATTAAGTGTTCTCTATAGCGTATCACAGGATCCACTCGACGTGCGTGAGGGACCGTCCACACGTCCTTGACGATGTAGTCGCTCGCGCACAGACACTATTCACTTATATAAGAGGGCTCGGTCGCTATACCGGGCAATCCACGACCACGAATACGGGGAGGAACAATCTGCTCACGACACGATGCTCAATGTGCTGCTTTAGACGATGTCGGCAGATCAGCAGATTGATTGATATGTAGGGTTTAAGCAGAAAAGGGTTGTCTAACAGCCATGAAATTCCTTGGTAGTCACATTCGTTGTGGGCACAACCTGAAGTGATCGGCCCCTTCATTCCCAGCGATACCCACGTGCGAATGTATTCACTGGTCAATGAGGGGCACCTGCAAGAAATAATTTTTGTAGCAGATAATACGATACTGCATGTGATTAGGCCATTGAGGCCTCCTCGCAGCTCTGAAACCCAAGCGTTTTCACTATCGGTAGCGAGATGGCGCTATGGTGTGTGTGCTTTCTGCTTGAGGTGCGCGCTGCAAGTTTATAATACAGCTGCTTGCTGAAACCCAAGCGTTTTCACTATCGGTAGCGAGATGGCGCTACTGTGTGTGTGCTTTCTGCTTGAGGTGTGCGCTGCAAGTTTATAATAGAGCTGCTTGCTGTTCTTCCCGTTACCTTGCAATTCGTTGCTGTCGCTGACACAATGCACAATGAACGCTCACCTACACCTGTCAAGACACGTTTCACTTTCGTGTTAGACCGATTCCTTGAAGGGGATCAGCCACGTTTCTTTTTTTTTTTTGCAATAGCAGGAAAAAGATGAAAAAGAAGAAATTTACTCTAGCATAGGGCGATAGTTTATTGCCAAGTAGCAAAAGCAATAGCTTTAATTACGTAGATAACAGGAATGATATGCTCTCTCTATTTTCACAAATGAATGCGGCATTTAATAGATCGAAGGCAGGCCAGAAGCATTACTGCGAACCCGTTTATCTCTCTGGGAATGGGTGCGGCTTCTTGGAATTGTTACGGCAGTTAGAACGAAGAACGCAGAAACGTCTCTTTCGCCGTGGCTTCGACTATGGAAACATTGATCAAGACGGCAAAGGGATGAAGTTCAAAATCTTATTCAGTCAGTATTACTGGTTTCATCTGTAGCTTGCTCCATCATCACGTTAAAATGTCGAATTGGGAAAAGTTTTTTTTTTTAGTGCTTAAAGACAGCGAGTCCCCGTTTCCCGCCAACGGTCTCCCAGACCATGAATCGCATCCACACGTCGGATTTTGGCCCAATAATTGCAGAATCTGCTTGCACGCGGCTTTATAAGCGGACTTTCGCCGCAGGTCACAGAGGTGTACGAGGAAAAGTCATATATACATATACTGTCAATAATATCAAAAGGTTTAGGAAAACAGATTCACAAACGTATGATTTCCTTTTCAGATAAGCACCATATCCTCACTTCATCACGATTCGGTTTCACGAAAGGCCGCACAACTGAGCATGCTCTCATAACACAAAGGAATTCATATTAGATACTTTTGAGCGTGAAAGCAACAAAAAAAATTAACTAATCAGTTTTTGAAATCTTTACAATTACAACATTTGTAGGATTATAAAAAAATAGAGCTGAAGCAAGAAAGCGTGCTATCTGATTCAGCCAACCTACAACTTTCGGAGAATAAATATGATACCCGTAAGCGTAAACTCTGGTTAATACCACAGCCACGAACAAAATATGGTCACCAAATGATACACAATGTTATTCCCAGAATGTTGAATTATTTAAACAGCATTGATGCAAATATAGAAAATATGACCACAAAAAATGTTACATCATTGTTCTTATAAATATTAATGATGCCGTTTACCCTTTCGTACCAGTTTGACCTCTTATGCATTCTATACCGCATGTATACATAGGCTTTTCATGGGAACTGCTATGTCTGTTTTCGTTTAGATTATGTAATTATATTGATTGACATCACCATATTTCTGTAAAGCATGTTTTTTTTTCATTTGTATACCAATGCTTCCGACCCATTCAATTTAGGTTGCGGGAGCTAGTCAAGCTTTTCTAATACAGCTTTTACTCCCGCTATCTTTCATGTAGTCTCAAAGATGAAAACAAAGATTCAATTCAATTCACTTCAACTACACGCACTAGATATCTTCATAGATTACTCAAAGGCTTTCGATACTATAAACCATGTCACACATTTAGAGAAATTGGATCACCATGGCTTTCGAGGTGTCTTTCTGAAATTAATTTAGTCTTAATTAAAACTATCGTCCGCAGATGGTGGTCATCAACAATCACACCTCCAATTTACAAGAGATTTCAGCAGGTATGCCCCAATGCAGTATCTTGGGAGCCCTCAAATTCTGCGTATATATTAATGATATTTAAACAGTGACTAATGATTAATATGTGTTATATATATATATATATATATATATATATATATATATATATATATATATATATAACATGTGTTATATATATATATATATATATATATATGCATATATATATATATATATATATATATAACACATATTAATCATTAGTCACTGTTTAAATATCATTAATATATACGCAGAATTTGAGGGCTCCCAAGATACTGCATTGGGGCATACCTGCTGAAATCTCTGCATATATATATATATGCATATATATATATATATATATATATATATATATATATATATATATATATACATATATATACATATATATATATATATATATATATATATATATATATATATATATATATATATATATATATATATATATATATATATATACAGATGACACAAACCAGGAGGCTATCTTTTATTAAAGATAGCTTCCTGGACAAGCAATAAATCTTCGAAATTGAACTCTTCGAAAACAAAAGCTGTTTACTTTAGGCCTAGAACTTTAGCTTCGCCTTTGCGTGCCCCATTAAAACTCGGCACCTAGGAACTTCAGATAGTACCAAGTGTTAAATGTGTAATTTTTCATCAACAAATATCATGAAATTCCCACATTTAAAAGCTGTCTTCGAGTATTTTGCAGGATAAGGTGAATCTTGCCTCTCTTTTTTTTTTCTTCCTAAATGAAGTTAAGCTTCTGATCTACAAATTGTTGTTCTTATCGCACATAAACTATTGTCATCTGGTTTGGGGCACGACAGCTTTGAAGAACTCACAAACTACTTGTAACACAGAAAAGAGCAGTTCGCGCCGTCGCAGAGGTTTCGTATGGAAGTCACACTTCACCTCTTTTTGATGAAATTAATCTATGAACCCTACCACACTACTAACCCACAAGCCTTATGAAACTATTACACAGGACTGAAAAGTGATGACCTTTTGGTCACACTTGCTCGAGTAAACCAGCGGATCCTTTAATAGAACACTCGTCATGTTCCCACGTAGTTTCTTCCACGCGCGTGCTCAAACTACGGAAAGGACTTGATGCGCTTTCTCTTGCCGTTTAATCTGAATCGACTAACAATATAGGCTAAAGATACTTTTTTGTCTCGCATGCGTAATACCATTGTGTGTGTTTTTTTCATTATATATATATATATATATATATATATATATATATATATATATATATATATATATATATATATATATATATATATATATATATTATAGGTTAATTGGTTAGTGTTCTAGTTGAGCGGCTTAGTGTTGTCTGATTTATGATTTATGTTATACTATAACTATTTCACTCAAACAAAGAATATCTGAGTGAGCGCTTTTTCTATCGAAATTTTCGTGCTGCTGTAGACAAGCAACCCAGTGTATTACTTTGGCGTCTCTATAAGTGCATTGGATACAATATCCACATTTTTTTTTTCATATGCTCCTTGTCGACGCAATACCCCTAAATGTCTGGTATCTTGAGCGAGTCGGATGCCTTTTCGTAATCAATGGCTGTCACTTCAAGGGTTTACTTTTTTTTAATATTGGGCAGTTGTCTCAATTATCTCTTTAATCACAAGAAGCTGATAAGGATAACGTACCCCTTTTCTGAAATCAGCTTGTTCTTTCGGTTTATTAATGCCATGTGTGACTCTTATTCGAAATCATCTTCGTGAATATTTCGTACAATGCTGGAGGATGGTTGATCGCTCTGTAGGCGTTCAAGTATCCGACGTCTCGCTTTTTGAGGATTGGAGAAATAACTGACTAAATTTTTACGTGGCCCTTTAGAGCTGTGGCTGTTTCGAGTAGTGTGAGACATACTCAGCGTCATTGGTGACGCCAAATGTGACTTCGCAAAAAAAAAAAAAACGACTCACACAAATAGCATTCCTCAGAAACTCTCGCAGCCACACGGGTCTACGTATAGGCCACGTTGCGGTCGTTCTTCCCGAAAACAATTGCCAATCGCAGATAACTCTGTCATGCACGTGTATCCTGCTACTGTGCGACTGCTAATCGCAGATGCCAGGTGGTACGTCTAAGGAGCGTGCGCTCGATTAATGCTCGTATTGTCTACATCAGTGTGCAAGTGTACATGCGTGCATATGCGACTGCAGCGTGCTCGCGTTTAAACCAAACGTTACGCAAACTTTCGCTGGTGGAGGCTCAGTAGAGTTACTAGCGCAGGCGTTAATCAGCACTTTGGCAGCAAACGGTATGGCGCTCCGCTGTGTCGCCTGACAGGCGTCGCATTCGACGGAAAGACCTTGCACGTCAATCTTTCCCGTCGCTCTTGTGCGCGTTGTGACGTTTTTCGACGGAGCCGCGGTAAGTTCTCAGACGGCCTCTCTACCTCGCCGCCATAGTTTTTGAAAAAAAGTCCCTAATTTGGCCCCCCGCTCGTCTTGAGGAGCTCCTGCGGCGAGGAGATCGTGCCTGTCGCTCGCTGCATTACTTTGTCTTGCTGGCCAGCGCACTCCGTTTAAAACTCTCTGTTAATCACGTGATCCCACGTCGGGACAGGTATGCTCGGCCCATCGTGAGCAGTCTTTCAGGCCCGGCGGTGCTTAGCGGTACAACGAGCCAAGCCACCGCCATGGATCAGATATTCGGAGGGCTCAAGAGCTTCGTGAAAATCGAAGCCATCGTGACAGACAACCACGCGTTCCGCCTACACTATAAGGTGACGTGTGCGCTTCTCATCGGCTTTAGCATCCTGGTCACCAGCCGACAGTACATCGGCGATCCGATCGACTGCATCACGAAGGACAGTGTGCCCACGCGAGTACTGGACACTTTCTGCTGGATTCATTCGACGTTCAGCGTCAGGGACTCCTGGGACAAGAAAGTGGGCAGTCAGATTCCGTATCCCGGTGTCGATAAGTACTCGCCGGGCGAGAAGCGAGTCTACCATGCGTACTACCAGTGGGTCTGTTTCGTACTCTTCCTTCAGGCCGTGCTCTTTTACGTGCCCCGCTACCTGTGGCTCGCGTGCGAAGGTAAGAAGATCAACACGCTCGTCCTCGACCTCGGATCGCCCATCCTGAGCGACGACAAGCGAAAGCACAACCGTAAGCTCCTCCTCGAGTACTTCGCCAACAATGTCGGTCAGCACCAGATGTACGCCAGCTACTACTTCTTCTGCGAGCTCCTCAACTTCGTCAACGTCGTCGGACAAATCTACCTTATGGACCACTTTCTCGGTGGCGAATTCACCACGTACGGGCTGAAGGTGATCCAGTTCAGTGAGTGGGACTGGTCCGTCCGCTTCGACCCTATGGTCAAAGTCTTTCCGAGGCTGACGAAATGCACCTTCCACATGTACGGTTCGTCTGGAGACGTGCAGAAGCACGATGCCATGTGCGTCCTACCGATCAATATCATCAACGAGAAGATCTATGTGTTCCTCTGGTTTTGGTTCGTCATCCTAGCCGTTGTTTCCGCCCTGGTGCTGGTGTACCGCGTTCTGCTGTTCATCTCGCCTCTTGCCAGGTTTCATTCCATCAAGTCGAAGGCGCGCCTCACCAACGGCCCCCAACTGGAGCGTGTGCTCGAACGGAGCCAAATGGGAGAGTGGTTTCTGCTCGATCTGCTTGCCAAAAACTTGGACCCCGTCCACTACAGGGATCTCATCACGGACCTCGATAAACACCTGGGAAGCAAGGCTCCCGAACCCGTTTGATAATATGCACAGTATGTTATTCTCCTTCTGTGACCGCTAAGATACATCAATGGAACGAAACTTTCGCATCAAGTAAGAGTTAGATGAATACTTTTCTTTCAAGCAACGACTTTTTGCGAGTGAGACTCCGAGCGTTCACAGCCAAAAGCGCTGTATAATGCTGTGGGGACTACCTAACTTAATAAAAGATGGGAGAATGTTTGTGACCTGTTTTTTTTTTTCATTGCGATAGCAATTAGATGGACACTCTCGGCTGGATTTAGCCGCCGGCGTTGACGTGGACGTCAGCGTCGATGTCATGCACCCCCTACTTCCCTAACGTCAACACGCTGCGGTCAACAAAACAAGTTATGATGACGTCATAGCCACCATTATTTTTGCCGCGTTAGCTACCGAATTCTACATTTCTTGGCGGCTAATTGCGAGTGCATGGCCATGGCGCACGCTTAGAAAGTTTTGGTACCATTTCAGTCTCGTTTCCTATTCGAAATTAATTCTTGATGTAGACCATGCGGAAGTGCGTCACAGTTCTATGTGTTGACGTGTTCTAGAGCTGCACACGTTAGTTGGCGACAGTTGCAGCCAGTTTTTGGAACTCTCTCAAACTGAAACTGATGGATAATGAGGGGCCTGTAATTAATTATCTGTCGCGTGCTGCAGCAAACGATGTGCCGTGTCATGACTAACAGGTCCCCAGATACGCCTTGCAGTAGAAAAAACGGGAGGCCAAAGTTTTTGTGTCAGTACCTCGTTAAGCCACTGAGAGGTATCACCTTCAACGGTCAAACGGCAAGCTATTGACATTTACCACTTACCGCTGTTTGCGGGCATCTCGGGTGGGGGGGGGGGAGGGGGTCTATCGTGTTTTCAGCATTATCAGCAAGATGGCGCAGTGAGCGCGCGGTGGCTCTCATCTCTCGCACGTTTTTGGCCCACGTAGAGAATGAGGGGGTGTATACGCTCCATCACGCACCCTTTTTTTGCAGTGGGGAGAATCGTACGTCTCGGTTAGCCTTTGGGTTTCGTAGGAACGATTCTGTTGTAGTTACCGGGCGCACAAAGGTCCCTGCAATTGTTGCAACCTCCGTTTGCGAAAAAGGCGCACTTTTCAGACACAGCGGAGGAACAATGAGACGCTTATTCGCATTCATCTGTACCTGCGAGTACGTTTCGTCCGTCATTTGTGCGTGAGAAAAGCAGGGCACGTTTCGATCTGCTTGCCATTCTGCGCGTGACCTTCCAATTTGTTGCTATCGCGTTCATTGCTTCGCCTTTGCGGCAAATAAGCTGTGACTTTTTTTGAGAGCTTTTATGGTCGATGTTGCCGTGTGTTATCGATAACAAATTGTCATCATAAATCAGCACGTGCTGAATCACCATCCAAGCATTTCGTACAAAGGGCTGAAGGTAGAAGCTGAAACTTTCCCACCATCATGTGCTTTAATCGACCCAAGATTGCGCGATTTAGTGCAAGCTGTGCTAATTTTTGTATTGCCTATTGTAAAATACACTCTCTTAAACACGCCGAAAGTGTTAGACGTCTTAGAAATGGACTATCTGCGCAAATCTTCTTTATATGAGACAGCGATAGCTGTAGATGGAGCTCATGTTTTTTTATAACACTGTAGCCGATTATACAGGCCAACCACTTCGCTATAAAATATGTCATGCTCAACTGAAGATCACCAGAGCAAGGCTGCCGTTGGTGGCTACTTTGCGCCATACTGGCTACTTTCAGACTCTGCCTGGCAACAAAAATTTCAGATTGGTGCCACGAGCTACTTTCTGGCTACTTTTAACTTCTATTTCGGCGCATCTACTGGCCATTCTTTCGTATTATTTCAGTATAAAACAGAAAGCAAGTCTAAAGAATGATCGTCATTTGCAAGCTCTTCTCGTGTCGGCCTAAACACGCACATGCCTCTGCCCCGCCAGCGGGCTAGCGCGCATCGAGGTATGCAACGAGCGTCCCTCCGTCAGGACAAACGGAACCGTGCATATAAGAAAACGCTGACGCCAGGTTCTCATGCTGAAGCAGAGTGACTCAAAGAGATATCAGCAACGCCATGAAGCTGTACTGTTCATCTTCCATCAAATTTGTTTACTCGAAGCTAGTTGGTATTATTATAACTCTGTACCAATCTTGGCCAATGGCTTCAAAAAAAATGGCAGCATATCCACGGAGTAAATGATAGAGAGTGCGGCGAAGCATCCGTCTATCCATTCGTTCTTGCTTCCGTCCGTCCATGCATCCGTCTGTGTGACCGTCCACGCGTCCGTCTGGCCGTCTATGCGTGCGTCTGTTCGTGCATTCGCACGTTCATTTGTGCGTCCTTCCCTGCGTTCGTCCATGCATCCACCCCTGAGTCCATCCATGCGTCCATCCGTCCATGCAGCCATCCGTGCGTCCGTCCAAGCATCTGTCTGGGTGTCCATTCGTCCATCTATTCTACACTTCAAGTACCACCATCTCGCATCTTTTCATCATATATTCCCCATATAGAAGCACCGCCCTCCAGCGGACATTCCAAGAACTAAACGAGAGGTGGCACACGCACACTTTCTTACGGCTTGCGCTTCGTGTCTACTACCCACCTTTAACCACCTCGAGTTCATGGTATATAGTAGTTCACTGTATTCATGGCACTGCGGCCGAACGTTCGCTAATCCTTTCTAAAACTAAGAAGGTTACACCCAGCGAGTTGAACGTAGCAACCCTTTCTTGTCAGATAGTGCTCAATGTACATGCCAATGGCTGCTAATGGGAAATGAGAGACAGGAGCATTTGGCTTTTAGTTAACGCGCACGCTGCGAATTTTTTATCGTTCAACAACGCACAGGAGGAATCTCCCCCCGGCAGGTCAAAACGTTAGACTGGTTACACACTACGACTACGACTACGACTACGACTACTACGAGAAACAAACAGTTCCCGCTTTAAGGAGCTTCGCCCCTAAAAAAAACAGCTGTAGTGTTTGATGTTGCTGCTGGCTTGTTCACCCAAATCACTTTTGCAAAAGCCTATCCATTGTAGACAAACTGTATGCAGGCGCACTCAAAGTATAATAAATTATTAATTTATTAGCAACTTACCCGTGGCATGGAGTCCAAGCAAGAAGTGAAACTATTGTGCTCGCTACACTTCGTTTTCGATAATTCAAAATCATGGTATTTACTTTTGTACACTAGTAAGTACATCTATACAAATAATTTTTTTTCTATTTGGCTACGAATTTGGTGCTAGAAGGAATTAGCGTGGCCACATTTGTTCCTTTCAGCTTTTCTTTTGGCTCCTTTTCAAATATTCCCAAGGATAACCCTGTACCAGAGTTCATGTGAAGTCTCGCAAAATTTTGCCGTGTCAGGGATTTCATTACCGCAAAATGATCACCAACTATATAACTTTACTGCTGTGACATTACTTGAGTTTTTTCTGTACTAAAGCGACATCGCAGAAAATGGTATGCCGGTGCCGGCATGCATCGTTGTTCATGACCAAAAAATGCTCATAAATGAAAAAATTGAGTCAGGCTGAGCACACAGCCCTACAGCATTTTCGCCTCCATCGAAAGTGTAGCCGCCATAACCAGGATTCGATCCCGCGACCTGCGGGTTAGCAGCCGAATACCTTAGCGACTAGACCACCGCGGCGGGGCATTGTCTTGTGAGGCACAAATGTTTCGCCCACTGTGACAAGCAGGACCACTGCACAACCGTTACCGTCCGTTACCTACAGGATGTTAATTATGACCGGTGCTTTCTTTCTCTCATGGTGACTGAGCATGATTTCGTTGAGCACATCAAATGATTCATGCGCTGAACGAAGCGTCGAGAGGCGCTCATTCCCCGTGTAGTGGAGCATACGCACCAACGCGTATGCGCCTTCGGAAGACAACGAAAAGCCCGTGCTCTGCTTGCGCGAGAGTATGTGCCGCCTTTGTCAGACTGGCCGTACGCCCACTTTCCGTTGCGACCTCGTTGCGACTTCTCGGCTCGAATAAACGTCATCACATTTGGTGGAGGCTGCTGAGATCCCCAAGAAGACCTGGAGCTCCGCTCTCGCAAGTTGCCTGAAAGACTACCGCGAAACATGACTGACGCAGTCGCCAACCAGCCCGTCCCAGCCCAGCCAGCACCATCGGCTGCCCCGTCTACCTGCCCCGGCGCTACTCGCCAGCGGGACCCACCAATCTTCAGCGGAAGTGGTGAGCAAGACGTCGAAGACTGGCTGTCCTTGTACGAACGCGTAAGCGTCAGCAACAAGTGGGACGACGACTCTAAACTCGCTTACGTTATCTTTTACTTGGCAGACGTAGCTAAGCTTTGGTTTACCAACCGCGAAACCGCCATCGCCAACTGGTCCTCCTTTAAGACCCTCGTAACAGAAGCGTTCGGCCGACCAGAGGTCCGCAAGCTCCGCGCTGACCAGCGTCTGCGCCACAGAGCCCAGCAGCCTGGCGAAACGTTTACGAGTTACATTGAGGATGTGCTCGACCTCTGCAAGCGTGTTAACCCATATATGCCCGAAGAAGAGAAAATTCGGCAGATTCTCAAGGGTATTGAGGATGGCGCATTCCAGATGTTGCTAGCGAAAAGCCCGACCTCGGTGGCAATCCTCGTAAGCCTGTGCCAGAGCTTCGATGAATTACGCCGTCAGCGTTCCATCGCCCGACAGAGTGTCTCACCACCAGATTCGATCTCGGCTGTCGCACTCGCAAATGTCAACGTTCGCCAAGAAAGTCTGTCCAACCAGATCAAAGACTTCATCAGGGAGGAAGTTGCCCGACAGCTCTCCCTGCTGCCGCATAGCGACGCGCCCACCGCAAGTCTGCCTTCGACACTGCAGCAGGCCATACGCACTGAAATTTGCGATGTCCTACCTACAGTGCAGGCCCCTTACGCATGCACTTCAGCAGCATCTAATCTCTCAGCTGTCAGCTACGCACCACCTGCACCATCTTCACCTCTCAGCTACGCAGCTGTGGTTGCGTGACCCCCACCGCATCCAGTATCCTTATCGGCTCCACCTCCTCCGGCAGCGCCTCCGGTTTACAGGCCCTCACCTCGCTTTTTCCGTCCATCTAATGAGTGGCGCACCCATGACAACCGTCCTATCTGCTTCGCGTGTGGCATCGCTGGCCACATTGCACGCTACTGCCGCCGCCGTCCCACACCTGCGTACGCCTCCTTTGGAACTCCTACCTATGCGTCGCAGCAGGCCACCACGTCTGCATACGAACAGAGGCACTCTGACTCGGATCGTCGCCCATCGACTTCTCGTTTCCCATATCCTCGTCGCCGATCGCCATCTCCTATGCGTCGTAGACCACCTCCTGAGGAGGGAAACTAATCAGTGCAGTTCCAGAGGCAAGAACTGCAACTTCTACGCAATTATCAAGGCCTCCATTTTCGCCGCGAAATGTTGTTGATGTCAATGTTGAGGGAGTCGCCACACAAGCGTTAATTGATACTGGGGCCGCCGTTTCGGTGATGAACGCAAAATTTTGTCGCAAACTGAAGAAAGTGACCACATCTCTCTGTGGCATCGTGCTGTCCACGGCTAGCGCGCAACGCATTCAGCCCTCGTCTGTGTGTACGGCGCGCGTCGTCATCCAAGACGTTTTGTACATCGTCCAATTTTTTTGTACTACCATCTTGCTCTCATGACCTCATCCTGGGTTGGGATTTCTTATCAGGTCATGAAGCTATCATTGATTGTTGCCGTGCGGAAGTGTCCCTAGTGCCAAGTTGTGAATTTCCACCACCCGACTATTCACCACTGCTCTGCAAACTCATCGCTGACGACGACATCACCTTGCCTCCGGAAGCTTCAGTCCCTATTAGCCTTTCATGTGTGGCGCAACCTGACGCCACGGTGGTGTTTACGCCATCCCCTGTTTTTACTGAACGCAAGGGCATCGTGCTCCCATTTGCCGTTCTTACGATTGCGTCTGGTTTAACCGTAATGCTGGTTACCAACCACTGCAACTACCCCATTGGCTTGCTTCGTGGTGAAACGTTAGGATATGTGCAACCTGTCGACCATATCAATGATATTATTCTTCCCGACGAAACGCCATGTCAGATTGCCGCAATCACTCAGGCGTCTGAGCCATCAAGCTCACCAGCCTTCGACAATGCTATTGACGCAGACCTTCCCCCCTCGCATCGCAGCCAACTTGTTGCTCTCCTTAACAAGTTTCGCTCTTCTTTCGACTTTCAGAAACCTGCTTTGGGCCGCACCACGACTGTCACTCATACTATTGACACCGGCTCACATTCGCCTCTGCGACAGCGTCCTTACCGCGTTTCTGCCGAAGAGCGCCGCGTCATTACGGAGCAAGTAGATGACATGCTTAAACGTGGAGTCATACAGCCTTCTCAAAGCGCTTGGTCGTCACCCGTGGTTCTGGTAAAGAAAAAAGATGGCACCGTTCGATTTTGCGTGGACTATCGCCGCTTAAACAAGATTACAAAGAAAGACGTCTACCCGCTACCACGAATAGACGATGCTCTTGACTGTTTACAAGGCGCCGAGTACTTCACATCCTTGGATCTGCGTTCTGGGTATTGGCAGGTGCCAATGGCTGAATGTGATCGCCCTAAAACAGCCTTTGTAACGCCGGATGGCCTGTATGAGTTCAAAGTCATGCCATTTGGGCTCTGCAACGCGCCTGCGACGTTTGAACGCATGATAGATACCATATTGCGGGCCCACAAGTGGAAAACTTGCTTGTGTTACCTAGATGACATCGTAGTCTTTTCAGCTGATTTCCCGACACATCTTCGTCGTCTCCACGAGATTCTGACGTGTCTAGCTTCTGCAGGCCTACAACTTAACACCAAGAAGTGCCACTTCGCAGCCCGAAAACTAACCATCTTGGGACACGTCATCACAAGAGACGGTGTTCTTCCGGACCCCGATAAGCTTCGAGCTGTCGCTGACTTCCCAATGCCCACATCACTGAAAGCCCTAAGAAGTTTCGTTGGTCTTTGCTCTTACTTTCGTCGCTTCGTGTGCAACTTCGCGTCCATCATTGCACCTCTGACTAGTCTGCTTTCCAACAGCAAAGGTATATCAGCATGGTCACCTGCATGTGACGACGCATTTCACCAGCTGCGCCGCCTGCTGACCTCGCCACCTATTCTTCGCCACTACGACCCCACTGCTGCCACAGAAGTTCACACTGATGCAAGCGGCGTTGGTCTTGGCGCAGTTTTGGCACAACGGAAAGGCGCCCAAACCGAATACGTAGTCGCTTATGCAAGTCGCGCTCTTAAGAAGGCTGAATTGAATTACTCCGTGACAGAGAAGGAGTGTTTGGCCATAATCTGGGCGCTTACGAAGTTTCGCCCGTACCTTTACGGCCGTCCTTTCGACGTGGTCACAGACCACCACGCTCTATGTTGGCTGTCCTCCTTGAAAGACCCGTCCGGACGTCTGGGCCGTTGGGCACTTCGATTGCAGGAATACGACATCCGTGTCGTATATCGTTCCGGTCGCAAGCATGCGGACGCCGATGCACTTTCCCGATCGCCATTAACACCAGATGTGGCTTCTCTGTCACCCCCTTTTACCACCTTGTCACCACTCGACAGCACTGACATGCTTTCGGAGCAGCGTAAAGACCCATACCTTGCCTTGTTAGTCGACTACCTTACCAATTCGTCTCCTGTCCCTTCCACGAGATCGCTGCGCCGGCAAGCAGCCCACTTTGCCTTACGTGACAACATTCTGTACCGCCGCAACTACACGCCTGGTGGTCGGAAGTGGCTTCTTGCTGTCCCAACTCATATGCGCTCTGACATCTGCATGAATTTCCATGCAGATCCCCAAAGTGCTCACGCAGGTGTCCTGAAAACCTACGAAAGGCTGCGCCAACGCTATTACTGGCGAGGAATGTATCGTTTTGTGCAGAAATACGTTCAGTCTTGCACCACTTGCCAACAGAACAAAACACCTCCGCGACACCTTACTGGCATGTTACAGCCGCTCCCGTGCCCGGCTCGCCCATTCGACCGCGTGGGTATAGACCTCTATGGCCCCCTTCCATATAGTAACTCTGGAAACCGGTGGATTATTGTCGGAGTCGATCATCTCACACGCTACGCTGAGACTGCAGCTCTACCGGCAGCGACCGCCCACGAAGTTGCACTCTTCATTCTCCGCAGCTTCATTCTACGCCATGGTGCTCCGCGGGAATTACTCAGTGATAGGGGTCGAGTGTTCCTGTCGGAGGTCATCCAAGCTATCCTCGCTGAATGCAACATTATCCACCGTAAATCTACCGCATACCATCCACAGACAAATGGTCTTACTGAGCGGTTCAACCGCACACTTGGCGACATGCTGAGGATGTACACCTCCGACCACACTAACTGGGACGCTGTATTGCCCTTTGTTACCTTCGCTTATAACACCGCGACGCAAGCGACTACCGGTTTTTCCCCGTTCTTTCTATTGTACGGCCGCGAACCTTCCCACCCACTCGACACTATACTACCGTACCGCCCTGATGCATCTGAGTGCTCCCCGCTTTCGGAAGTCGCCAGATACGCTGAAGACTGCCGTCAGTTGGCTCGGTCTCTGACAAGTGAGGCTCAAGGTCTACAAAAGACTCGACACGACGACGCTCACCGCATAGCTCCTACATTTCGTGCTGGCTCCCT
Organism: Rhipicephalus microplus; assembly: GCF_043290135.1. Lineage (NCBI taxonomy): Eukaryota > Metazoa > Arthropoda > Arachnida > Ixodida > Ixodidae > Rhipicephalus > Rhipicephalus microplus. The sequence continues at coordinate 115,667,897 of NC_134703.1, read as the reverse complement.
TGTGTGGCTTTGGGTGCCCCCGCACGTTCCTGGCCTGTCTTCCAAACTTCTGGCCCGGTACCATGGCCCGTACCGTGTCATTGACGCGACCTCCCCGGTGAATTACATCATCGAGCCGTTAACACAATCACCAGATTTGCGCCGTCGAGGACGCGAGACCGTACACGTCGACCGTCTCAAGCCCTACTACGACCCCCTCATTGTGCCTACTCCCTGAGTCGCCAGGATGGCTACCCTTCACCCCGGGGGTATTGTAGTGGAGCATACGCACCAACGCGTATGCGCCTTCGGAAGACAACGAAAAGCCCGTGCTCTGCTTGCGCGAGAGTTTGTGCCGCCTTTGTCAGACTGGCCGTACGCCCACTTTCCGTTGCGACCTCGTTGCGACTTCTCGGCTCGAATAAACGTCATCACACCCGCATCATTCAGACTCGCCAGCTCCGCCGCGATGGTCTCGTGGCTAAGGTACTCGGCTGCTGACCCGCAGGTCGCGGGATCGAATCCCGGCTGCGGCGGAAGCTTTTTCCGATGGAGGCGGAAATGCTGTAGGCCAGTGTGCTCAGATTTGGGTGCACGTTAGGGAAACCTGGTGAGGATCAGGTAACATCAGATCTGCTGAAATGTGGAGGACAGATTGTGTTAGAAAAACTAGCCACCCTGTTTACGAGGTGTCCCCGGACGGGCAGAGTACGAGAGTCTTGGAAGAATGCTAACATCGTCTTAATACATAAGAAAGGAGATGACAAGGACTTGAATAATTACAACCGATCAGCTTGCTCTCTGCAATATATACAAGCTATTTAAAAAGGTAATTGCTAACAGAGTAAAGAAAACATTACAATTCAATCAACCAAAGGAACAAGCAGGATTTCGAACAGGCTACTCAACAATCGACCACATTCATACTATCAATAAGGTAATAGAAAAAAGCTCAAAATATAACCAACCACTATGTATACATAGCCTTCATAGATTAAGAGAAGGCGTTTGATTCAGTAGACATATCAGCCGTCATGCAGACACTGCGGAATCAGGGCGTCGATGAAGTATATATCCTGGAAAAAATCACCAGGGGATCAACTGCTACCATATTGCTTCATAAAGAAGGCAACAGAATACCAATCAAGAAGGGTGTAAGGCAGGGGGACACAATCTCCCCAGTGCTGTTTACCGCGTGCTTACAGGAGGTTTTCAGAAGTCTAGAATGGGAACAGTTAGAGATAAGAGTTAATGGAGAGTAACTTAGTAACCTGCGCTTCGCCGATGACATCGCATTGCTGAGTAACTCAGGGGACGAATTGCAACTCATGATTACGGAGTTAGACAAGGAGAGCAGAAAGGTGGGTCTTAAATTAATCTGCAGAAAACGAAAGTAATGTACAACAACCTCGAAAGAGAGCAGCGCTTCGAGATAAGTAAGATAGCGCACTTCTAGTTGTAAAAGACTGTGTCTACTTAGGGCAGGTAATAACCGCGAAGCCGAACCACGAGATTGAAGTAACTAGAAGAATAAGAATGGAGTGGAGCACATTCGGCAACCACTCTCAAATTATGACCGGTAGATTTTCACTATTTCTCAAGAGGAAGGTATATAACAGCTGTATACCTTGTCGGTACTTAGCTACGGAGCAGAAACCTGGAGACTTACAAAGAGGGTTCAGCTTAAATTGAGGACGACGCAGCGAGCAATGGAAAGACAAATGGTAGGTGTAAACTTAAGGGACAAGAAGAGAGCAGAGTCGATTAGGGGACAAACGGGGGTTAAGGATATCATAGTTGAAATCAAGAAGAGGAAATGGACATGGGCCGGACATGTAGCGCGTAGACAGGATTACTGCTGGTCATTAAGGGTAACTGACTGGATTCCCAGAGAAGGCAAGCGGGTTATGAGGAGACAGAAGGTTAGGTGGGCAAATGAGATTAAGAAGTTTGCGGGTATAAATTGGCAGCAGCAAGAACAGGACCGATTAACTGGTGCAACATGGGAGAGGCCTTTGTCCTGCAGTGGACGTAGTCAGTATGATGATGATGATGATGATGATGATGATGATGATGATGAACCCCAGGTGGTAAAAATTTCCGGAGCCCTCCGATACAGCGTCTCTCATAATCACATTGTTGTTTTGGGACGTTAAACTCCACATATTAATTAGTCAACTGAGACTCGGTGGCTCCAGACAGTTTTTCTAAACGTTGCTTGGTGCAACTACAGCCGGGAGAACAGTGCGAAGCCGACAACGAGGTGAAAGAACGGATAATGGCAGCCATGGTACGAGGACGGACCACCACCACATGCCGCCGCCGCCTTGCGCCACGTAAACATAGCAATGCCGCCAATGTGCCAATTGGATATATGTAGCGGCGAAGACGTCATTCCCTCCTCAATTTTCGCGGGCGGCGCGTGGTGAACAGGGCCCCTTCTGTCTTTCCTTCCTCCGTCTTACCAGCGCAGGGGTGTGAACCCGGGCCCACACGCTCCGAAAGGCAATTGTCTTCACCCGGTCCATCACTGCATTTTTGAGCCTCCCATGTTTTCTTTGCTGTGCACCGCCGAGGTGAGCGCCAGCGTCAACGCCAACGCCAGTGCATGCGTTAGTTAGTGCCCGCTGCTTCACATCTACGCATGGTTTTCCTTAGCGGGAGATGGTGTAATTCTTTCGGGGCGAAGCTCCTGAAGCCGTGGGCCGTGCGTCTTCGATGTGTGTAGAAGGTAGCCACCTCTCGTATAGTTTTTGGAATGTCCGCTAGGTTGCGGTACTTGTGTATGATAAATATATGATGGAAAGATGCGAGATGGCGGTACTTAATTAGAGCGTTCACTTGACGGACGGACAGGCGGAGGGACAAATGGACAGGTATACAGACATACAGACGGATGAATGGACGGACGGACTAATCGATAGACGGACGGAAAGACAGACAGGCAGACAGGTGGACTGACAGACGGACGGACGGATGGGCAGACGGATGAACGGATGGACGGATGGAAGGACACATGCTCGGACGAATGGACCCACGGATGGACCCACGGATGGAGAGACGGACGTATTGACGGATGTTTTGCACCACTCATTATCATTTACTCCCTGGATATGCTGTGATTTTTTTTATCGAGGGGCTCTGACAGTGGTTTGAACGTTGATGGGCACGTTTACAGTTTGACTTTCCATACCTATTCACCTTTTCGGTAGGTTTCAATATAGTAATAGCATCAGCACGTGTTGCTACCCAAAAAACTTCCAGTCACTTCATTTGTTACTCTCTAACGCCGAAACAGAAATCTTGGGTTTTAAGGGGGTCCTGAACACTTTTTCAAGTAGCCATGGAATGAATCCACTGGAATAGCTTGTTGCCTCACGAATTCAACGCCACAAAAATTTCAAGAATTCGTCCAGCGCGAGCGGAGTTACAAAGATGTGTCGTATGCTGTAATTGCATTATTTCTTGTCTTGTTCCGACGAAAGCGCTGGAAGCTAAGCAGGGAGGGGTGGCATAACATGACTGAGTATATGACGAGTATATTTGACTATTCATAACATGAAATCGTGACATGTGTGTCATGAATGTCATGATTTACATTTCATGGTCCTGGAGCTCTTGCGGTGGTTTCGTTCATCTGTCATGTTGCAAAACTGCTAAGGTATGACATGATTGCATGGCGAACACAAGCGACAGACCCTAACATGGAAATCACGACATGCGCATCATGTAACAACATGACATCATGCCACGCTCATGATGCGCTCGCGGCCGTTTCGCTAGCGTCACAGATACCAAATTTGGTATTACGGTACGTGAATGGATGACGATGGTATGTGACTAGTGAAAACATGATAATCATGACATGCGTGTCATGTAACAACATGACTACATACCACGCTCATGATGCGCTCGCGGCCGTTTCGTAGCTTCACATGTACCAAAATCGGTATTACGTAACGAGAACAGACGACATAGGTCAATGGCACATCCAAACATAATAATCACGACATGTGTGTCATGAAACAACATGAATACATGCCACACTCATGATGTGCTCGCGGCTGTTTCGCTAGCTTTACATATGTCAAATCTGGTATTACGTGACGTCAAGGGATGACGAAGGTATGTGACTGGTGCAAACATGACAACCACGAGATGCGTGTCATGTGAGAACATGACTACATGCCACAGTCAAGGCGCCAATACACTTCGACGTGACCCAGCACGCGTGCGCGCTGGCGCTCATTTCGTCACGTCACGCCACGTTGCGACGCCCAGGCAGCGTTCCCGACATATACTCGCATGCGCGTGCTGCGTTGCATGCGCGTGCTGCGTTGCGCGTGCTGCGTCCGGCATCCCTTCGTCTCTAAAAGAGGCAGGCGAAGTGCTGTATGGGTAAGGTGGAAACATATTTATTTATTTAATTACATGAAGTTTTCTGCGGAGAAGCTCCGAGTAGTCGGACATGCTTGGCTTGCGGTGGGGGGGGGGGGGGGGCCCTTAGTCCAGGGCTCCGCTTGAAGCAGCCGCTCTGCGGGCCCGGTTGATCAGACTCAATTGATCTTCCAGGTTCTCGCTGGCCAGCAGCTCCTCCCATCGCTCCGCTGTTGGATTTTGTACTGGTTGTAAGGCTGTAATGGCCTGACACTCCCACGTGACGTGGTACAGAGTGGCTTTAGCTGAACACCATGGGCAGAGAGGAGAGTATGCCGAGGGGTGCATTTTACTCAGGATGTGCAAATTTGGAAACGTGCCGGTTTGAATTTGCCTCCAGCTGACCGATTCCTCTTTATTTAGTGTTCGGTGTGGTAGCGAATAAGCTTTCCTAAGTCCTCTGTAATGGTTTAGGATGGCCGAATAGTCGCAAGGGACCGGAACGAGTTCCTCAGGGGCGGAGTTGGAAGGTGCTCGACTCGCATACCCTCGAGCTACCCTATCCGCTGCCTGATTCCCCTCCAGTCCCATGTGGCCCGGAGTCCATATAATCCGATGCCAAATTCTGAGTGGATGTGTAATGGAGTGCTCGCCAGTGTCTGTAACGCTCATGATGACGCTGAGAGCGGGTTGGCTGATGCGCCCCTGTAGGTAGTTGCGGCAAGCTGCTTGAGAGTCCGTGAGAACTGTCAGCGACCTTCGTTGTCTGTAGCCGAGGGCGAGAGCGAGCGCGATGGCAGTTTCTTCAGCATCGGTGATGTTGCGGCACCGCACGGAAGCGCTGGTACGTTCTGTGAGTGTGTGGTCCACGACTGTGGCTACAGCCTTATTGTTTGCATGGTCGTAGTTGGCGGCATCAACATAGTACGTAGTGTTTTTGTGTGCATAAGTTCGCTCGAGGGCTTCCACTCTGGCTTCCCTCCGGCCCTGATGTAGTCGGGGATCCATATTGCGGGGGATGGGAGCGACCTTATAAGTGGCACGAAGTTGGTCCGGAATGGGCTTGCGACGAGCTGCGTCGTGAAACTGGCTGATGTAGCCGAGGCGTAGGAGCAGGTCACGGCCTGTAGGTGTTTGCTTGAGCCGTTGCAGTTGTGTGGCGAGTTGCGCTTCACAAAGTTCTTCAAAGGTGTTGTGTAGGCCCAATGCGAGGAGCTTGCTAGAAGGAGTACCCGGTGGTTGCTTGAGTGCCGCTTTGTAGGCCTTGCGGAGCATTGCGTCGACTTGGCCCTGTTCGCTCTTGGTGAGGCGTTGGTAGGGCAAACTGTATGTCACGCTACTGACCACGAGGCTACGTATGAGTTTCAGGGTGTCCTCCTCGCGCATGCCATGGCGACGAGTGGCTACCCGAGATATCATTCGGGCCACTTGCAGTGTAGTGGTGCGGAGAAGGGAAAGTGTGTGATTCACATGGCGGTTCGACTGTACCCACATGCCTAATATTCGAATGGTGGATTTCTCTGGGATTTGTTTGCCAGCAAGGACAACCTGGAGGCGGGAGCCTTGGTTGTTCTGCGTCGATGGTGGGAGCTTGCGTCGATAAATTCGTAGAAGCTCAGATTTTTCTGTTGCACAGGCCAGGCCTCGTGCCTGCGCGTATTGCCACCAGCACGTAGTGGGTCGACAGCAAGAGCGGCTCTCAATCTGGAGGAAAAAGATGATCGCGTGCTTTCTTCTCTGCTCGAGAGCCAGCCACGACTGACGCATTGTCCTAGAGCTAGCTACCCGGTCGTTCAATAAATCCCCCAGTACTTGTGACTCATCGTGACAAACTGGTGGAAGGTGCTGGGTAGCCTCACGGATGCTGCAGACCCCCCCCCCCCCAGGAAGCCGTAATACGAGTCCAGTGCAAGTCAACACTCCCGTGCATCGGACCAGCCGCCGAATCAGGGGATTGCCTCCGGAAGTCAACGATACTGCTCCCACCACGTCAAAAAACATGACCAGCACTTCGGTACAAACCTTGGCAACCGGCACGGGAAGCACGTCGCCGAACCGCTAGACGTTGGAAAGCCCACGGGCACCGCCGACGTTCCATGGTACGGAGCGCGAAGACGTTGAGGACTGGTTGGTGGACTTCGAGCGCGTAGCCAACTTGAATCAGTGGGACGACGCGGCGAAACTGGGTCGTGTCTACTTCTATCTCGAAGACGGGGCTCGCACGTGGTATAAAAATCGGGATGAGCAGCTGACGACGTGGCCCGAATTCTCTCGTAGACTTCTGCAGACATATGCCAGCACTGACCGCCAAGAAAGAGCTGAACGAGCTATTCTTGCCCGCGTCCAGTCGCCAAACGAAACTGTGACCGCGTACGTCGAAGACATGACGCACCTCTTCCGACGGGCCGATTCAAGAATGACGGAGGACAAGAAGTTGCGTCACTTGATGCGCGGTGTCAAGGACCAGCTTTTTGCGGGCCTCGTGCGAAGTCCTCCGAAGACGGTCGCGGAGTTCTTGTCCGAGGCCGTGACAATGGAAAAAATGCTGCAGCAGTGATCCAACCAATACGACAGGCAAGTCAGTGGCATGTCTACTGCCGACATTTTCACCGCCACTAGAACCAACAACGACTGTCTACGTGAACTCATCCGTGATATAGTACGTGAAGAGTTACAAAAGGCTGGTGTAACACCTCATCCTACGGTCAACTCTATTGCAACTGTGATCAAGGATGAGCTGCACCAGGCCCTCCGGGACACCTTGCCTCATGATACAGCTGTGCCAGCTCCTGCTGAATACCGCCGTGCGACAACCTACGCGGAAGCCTTGAAACGCCCTGCTGCAACGCCGCCATTATTCGTCCATCCTGTTCCTGCTGTTTTACTACAGTCAGCGCAGCACATACCGTACTACGAAGGCACGTACACGCCACCGCCCCTGCCCTTTGTCCCTGGTGCTTCTGTCGCCCATCGTTCAGTGCAACCAGTTCAGTACATCGACGATCGGCGCACGTCTCCTCGAAAGTCTGATGTTTGGCGCACACCTGATCGCCGGCCTCTGTGCTTTCACTGCGGAGAAGCTGATCACTTGTACCGCCAGTGCCCATATCGCCGTCTTGGGCTTCGCGGCTTCTCTGCGTACTCGCCGCCACCCCGTTACGGTCAGATACCACGCGACATCCAAAACTACCTCTCCCAGCAGCATGCACCACCGTCTGCCGGGCGCCAGTCGCGCTCGCCATCACCGAGGCGATTTTCATCAACGCCCCAGCGGTATTCTACCGCACGATCTCCCAGCCCCCGCCGGGAAAACTAGCCGAAGCGACCTCTGGGGGCGGGGTCGCTGAACGTCGAAGCGCTGAAGACCTCCTATTGACGCAGAACTGTACAGAAACTGGTCCGACATCACCTGCTGCTGCAAAGGATAGCCGGCTTTCACTCGACATAGCAGTAACAATTGATGGTTGTGTAGTTAATGCGTTAGTGGACACCGGCGCAGACTATTCCATACTGAGCGGGAAACTGACAACGCAGCTGAAGAAAGTAATCACACCATGGCATAACTCGCAGATTCGGACAGCTGGTGGCCATGTCGTTACTCCACTGGGTGCCTGCACAACTAGAGTACAGATTCAAGGGTACACATTCGTAGCAAGCTGCCTTGTTCTACGTGAATGCTCCCGTGACGTCATTCTGGGAGTTGATTTTCTACAGGAAAATGGAGCTATCAATGATCTGCAAGAGCGCCGCGTCACGTTCTCAGCCCAGCGAGCAATCAACGTGCAGGATGACGGAATGCGTGTCGACGTACTCCGTATTTCTGAACAGAGCGTGACGCTTCCTCCTCGAGCCAGTGTTCTAGTCGACGTAACATGCTGTGGTTTGAGCGATGGCGATGTGGTGGCCGAGACAAATTTAGAACACCTCCTGCAGCAAGGCATATGTGTAGCGAGAAGTGTAATACACGTTCGTGACGGCCGATCTGAATTGCTCGTTACCAACTTTAGCAACGAGCATCGACACCTTTTCCGTGGCACTTCGATAGCGTTTGCCCACGAAGTAGCAAACGTAACCAACTGTCTCGCGTCAGAAGTAGTGGATAACGCAGACACATCAATGAGCAACATTGACATCAATCCTGATCTGTCCACCGATAACCAGACTGCGCTGCGAGCGTTCTTGTTCGAGTACAGGTCTTGCTTCGCAAGTTGCTCGAAGATCCGCCAGACGTCCATCACTCAACACAGGATCATCACGTACGAGGACGCACGCCCAATACACCAGCACCCCTACCGCGTGTCGGCTAAAGAACGTGAAGCGATACGTACGCAAGTTCGCGAGATGCTTGACGATGGCGTTATCGAACCATCCAACAGCCCGTGGTCATCTCCAGTCGTGCTTGTCAAAAAGAAGGACGGGTCGCTACGCTTCTGCGTCGATTACCGAAAGCTTAACAACGTGACCAAAAAGGATGTGTACCCGCTACCGCGTATCGACGATTCGCTAGATAGACTTCGTCGTGCCCATTATTTCACTTCTCTCGATCTCAAAAGCGGGTACTGGCAAATCGAGGTAGATCAGCGAGACCGCAAAAAGACAGCCTTCGTGACTCCAGACGGCCTATACCAATTTCGAGTACTCCCTTTCGGCTTGTGTTCAGCGCCGGCGACTTTCCAGCGAATGATGGACACTGTCCTCACAGGGCTGAAGTGGCAGACTTGTCCTGTCTACCTTGACGATGTGGTGGTCTTCTCTGCCACGTTCGAGCAGCACCTTCAGCGCCTGCGCAGCGTGCTGGAGGCTATCCGATCAGCGGACCTCAAACTAAAGCCACAGAAGTGCCACTTCGGCTATAAAGAACTAAAGTTTCTTGGACATGTAGTTAGCACCGAAGGAATCCGTCCCGATCCGGACAAGCTTGCCGCTGTTGCCGAATTACCAGCTCCTGTCGATAAGAAAGCCGTCCGGCGCTTCCTTGGTTTGTGCGCCTACTATCGCCGATTCATTCATGGCTTTTCACAGGTAGCAGAACCTCTGACTCGTCTCACAAGGGACGACACACCGTTTGTCTGGGAAAACGAGCAACAAGCAGCTTTTGATGAGCTGCGACAGCGCATGCAATCAGCGCCCGTTCTCGCTCATTTCGACGATGATGCTGACACGGAGGTCCATACCGACGCTAGTAACATTGGGCTCGGTGCAGTGCTCGTTCAGCGTCAAGAAGACATCGAAAGAGTGATAGCCTACGCCAGCCGCTCTCTATCGCGTGCTGAGGCGAATTATTCCACTACGGAGAAAGAGTGCCTCGCAGTCGTGTGGGCAATCACCAAGTTCCGCCCGTACCTTTATGGTCGTCCCTTCAAGATAGTGACGGACCACCGCGCCCTCTGCTGGTTGGCAAGCCTGCGCGACCCTTGAGGACGGCTAGCACGGTGGAGCTTGCGGCTGCAGGAATTTGACGTCACCATCGTCCATAAGTCCGGCCGTAAGCATGAAGACGCTGACACACTGTCACGCGCGCCCCTTCATGTCGTCAGTCAGGAAGCAGAGGAAGACGAAGGCTTCCTGGGCGCCATTAGCTCATCAGACTTGAGTAAATGGCAGCGGGATGACGCAGAGATTCGTCCGATCATCGATCATTTAGAGGGCCAGGACACAATCATACCACGTCATTTATTCCGCTCGTTGCCGTCGTTCTGCCTTCGAGATGGTGTGCTGTACAAGAAGAACGCTCGTTCGAACAACCGTGCCTACCTCCTGGTGGTTCCTCGAGACATGCGAGACGACGTCCTATTCGCTTGCCATGACGAACCCACATCCGGTCATCTGGGCTACTCACGAACACTTGCCAGAGTGAGTGAGAGGTACTATTGGCCAGGACTTTCGGCAAGCGTCAAGAAGTACGTGAAGAGCTATCGGGAATGTCAGCGCCGAAAGCAACCATCTGTTAAGCCAGCTGGTTTGCTTCAGCCCATTGAAGCACCTTGCACGCCATTCGACCAGGTCGGCATGGACATTCTCGGGCCATTTCCCCTGTCTGCGGACAGCAACAAATGGGTGATCGTCGCGACCGACTATTTGACACGCTACGCTGAAACCCAGGCGATCCCACGAGCCACGGCTTCTGAGGTAGCACAATTTTTCATGCGCCACATCGTGTTACGACACGGTGCTCCTTCCAGTGTAATAACGGACAGAGGGAGAGCATTCGCGGCGCAGCTTACGGACGAAGTTTTCAAACTGAGCAACACCAGACACCGAAGAACAACTGCGTACCGCCCGCAAACCAACGGACTTACCGAGCGACTGAATAAGACCCTCGCAGACATGATCTCAATGTACATCGACGTACAGCACAAAACATGGGACCGGATCTTACCTTACGTGACCTTCGCGTATAATACCGCCGTGCAAGAGACCACGCGATTCACGCCATTTCGGCTTCTCTACGGCCGCGAAGTGCAGACCATGCTAGACTCTATGCTACCGTGTCAAGACGAAAACGAGTTGGCAACTGACGCCGAAGAATTCGCAGAGCGTGCTGAGGAAGCCCGGCAGCTCGCGCGACTGCACATCGGCCAGCAACAGCAGGCAGACGCACGACGCTATAATACCCGCCACAGAGAAGTGTTTTACAGCCCCGGAGATCAAGTTTGGGTGTGGACGCCCGTCCGCCGCCGTGGCCTTAGCGAAAAGTTGCTGAGCCGGTACTATGGCCCATATAAAGTGTTACGCCGCGTCAGTGACGTGAACTACGAAGTGGTTCCGGACTCAACACCCCATGCGCGGAGGAGGACACGGCTGAGGCCGGACGTCGTTCATGTGTTGCGCATGAAACCATTTACTGCGCGTTGCTCGTAACTTTTCCTTTACCGTACAGCATTCTTTGTGTTTTTTGTTTATTTGTGTGAACTTGCTTTCTCGTTCATTGACGTTTCTTATATTGGCACGCTCTTCAATTTTTACTTTCACATTATCCGAATTTCCAATTTCTTTTTCACGTGCCTATGTAGTAGCATCGCGGTGATGCTATGTACTTTTCTTTCCTCTTTTTGGGACTTGTTTTTTTTTCTTTTCGGAAGGAGGGATAATGCCACCAGCACGTAGTGGGTCGACAGCAAGAGCGGCTCTCAATCTGGAGGAAAAAGATGATCGCGTGCTTTCTTCTCTGCTCGAGAGCCAGCCACGACTGACGCATCGTCCTAGAGCTAGCTACCCGGACGTTCAATAAATCCCCCAGTACTTGTGACTCATCGTGACAGTATTGTTCGACGCATGTGGCTGCCTGCTGCAGGTTATATTCTTTTTCTCCAAGGGACCCCCGCGTGGCCCAGACGGTGATATCGTCCGCATACATTGCGTGATGGATGCCATCGATGCGGTGGAGTTCATGTGCCAGGCCAACCATAGCTACATTAAAGAGTAGCGGGGAAATCAGAGCCCTGCGGGGTGCCCTTGTTCGGAACCTTGATAACATCTGATCGGATGGAGCCGAGACCGACTGTGGCAGTGCGGTCCGACAAGAAGGCGTGAACATAACTGTAGACGCGCTGCCCACAATGAAGGGCCTCGAGGCCCTCAAGTATGGCCTGGTGGCTAACGTTATCAAATGCGCCCTTAATGTCTAAAGTCAAGATAATGTTTTCTCCTTGCTGGGGGGCGTTATCAATGACTTCTTTTAATTGTAGCAGTACATCTTGCGTTGAAAGATGTGCCCGGAACCCGTACATTGAGTGCGGAAAAAGGTCATTGTCTTCGAGGTAATCTTGCACGCGATTAGTGATGACGCGCTCGAAGAGTTTACCAAGGCAGGGTGTGAGGGATATTGGTCGGAGGTTTTCGATCTGAAGTTTTTTGCCCGGCTTCGGTATCATTATGACCTCCGCGTGCTTCCATTCAGGAGGAAGCGTGCCACGTTGCCAATGATCATTGAAAAACGTCGTGATTTCTTGTACGGCGCTGTCGTTGAGGTTCCTGATAAGGGAGTACGTGATTCCGTCTGCCCCAGCAGCTGTGTTGCGATTGCTGCTGCGAATGGCTGCGCAAACTTCGTCCACCGTTATTGGTCGGTCGAGAGTGTCATTGGCACGTCCACGATACGCAGCTTGAGATGCGGGTGGGTAGAAATCGCCAAAGCATTTTCGCCGGACTTGATCCAGCAGCTCATCGTCAGTACCCTCAAAGGCGTGTATGAGGCGCATGACTGACTTATTCGTCTCATTTTTTGTGCGAGTGGGGTCCATCAAAGCGCGGAAAATGTGCCACGTGCGGGCCGTGCCCAATGAGCCTCGAAGAGAGTCGCTAAACTGGGCCCAATTGAGTCGCGCCAGTTTTGTAGCGTACTGCTCTGCCTGAGTGGTGAGTGTGGCGATCCTTAGCTTGAGGCGTCGGTTATGTTTTTGCGTCCTCCATCTGTGGATGAGGCTCCTTCGGGCTTTTCACAGATGTAGCAGATGGCCGTCCACTTCCGGCAGTGCAGGTGTTCTGTTAATGGTGGTGGTCCAACGCTCTCGAATTTCTTTAAGTTGGGTGCACCAGTCGGTGAGGCTTGTGAGGCTGTCGAGTGAATATTCGCTCTCACGACGAAAGGCGTCCCAGTTTGTGATGCGTGCTACTCCAATAGACCGACGCGCTGCGCTCTCTGTAACTTTTGTGCGGAGAATGAAGTGGTCGCTGCCCAAGGATTCCTGCAGGTTGTCCCAGTTATAGTTTGCACGGCCACGGGCGAAGGTGAGATCGGGGCAAGTGTCCCTGCACACACTGCTGCCGATCCGGGTAGGGAACGCGGGATCCGTAAGCAGTTTAAGCTGAAATTTTTCAGTGGCAGCCGCACGCTGTTTGCCTTTGACATCCGAATGGTTGTAACCCCAGCGTTCGTCGAGAGCGTTGAAGTCGCCGAGCAGTAAGAGTTCTTTTCCCTGGTCGCTGCTGTGGTTGCTGCTGTTGGCCAGGTTCCACAGAAGGGAGGGGTGGGAAGGACTGTGACCTCGAGCGTGAGCGGGAGTGGCTGCATGAGGTCTCGTTTTCCTTGCTGAACCACCTACGTTTGGGAGTGGGTGGGTTACGATGGGGGTTGCGACCCTTGGCTGGTGCTGCTGGTTGAGGAGGTGGCCGTGGGCGCGGGGCCTTCAGTCTCTGAGAGCACTCTTTCGCGCCCGTTAAGTGGGCATCTCCACACAAGTGACATTTGGGAGCACAGGGGTGACCGTCAACGGGGTTGAGGATACCACACTGCCGACACACGGGAGTGTTTGGCGTGGGGCATACGTCTGAGCGGTGCCCCGGTTGTAAGCAGACTTGGCAGGCTTGTCGCGTCGGCTTGTACGGATGGCAGGCCACCTCCCCACCGTAATACAGTACATATCTGGGCAGAAGGGGGCCTTCAAAAGTGATCACGGCAGATTTGGTAGCACCAAGCATTCGTGCACTGTGCACTGTCACTCCCTGCGTGCGCACGCGGAGGTTGGCGGTGAGTTCTTCCGGAGTTGTGCCAGGGTCTATCCCATGAATAACTCCCCGCAAGGTGCCCTCAGGGGCCGCCACATAGGTATTGAATTCGTAGGTCTTCCTCTCAAGCGTGAGGGTGGTGATCCGACGAAGAATTTCGGCCATCTCAACATGTGGCGTGCTGGCAATGATGATGTTCGACCCGGGGCGAGTACGTATAATGAAATGATCACCAGTACAATGTTGTCGTGAATTGCCCGCCAGTGCTACGGCTCGGGAGATGTGATGCGTAGTGAAGTTCCGAATGGCCAGGCCCTTTTTCGGGCGCATGATGATCTTTATGTCCGTGCGTGGAAGCGGCGGCAGCTTCCGTCGTAGCTGGCGCGGCTTCGTTATGGGTGGTGGTGTTCGCGCCGGTGCGACGCCGGCCGCGTCTGCCTGCGCAGCAGGAGCGCTCGCATCCGCAGCTGCCCCGGCGTTGACGTGGCTGGGCGGAGTGCTTGCAGGACCGGCCGGCTGCATCAATTCCGCTCGAGCTTTGTCGATTTTTTTCTGGCGTTGACCCTGGCGACGGGAAATCGCCAGTTTCCAGTTGGCGTCGGTGTCGCTCGCCGGTCCCAGCGATGCAGACAATGTAGGATGGTGCACGGCAACTTCATCTTCGCTTGCCGAGGCGAGCTCGTCGAGGTCGAGAGATTCCGTGTTAACATGGGTGTCGTTGGGGCTGAATGCAGGTTGAACGCATCCGGTAGTAGTCACGTCAGCAGTTGGCGCAGCTCTAGCGTCCATATTGTTGTGGAAGGGGTCCCGCCGTTAGGCCTACTCACCCGTACTCGCACAGGCGAGCTGGGTAGACGCTGTTGCGACGCTCAACGATGTTCCACCTCTGACACCACTGTTGCGACGCGGACCGATCCCGCCGATGCCACCGCTGTTTCGAAGCGCACCTCCGACGACGTTACGAAGGGCGCCTCGAATCTCTCCGCTGCAACCACTGTTTCGAAAGACGGTGACGCCAACACGGTCCCGAAGGCGCCACTGCTTCGAACTCCGCCGGAAAGGTCACCTGCCGTTTGGGAGCGTAGGTTTCTCAGCTCGCGACTGCTTCTGCGCAAAGCTGATAGACGAGCGGACGAGACGACGGTGAGTTTAAACAAGGTTTCTGTACAGCATATATACAGAGGCGTTACAAATTCGGCACTGGGGCCGACAGAGACTCGAAGAGCCGAGCTCTCCTCTCTAACACACAGGTCTGCTCTCAAACGGGTCCGCTCTGACACACATGTCAGCTTTCACCTAGGACCGCCCGATCGCGACGCGCCGCAGGGCTTCTTTTATATGCACCGGGTCCAACTCAAATGTCCAACCAGAAGCGCCGCTGGTCGTCAGGGCAGATTCCTCCAATGGGGTCGCCGCTGGGCCGCGTCAGACCCCCAGACATGAAGGCACCCGTTGTTTACTCGACGGGATCGCTTGCTGGGATGACTCACTGCATGTGCACGCCAGAAAGGCGCCGTTAAGTTGTTGATCCCGTCAGGCGGGCGACGCGGGCTGGCCTTGACACAGATTGCCTTTTTCAGAGGCACGGACGTTCGTTGTCGACTCGCAGGCATAACAGCACCCCCGCTGCCAGACAATGCGCCGAAAAGACGAGCTGCTTCCACGGGGCTCGGATGACAGGCGCGCTCGTTCGCCAGGTCCCTCCAGGTTCGCCTCCAGGGCCATGGGGAGAATGCAGCTCCAGACTCTGTCTCGGGAACACATCCCATCCTTGAGGACGGATCCCAGCTCCACTGGCTTGTCGCCACGACTTGTTGACCAGCTTCGCTCGTCTCTTCTGACAATCCTTGGTTTCAGCACTTGTCGATGGTTCTGCAACTTGTCAAGAACGGATCGACAACAGACAACACACGACACAAGCAAGTGCCCTCGGTCACCCGACAGAACACCAGACAAGTATAGTTCAACATATACCTATCTACGTGTCTATCTGAATTTCGTTCCCTCTACATCAAGAGGCACATGTGGGACACAAGACTCTTAAAATGACAACTCAATTTTTTTCCCACATACAACAACGTAACAAATCAGATTACAACATAAAGTTGGCTCCTTGAGCTCACTCTGGACGAGAGCGCTCAGCCCAGGTCGTGATGAGGTCAAAATTTTGCCCCGAATCGCCAGCGAGAAACTGAAAGATGAGAAGGTACTAGCTAGAACGCTCTGCTCAATGCACCTGCATTAGCGTTTAGCTTTCCTTTTTTTGATAGCGAACGTCAAAGTTGCGCTGTGAAGCAACATGCTCCACCTCCGTAACCGGCCACTTGTAGGCGACGATACCTATGCGGCACCAAGAGCGGCTCACACTTGCGACGTTTCACAGGAAAACAACGATACGGCTTGCTGCGGATTGACTCCTCACCGCTTAGCTCGATATCGTGTTCGATCACCGTCGTGTTTCCGGGACGGTCCGAAAACACGTCTCCAAACTCGGAAACAATCTTTCTCCGGTCCTCCTTCTGGACTTCACTTAACATAGGCTCTAGGTTTATCTGCTCCCAGATTACTTTCGATCCCCCTTCGATTACCACACAAGAACTAAAAATTTCTGCTCCCTCTTCCTCTGAAGCATTCAACAACAGATTTACGACCGCTTGACTATGAACGTAGGGTTTCATCAAGTTGTAAATTTTGTCCGGCCGCCTTCCTAATTTCACTTCATAATTTGTATCGCAAGGTTTCGATATTACTTTTGCGGGCCCTTCCCAATGAACCTCGAGCTTGTTCCTTTTGGACGACTGCAGCAGCATTATCTGACTTCCTACTTCAAAAGCACGCTTCTTCACCGATTTCTCGTAGTACTCTTTCGGCAGCACTTGTGCCGCGTTTTTGTGGCTTTCCACTAGCGCTTCAATCGAGAGGTCCTCACGCTGCTCTCGAATGAGCGTCTCTCGATCAACTCTCGGCAGCTCGCTCCAACTTTCCGCTACAGGCGAGAGCGTTGCAACCCTCTCGCTCTGACTCAATGGCGCCATGTCGTCTCCCCCTACGCATACCGCGCCGGTCGCTTCCGCGACGGGCCGCTCGCGAGACTGCTCGCATGACTCACGCGGAAAATTTCCTTTCTGGGGTTCCGTCGACCCGCCGACAAGGTCACTTGAGAGTTCACCGCATTGAACAAGGTCAAGTTTCCGCGAAAGCTTCCGCGCTTGCGATCGCGTGAGGGCCATGTACGCTAAGTTGGGGAAGAACGATTTACCCTGCTCTTTGAGAAGCTGCTCTGAGTTGTTGGAGAAAAGATAAGGAAAACGATCGTTTAGCGCGGCAGACACAGCCACTTCGGTGCGAAGCTTACCGAACGGGCCTTCAATGACAATCGTGGTGATTGGTAAGCGAACACTCTGCTCCTCGGCGACTTGCCTGATCCACGCGCATTCTCCTGTAAAGTCATCCGGAGACACCAATGAAGGATGGACAACGTCCATGGTTGCCGCTGAGTCTCTAAGTGCTCGGCACGTTTTCTCATTCACCCTAATTTCTTGGAGATACGGCTCCAACAACCGCATGTTCTTTTCCGATTCTCGGATTGTTGCAAAAGCAAACTTTTGCTTACAGTTTATCGCGATGTGCCCTTCCTTTTTGCAGTTGTAGCAGATTAGCGGCTTCCGTGATTCAAATGCCCGTGTTGTATCAGTGCGTTGGTTAGGAACCTCACTCGATTTCTCCGCTTCTGTTTGCCCTTCCCCTACACTGTCCTTCGTAAGAGACGGGTCCTTCTTGAAATTACGGTGCGGAGCGGGTCTCCGTTGATCAGGTTTCTTTGAAAAGCCCTTTTTTCTCTCATCCTTTTCAACGCGCACTGCCCTGTTGTGCAACTTTCGGCGATTATAATACTCCTCAGCTAATTCTGCTGCCTTGTTTAGCTGTACTTCACCAAGTTTGTCTTGCGGCCAAAGTTTGACATCCTCCTCGATGCAGCGGTAGAATTGCTCCAATGCAACGCATTCCACCACTTTATCGCGGTCGTCATAAACACCTTCGCCCTTGAGCCATTCAATTAAATCAGCTTTAAGACGAAACGCGAAGTCAACGTGTGCTTCATTCCCCTTTTTAGCATACCGGAACCTTTGCCTGAAAGCCTCGGGTGACAACTTATAACGTCTTAAGAGCACTTCCTTAACCTCGTCATAGTTCTCAAACGCTTCCCTCGACAAGCAAGTTATCGCGTCGGACACTTCGCCGGGAAGAAGAGCTAACAGGTTTTGCGCCCAAAGAGACCACTCCAAAGCGTTTCGCTCACAGACGTGTTCAAACTTGACGAGATACTTCGCCATGTCCTCGCCTACTACGAACGGTGGCAGTTGATCCCGAATTCTAAAACCGCTGACCTGAACTGTTGGAGAAGCTACGCTAGGCGCCTGCGAACACTGTAGGATTGCCAATTCTATTCGTTTCAACTCGAGGCGCTCCTGTCTCTCGGCTTCCTCGTGGCGTTCTCGCCTTTCAGCTTCACGAACTTCTCGCCTTTCAGCTTCTTCGCGAGCTTCTCGCCTTTCAGCTTCTTCGCGAGCTTCTCGCCTTTCAGCTTCTCCGCGAGCTTCTCGCCTTTCAGCCTCCTCGCGGCGTGCTTTGATATCCACCCAGGCCTCATCGACTCCCTCCGCCGACACTCCCTCATCCTTCATGATCTCAAGGATCGCTTGTTTTCGTTTCGCACGGCCCAAAGTAATTCCGAGTTCCTCACAAATTTCGATGAGTTCCTTCACTTTAAGGTTCTCCATCGTTCACACTAGCCTCTTGCTGTTTGCCCCTGTTAAGAATATACTTGCCGTACCCACTATAAGCCTACTAGCAAGACGCGCAAGCAATTTTTCACACTCCCGTGTTTACCACATCCGCATTAACTTTGGTTTCAAAGCACTTCAACTTGGCTTGAAACGATCAAAGCTCACTCGAATGCTTCACACAGCCCTTCTCTAAACTACTACAACCTGAGCTAGAGTAGTCTGGTGAACTAAGGGGAAAACGTCAGGCACTCACCGCATCGATGTCGCTGACGCCGGCCGATCCCGCAGCTGCCAACCACTGTTGCGACGCTCAACGATGTCCCACCTCTGACACCACTGTTGCGACGCGGACCGATCCCGCCGATGCCACCGCTGTTTCGAAGCGCACCTCCGACGACGTTACGAAGGGCGCCTCGAATCTCTCCGCTGCAACCACTGTTTCGAAAGACGGTGACGCCAACACGGTCCCGAAGGCGCCACTGCTTCGAACTCCGCCGGAAAGGTCACCTGCCGTTTGGTAGCCTAGGTTTCTCAGCTCGCGACTGCTTCTGTGCAAAGCTGATAGACGAGCGGACGAGACGACGGTGAGTTTAAACAAGGTTTATGTACAGCATATATACAGAGGCGTTACAAATTCGGCACTGGGGCCGACAGAGACTCGAAGAGCCGAGCTCTCCTCTCTAACACACAGGTCTGCTCTCAAACGGGTCCGCTCTGACACACATGTCAGCTTTCGCCTAGGACCGCCCGATCGCGACGCGCCGCAGGGCTTCTTTTATATGCACCGGGTCCAACTCAAATGTCCAACCAGAAGCGCCGCTGGTCGTCAGGGCAGATTCCTGCAATGGGGTCGCCGCTGGGCCGCGTCAGACCCCCAGACATGAAGGCGCCCGTTGTTTACTCGACGGGCTCGCTTGCTGGGATGACTCACTGCATGTGCACGCCAGAAAGGCCCGTTGAGTTGTTGATCCCGTCAGGCGGGTGACGCGGGCTGGCCTTGACACAGATTGCCTTTTTCAGAGGCACAGACGTTCGTTGTCGACTCGCAGGCGTAACAACGCTTAGGCCCAGCGGCCCAGCGCTCACATGGGTTCTTCTGAAGGCGATAGAGCAAAATGGAGATGCTCTACAGCCTCGGGAAGGGTGTGCGGTTCCCCGGACAGTTAAAACTTGATGATCCGACACAGTGCCGGCGACGATATCGAAGTAATCCGGTCAACGAGAGCACACGTTCGGCGGAGCGCATGCGACGCGCGTCCGCTCGCTCCGGCGTCCAAGCGCGTCTCTTGTATGGGTAACGCATTAACGCCAAATGCAGCAAATGCAGCGACCAGCGTTCGTCGGACGCGCCGACAGACGCTGGTCGTGACGGACGCGCCTGGCGTCGCGTGCGTCAACGTTACGTTGGAGTATATTGGACGCTTGACGATGCACTCGAGGCCATTTTGCTAGCTCCACATATACCAAATTTTGTGTTACGTGACATCAATGGATGACGGAGGTATATGACTGGTGCAAACATGATAATCACGAGACACGTGTCTTGTAAGAACATGACTGCATGAACACCACGCTCATAGCGTGCTCGCGGCCGCTTCGCTAGATCAACATAGTGTAAAGCACGGTTGAATAAACACTTTTAATAAACTAACGTAGGCAGAGCGAACTTCTGCCTGAGAATAATAACACAGCTAGAACGAAATCTCCCAGTTGTTTCGAGGATTCACTTCTGCCTCTTCCTCCACGCTCTTCTTTTTCCAACATCGTCCGCGCGCAACTGGGCCCCGCAGGCTCGTGCGTCGTAAACCATCTGGAGGGCACAAGTATGGGCTAGCGCGCGTAACTTGAAGTCACATTGTGTCAATATATTAAATTTGGCATCACGTGACGTGTATAGATGACGAAGGTAGACGACACGTCCAAACATGGTAATAATGACACTGAAGTCGTGTACGGCATAATTTACCTCACTTCGTAACGTTGTGGTGATTTGAAAGTGGCATATCAACCTCTCTCATTCGTGCTTCGCATATCATCGATTACCACTGTGCGTAGGATCTGGCAATTGTTTTTTTTTTTTTTTCGAATGCGCCGTTTTCTCAGTGCGTTCGCGCGCGCACGCGTGGAAAAGTAGCGGCCTCCCGCGGCGATGTCCATAACGAGCGAGAGCGCCATGTTCAAATCAGCCAGTGATTGATAGATGGGGTTACTACCAGTGATTTTTGGGCTTATTGCATGATTTGTCGAGAGAAGAGAAAGCAATTTTCAGCTGATAATTTGATAATTCATTGTGAATTCTAGGCTGCGTGATTCGCTATAATATTTGCCTTGCCTGTGTTCTAGAGCCTCCACTACCGAGCTATGGCGGCTATAAGGACATAACCGATCGGCAGCTTTTTCTGACCATACCCAAAAAGTGTTGCAGGGCCCCTTTAAGTTGTGCTAGAGTGATGAAAGACTGTTTTCCGCTTTAAGGTAAAAGGGAGCCGCTCAAAGTTAAGGACTAAGTCTTATAACGTTGTATCTACAGTAAAATAAAGTGTATTTGAAATATTTGACCAGTCTCAGAGAGAAAAGCCCTGAAAATGAACTGGCTACTCCTTAAGGCTTCTGTTCGTCACCAACACTGCAAGGCTACGCCCGCACACAAAACCGGAAGCCATCCAGCAGCTGTGTTGGTAAACAGCGATAGAGTGAGTCTATACACGGCCTCCGCCGTGTTGATTTGGGTCGTCTACTGAATAGCGTCACCCGTCATTCACATTTACAGAGTGGAATAGTTCCTAAACTTCTTTTTGTTTCAGCTTATCATACTGTTGTACTAAAAAAGGTATGTTGAGACGTACGAATAACCTCAAGTCTTTTTACTCTGTAATTGTAAACTTTGCTGATAACTCATTATTTTGACTAAAACATCTCATGAAACGTGCGTAACTGCTTGCGTTTAGGAAGATGCCCTAACGATGGTTATTGCAGAGGCCTTGTCAGCGATTTTAATACTTCCACGTCTGTCAACTTGCGCATTTGGCTTTACGCTCTCCCATAGTAGAGTACCCTGTGCTCTAAATCGTTACCCCCCTTTTTCTAACCCCCACATCTTAGCGGGACGGCTCAGTGCTCTCTTATCTATAGTTGAGTATAAAGTACTCAAAATGGTTAAACATTTTTTTGTCTAAACGCATTTCAGAGAATTTTCAATGCGAGGCATTTCTTAGCGAACTTCGGCGACTTTGAGCGTATCCATCTATCTAGCCCTCTACGACTTTTAGCTCTCCTGGCTGTCTCGATCATTGTATCAATACCAAACTTGGTATGGCATACCATGACTGTATTAAGCACATAATTAACTAGTCATAGCATGAAAATCATGACATGTATGTCACGAATGTCATGATTTGCATTTCGTGGTCCTGCGGCTCTTGCGGTGGTTTCGTTCACATGGCATGTTGCAAAACTGATATGTGGTATGACATGATTGCACGCCAAACACAAGCGACCGATTCTAACATGAACATCATGACATGACATCATGAAACCACATGCTTACATGCCACACTGATGATACGGTCGCGGCCGTTTCGCTAGCTGCACATATGCCAAATTTGGTATTACAGTACGTGAATGGATGCCGAAGGTATGTGACTGGTGCCAACAATGATAATCATGAGGTGCCTGTCATGTGAGAACATCACTACATGCCACAGTCAAGGCGCCAATACATTTCGACGTGACGCGGCACGCGTGCTCGCCGGCGTTGCCAAGCCAGGCGCCGGTCCTGCCATATACTCGCCGGTACACGCCGCGCTTAGTTGCTTCGACGCATGCGTGTTTCAGTGGGTCCAGCGTCCTTCCGTCCCGAAAAGAGGGAGACGCAGTGTTGTCTGGGTAATGCATCGGCGCGAAATGCAGCATGTCGCATTTCGCACCGGTTGCCGTCGGACCGTGCTGACGGATGCTGGTCCCGCCTGGCGTCACACTATAGAGTGCTGGCATTTTGTTAACGTAGTATCGCTGTTGCCAGCGTGTGTGCGCGCGTATACGCTACTTTGGAGTATAATGCGCACTTCATGATGGGCTCGAGGCCGTTTTGTTAGTTCCACATATACCAAGTTTGGTGTCACGTGACGTCAATGGATGACGAAATATATGACTGGTGCAAAAATGATGATGCTGACACGCGTGTTATGTAAGAACATGACAACATACCACGCTTATAGCGTGCTCGCGGCCATTTCGTTAGCTCCATGTATACTAATTTTGGTATCCCATGACGTGAATAGATGACGAAGGCAAACAACACATGGATGGATGGATGGATGGATGGATGGATGGATGGATGGATGGATGGATTGATGGATGGATGGATGGATGGATGGACGGACGGACGGACGGACGGACGGACGGATGGATGGATGGATGGACGGATGGATGGATGGATGGATGGATGGATGGATTGACGAACGGACGGACGGATGGACGAACGGACGGGCGGGCGGGCGGATGGGCGCACGGATGGGTGGGTGGATGAACGGGGACGGACGGATATAGCTGTACCCTTTATATCGGGCGGTGGCTAGCGCCACCAAACCGTAATACTTAATGAACCAAAAACTAGATTTATTTTTTTTCCTTTAAAAAGTGAGTTTGAGGATTCGTACTTTGCAGTAAAGAGTTTAATTTTCACTCGTGCCTTGGCTTTAGCCACCAATCAGATAACCTCCTTCTAGTTAAGTCTACCCGCTTAAAGTCTATTTTGCCCTCCCGGTCCCTAAACCCCAGTGCTTTGAAAAACTCTGCGCCATCATCCTGAACTATAGGGTGAAGCCCTTTACAGAACATTATCAAGTGTTCGGCAGTTTCTTCTTCCTCTCCACACGCACTGCATACTGTGTCTACCCCTTCGTATCCCGTGTAAATAGAGTGCCTCGATGCGCGCGCCCCCGCTTAGAGTGGTGTCAGCTTTTGCAAGGGCAGATGCCGCCGCCTCGGCTTCGGCGCCAGCGCGACCGCCATTTTGGCGCCTCCGGCCGGTAGTTCGTGCTTGGCGTGTGAGGTGTTGTTGGGCAGTGTTCATTCCCTTACAGTTTTATGCACCCATCTCCGCATCACCATGCCCGGCTGCTGCGTGCCGCAGTGCTCGAATCACTCGAGAAACGGATGGAAGTTGTACCGGTTTCCAAGAGACCCAAAAAGAAGGCTTCTTTGGACCGTTAAAATCAAACGAGACAAGTGGCAACCGACTAATACGTCGCACGTATGCAGCGTAAGTAAACATTTTTTTTTTAGTGCGTCGTATTCTGACTGGTCAGCATTATTTAGGGCGCCGTTGTTTTTTATTTAGGTGCGCAATGTAAACGCAGGACAGCCAAACGTCGTGCAGGGTACTGTGCGGCGTGCTCGTGTTAAAAGATCACGCTTTAAGAAAATGCGTCAAGTACGGGGGCTTCGGAAGCCCCCGTGTCGATAACATTTCATGCTGGTTCAAGGGCCTCGAGTGTGCTACTACATTCATAGGAATTGCGACTAGTTTCAGTGCCCTTGCACGGGAAAGTGTTGCCTTGGCAGCAGCGTTGTGAAATCCTTCCCACCCCCTACCCGAGGCTGTTAATTTCGTGCACTGCGCTTCGCAGCTATTTTGCTCGCGAGACCGGCTGCCGCTGTCGTGACCGTCCGCCTCGCAGCCCGAAGACAGACTTCGTGAAATTGCCGTACTCGCTCGCCAACTCGCCCCGACAGCGTACGCGTCGACCGGGTGCTGGCGGAGTTGAGCTGAACGAAAAGTAGGCAAGAGATGGGGACGCAGGAGGTGTAGTTAAACAGATGAGAATTTAGAAAGTGGAGGAGGGAGAAAATTATATGCAAGGGCAGAAAACGGGGAGTGAGTTCAGGCCGCGTGCCGGCGAGCGAGTACGGAAATCTGACGGCGCCTGACTGCTGCCGAACTTCAAGAGTACGGCACGTAGAGTTCACGTAATTCACATAAGAGGAAATTGGACGTGAAATGCGCGCATATGGCCTCGCAGGGAATTAACATAGGCTCGGGTGCGTGGTAGGGGGATTTCACAACGCTTACGAGGCCTGCCCATGTTTATTCGTGCACGCGTTGGCACTGATCGGTCGAAATTTGAACGCCTCTTGTGAAATCAAGCCGTTTGAACATAAACATGCTGTTCCTGCGAAAAACTCGTAATATTACGAGGCCGGACTTCTGCCCGTCTTGTGTGTATCGTCGTATGTATACTTGGGAATCAGGAACACTTCAGTGACGAACAAAACAAGCGCTGTTACGGAGTGTTGTCATTTTTACCTGACAAATAAATTCGATTGCATTGGGAACTTGGAGGCTTGGGTACAAAGCTTTCGATAGAACGAAATCTGTAACGCTCGCTATAAAATCAGACCTGGTCCTTTGTCGGCACAATAGACTAATATTTTATTCACATGAATTCAGGAATCCTTACAGATTTTCAGTGCGAAAATTGAAAGGGTTATTATAACAGCAGGCTGGGTCTATGATCGCGCTCACTGAAGTGGCTTACGTGAAAGCGCGCGTGAGCTCAATTAGTTTCCTTCTTTTTGTGCTTCAAAGTTGCTGCTAGTTCCTGCTGCGAATCATACTGAATGCATACATGAAATCTTGTTTATTGACAGCGACAGACATTCGTTTTTCTTCTGCCAGTGTGTTAATTTCCAATTCTGGTTTTATTTGCAGGCTCACTTTGAAGAGAACAACTATGAGCAACATCGTGCGGATGGCTGGAAGAAGTTGAAACCAAATGCCGTCCCAACTTTGTTCACATTCAAAGGTAAGATTGAACTTTTTTCTTGCATTACATAAAGCAGCACCAGTTGCAAGTACTCTATGTATCTGGGATTTCTACGAAGCTAACACCAAATAGGTCCTCATATGCTGCGTCCACATTAGTGCATAAATTCTGGAAATGCAGTCACGGACAAAGCTAGGAAATGCGAACACAAAAATGTGAACCAGACCACGCAAAATCGAAAAATACTGCTAATATTAGACGGTCAAATAATGGCACGCTATTAGTGCGTTTGGAAAGCTACATTTCCCAACTTTGTTTTTGTGATTACGTTGCATCACTTTGACTTGCATGTAAAAAAAATTGCGATACTTGAGTGTTGTGGTTTATATTTCTTGTTTGCATTTTTTGGCCATGACTGTATATACGTCTGGATTTCAGTGTTTACAGGCATGACCCACTGCACAACAGTTTTCCGCTACTTAGCACACGGTCGTGTACTGCTAGGATGTCAGGTGCAGTGGCTATGTTATTTACAAAGGGGGAAAACGGAAACCATTATGTATACGAGATCCACGATGCACGAGCCCCCACTACAGTGCGCCTCATTACCTGCGTTGCGTTGGCGTGTTAAGCCCTACAATCAAATAATCAATAAACTGCATAGGGAGCGAATGTCAGTTGAGCCCTCCACAACGGCGCACACGTGTAGCTCTGGCATATGAAGCTCCAATTTGAATTAGAGCCATTTATTGTGGGGAGAAATTTTGAGCACAATTTAATTATGGTATTTTAAGACCTTCCCCTATCCCTTGTGGAAAGGGCGGGGGAAGGACAAGTGTCTTCCTCACGTCAATAACTAAGCCGGTATCTGCTGCATGTGTTACATTTGTAAAATTAACAAGCTAGACATGAACTGGCATTGCTTGAATATGTTCATGAATACATACATTTCTGCTTGCAGCACTGCCTAAGGAACGAAAGCCACCAAAAGAAAGAACTGTGCCTGCACCCTCCAGCAACGAGACCAACAAATCTCCTCCTGGTCTGCGTCAATATCCAGCTGCAGTTAAAACTACCCTAGAGACCCCACAAAACCACGCCGTTCCTGAATCTACACGGCAAGGAACATCGTGTTATGGGCACGACACCATGGAAGTTGACGACGCCGTTGTTGAACTGTCAGCGAACACTAGTGATGCAGATTCAAGAGAAGTTAATGCAGCGGCTGGTGAGACATCAAATTCTACTGCAGAATCAGCAGAACTGAAGAAGAAGCTTGCTGACCTTACAAGAAAGTACTCTGAACTTCAGCAACATCATGACACAGCCAAGAACACCATTAGTGGTCTCAAGAAAAAAGTGCAAAAACTCGAGACTGAGGCAACAAATATTTCGCAAAATATGAAATTTCTCAACGACGATCAAGTACGCGCTCTCTCAAGGAGCAGCAGCTTGGGGAACTCTTGGTCTCCGCACACTGTCAAGCAAGGCTTTCAAATTAAGTTTGCTTGTGGAACAACCGGATATGAAACTTTAAGAAAAAAATTGCCCGCAGCTTCCCTCGGGGGAACACTGAGGAGGATGCGGACCATATAATTGGTTAACGGGGTGTTAAAGTGCGACTTACTTGGGTCGATGGCTAAATTGGTTAACGTGGTTGTGAAATGGGGTGTTAAATTGCGACTTACTTGGGTCGATGGCTAAATTGGTTAACGTGGTTGTAGGAGGGGGTGTTAAATGAGTGAACACGTACACACGTATGCGAAAGGGCGGCGCTGGTTGAAGAGACGTCGATCATTGTGTTTGTGGATTCGTTGGAATTCATTTCACCGTGACCTTGGACGTCGACGCGCCGTACAAACCAACCAACGAGCGGTAACTGAGCGAGCGAGCGCCGACCTTGAGTATATATACAGCACGACGGCGCATGCACTGTCAGCTGTTGAATGTTCTCGAAGCGCGACGCCACATGCGCGTCCACTGGAGAATCAGGAGAATTGTAGATGTCGAACGCGGTGTGTAGAGGAGGAAGGGTGCACAGATGGTGGAGGAGTGAAGCGCGCGCGGTGTGTAGAGGAGGAAGGGATGCACAGATGGTGGAAGAGTGGGCGACGGCGCGACGGCGCATGCGCGCGCGTCAGCTGTCGAATGTTCGAGAAGCGGTGCGGACGGCGCGGACGGCGCACTACAAGGCGCGAGTATAAGATGCTCCGCATCTAAAATGGGATATCCTCTCCCATCCAAAAGAACGCTCGCACGGAGGATTCAAAATTTGAAGTTTCTCCCAGGCGTTCTTCACGAAGTGATAGACGTTATGAAATGCAAAGCCGAGACCATGGAGGATGTAGAAAAGGACTGCGTCCTTTTTTTGGATGAAATGGAGATAGTGCCGGGGTTTGAGCTAGATCGGGCTGAAGACGCACTTCTCGGAGGAATAACTCTTCCTCCGAAGCCTGAAGAGCCTGCGGTTCATGCTCTGGTATTTATGTTGGGCGGACTTAACCAGCGATGGAAGCAGGTGATTGCATATGAATTTACCGGAAGAAACATCGATGGCGGCTTGCTGAAAAACTATGTGTTGGAACTAGTACAGCTGTGCAGTCAAATATATCTGAGAGTTCACGCAATCACATGTGACATGGGCTCGGCAAACCGCGCAATGTGGAGGGAATTCGCCTTTTCCAGTCACAGAGATTCTTCAACGGTGTGCTCCATACCTCATCCGTGCATGGACGGGAAGGAACTTTTTTTCATTGCTGATCCGGCTCACGTCTTGAAGAACCTCAGAGGCCAGCTCTTGAGCTCAGAAGTTTTCACGTTGAGTGAGGCCACAGTTGCCAAACATGGCCTGCCTTCTTCACAAGTCAACTTGTAATATGTTCAGGCTGTGCTCGAAGAAGATTCTAAAAGAGAACTGAAGGTAGCCCCAAACTTATCCGAAATGCACACCAGCGCAGGCCACTTCACCAAAATGAAGGTTGGTGTCGCTGTACAACTTTTTCGGGAAGCTCCCCCAGCTATCAGATTCCTTATAAAGGAAGGAGTTCTTAAACAGGAAGCAGAAACAACAGCTTGGTTCATGGAGCTGATTTCAAAATGGTATGCACTGATGTCTTCGCGGCATCCAACACTGGCCCTGAGTCGGAGAAGTAGGGCTAAGTACTCCGAAGCCCTAGATACATTACACACAGCAATAGAAACCATCAGAACTATGAAAATGGGTGCCACATCCCATTGGAAACCGTCGCAAGCAGGTGTACTCATATCAACTACAGTTGTACTTCGCCTCCAAGACGTTCTTTTAGGAGACGAAGGCTATGAGTTTTTTCTTACGAGCAGGCTCCTGCAGGACTGCTTAGAGAACCTCTTTTCTGTGGTGCGGCTTATGAAGCCGGTTCCCAATGCCTACGATCTCAAGTGCGCTCTGAGACTGGTGAGCGTAAGCCAATTTTTGCATACACCGAGGACGACCAGCTACGAGCTTGATGACAGGGAGTACCTGGTGGACCTGCTATCCCAGGGGAAGGAAGCCTGCGTCGAGAAGGAAGCTCAAGAAATCGACGATTCAGAGATTTTGTTCATCGAAGGATTGTCGTCCACAGAATGCAGTATTCTCTTTTACCTAGGAGGATTTATTTTGAAGGGAATTTTGACATCTGTGAAGTGCGCAAAATGCAAAGATGCTCTCCTTAGAACTGCCAACGGCGAGCATGCTTCGCTGACAGCACTGAAAGAGTACGTTTCAGATGGAGGCAACCTCATATACCCCAGCAAGGGAGTTATGAAAGCCTTGATAGACTATGAGGAGCATTTTGCTGCCATAAACTCTTGGTGCACGGACAAAGTAGTCACGATGAAGTCGCCGCTTCGTTCACTCACCGCATACCTAAACAAGGTGCACCGCCGCAGCTTGTGTGTATGCGCGGAGCACGAGGACAGTATATACCGACTGCTCACAGAGAGGTACGCAAGAATAAGGCTGCGCATTCACCTTCGGCAGGTTCCAGTCGGGAGTTGCAATGGACATGCAAGCAAAACATGTGCCGGCGTCAACCTCTCATGAGAAATGGACACGCCAAGATGAGCTGTATGCTTAAAAGGTTTCGGCTCACGTGGGCACGCTTTTGACTCTTGCATTTTTTATTTTTAAACATTTCATTTCGTACTGCATTTGGTTTGTCTTGTATCTGACTTTGATTTTCACTAGTGGGACAACGCAGCATTAAGGCGCACAAATAAATGGCCTGTTCACTGAAATCGTGGGTGTCGTTTCATAAAGGTACACTGGTAAAGCATGTTACTCTCGGGTATGCTGCCTGCACAGTGCATGAAATGGTGAGGCAGGGGAAGGTGGTACCGAATGTCAGATAATGTGTGTGCGTGTGCGTGTGTGTGTGTGTGTGTGTGTGTGTGTGTGTGTGTTATATACACACACACGCAAGTATATAAAGTACAGCGATTCCTGCCTTTGCTATTCGGCTGATTCACAAAGACCCAAATATTGCATTCCTTTCAGCAAGCGTAGTAATAAAAGTTCATGCGCCCCTCCGTCTTAACGACGACAACGGTTTAACGCGAATCTTTCTGGTGTGGGAGTTCGTGGCTCATTTCATTCAGTCTATGTCAGCCCCTGGCGCATTGTACAAGCACAGGCCACCAGTTTGTATGACGTGCGTTGTTCCATTTAACAATTAGGCAACAACAGCACTAAGAGGTGTCCAAGTTGCACCAAAAAAAAAAAAAGCTCGCCAACGAGTACTTCTTTCCTACCATACGCGAGCACCGCAAGCGGTAATGCGCTTCGCATGCTGCCCCACTACGGCAGGAGCCGTAATGGCGGCCGTCGTAGCAGACGACGCGGCTGTCCTCACCCTCAGCGGAGCGCGCGGGCATCAAGGCACCCTACGTGTAAACGACTGCGCGCGCCCCCATGCGGCTGCTTCTCGGAGGCTTCAGTGCGCTCCGTAGGCGCCGCGGAGGCGCCGCGCCGCCAGCTTGGCGCGCTAATGGCCTTTACACGCGCTTCCCGCACAGCCGCAACGCACGTGTCGGGACCCCTGCCACACGCAAGTGGTGGCCAAATAAGCCGATTGGCGACGCCCTTTCACCCTGCGGTTGGACGCGGCAGGTGTGTCGACACGTGCGTTGTGGCTGTGCGGTAAAAGCGTGGAACGGCACTAAGCTCGTTGTGCGAAGTTGCCTTTCCGCGATCGCAGAAGCGGCCCCACGGAAGCGTCGGTGAGGTCCGAAGTATTGTGTTGTGGGCTGCCACAACAATGCAGACAACACCAAGGGACGCTCTCCACGTGCAAAGCTTTATCAGTTTCCCAGCAAGTCACAGCCGGCGAACACAGCTAAGTTCGCGAAAGATAGAGTAAGCATGACACGAGGGCCGGAAAAAAACAACGACAAGGCGAGCACTTCAACTTGACTCACTGTGGTTAAACTTCAGCTTGCTGCTTCGCGGCGACGTCAGCAGGTCATGCGCCCCGGCACGGGGAACATGACTCTAAAACCCCTCGGACATGTTAATGCCATGACCATATAACTTTAGTTTTTAGTTATTTTTTAGCACGCCGCGAACGTTTGCTCATGACAATAGACGGCTGCTACTGCTAGATACCACATCAAAACAACAGTTATATGGTTTCCATAAACGTCAACACAGCACATCAGTCGAGTACGCGGCTTCATGTCGGCAGAATGAGACTTGCCTCGGGCATACGTCGTACACGGTATTATAACGGAGGACCTGAGAAATGCATTTCGCAGTGACTCGGGCGTCCTCGTCTTCCGTCGTCTGCTCCATTTCATGAACTTGACTAACGAGGTTTACTCCTTTTTGTTAGATTCGCTTCTCGGAAGCGCTTGTCACGCTCAGAGATCTTTATGAAGCCGCACTGCAGGCGGTACATTGTCAGCTGACTCAAACGTAGCGCGCGCTCTCTGCACGAGCACGTAAGCGAGCGTGCTCGTGTTTTCAGCATTCCCAGCAAGATGGCGCAGTGGGCGCGCCGGCTCTCGTATCTCACGCGTACTTTGGCCCGCGCAGAGAATAAGGGAGTGTATGCTTGATCGCGCGCCCTTATCTTGCAGTGGGGAGAATTGTACGTCTTGGCTAGCCTTTGAGTTTTATCGGAACGATTCTGTTGTAGTTACCGGGCGCACAAATGTCACTGCAATTGTTGCACAGCCTCCGTTTGCGAAAATGGCACGCTTTTCAAACAGTGAAGTGACAACTGAGACGCTTATTCCCGTTAATCTGTACCTGCGAGTACGTTTCGTGCGTCATTTGTGCACGAGAAACACGGGGCACGTTTCGATCTGCTTGCCATACTGCGCGTAGCCTTCTAATTTGTTGCTACCGGGTTCATTGCTTCGCCTTTGCGGCAAAGCAGTGACTTTCTTTTTCTAAACAGATCTCTAATGGCCCCATGAAGTGTGAGGCGAACGGGACGGCTTTGTGCTCTCCCAGAGTGGAGTACCAAGTACTCTAAATTGTTAGCTACTTTTTTTTTCTAAACACACAGATCATGATGACTTTTGATGATGAAAACTATGCGATTCATTCCACTCAGGTTCGAGTGCATGACCAATAGCGGTCTATGCAGTCTTCTACTTTTTTTTTCGCCAGGACAGCTTGATGCTCTCCCATAGTAGAGTACGTCGTACTCTGAATCCTTGAACGTTTTTTTTTTTCTTAACACACAGTTGATAGTCAGTGTTATTGGGGACAGCTTCCGGCTCTCTCATACCAGAGTGCGTATAGTGCTCTGAAGTGTTCACACTAGACGAAAATGTAATGTGGGACTGATTCCTGAACAAGCGTGCGTGCAGTTTTTGTGTTATGTGGTAACATTTCTCACAGTAGTAGCGATCCAAACATGTAACAACTCATCGAAATGCGGCTATGCCGAACGTATAGCAAGCAGCTCGGCATTGAAAATATTATTTTTCCTCCGTATTCGTATAGCCGCTTCTAACCATCCCATGGCAGAGTAAAAATGTACAGAATGTGCAGCCGCTTTCCGTATAGCCGTGCGCACTTTGTGTTAATATTTCGCGCAGTAGAGCATATAATGATCAAAATCGTGTACATTATTAAACAAATAAGCATTTACGAGGTCATTCCATAAAATAAAAAAATGAGCTGCCAGTCGTATCGCGCTGAAATACACGGGCACGAGCGTGAGAGCTGTGTTGATGGTTCCATCCACGTTGGCGCTAGTATGCATCCACGCTCACGAACAACAAAATAACAAAAAAACATGGTTCATCCCGCCGTCATAGGAAGAGGCATAACACGAAAGTAAAACCTGTGCATGCAGGCTTCATGAGGACCAAAATGAAGACTGTAATGACGTGTTATGAAGGGTTTGCTGTACACTGCCGTAAGAGAGCTTACACAATGTCTATCGACAGCGTTGTTTAACGCGGATGCACCCACTTTGACGTTTGGTGGCGCATCTGCATCCCTATAACTAATAGTCTTTATCGATTATTAAACATTTGTGGTAGCGTTAGTAGGTGAGTGCGTGATCAAGGGAAGCAGCGTTGCGGCCAAGAAAGAGTCGCTGCACGCTGATTATGGGCTAATGTCGCCATACTTCGTCATGTTGAAGAATTAAAAAAGAAGAAAAAAAGAAAATCGCACCACGACTGGTCTAAAAGGAAACGTAACGGGCGTCTTGTTGCTTCTAGGCCGGCCGCGATTAGTCTCTGAAAAACGACCCTCCCGTTTTTTTTTTTTTTTGTCCTTAATTAAAGACATGTTTTCATCATGATCGTCTTGGGATGAACGTAAGCTGGCAACGCCGTGTTACATGCTAGCAATGCAGATGGGCGTCGCAGAGCTTTTCTAGATGCGAAGGCGCTTTTACTCGGAGCGGTTTCCGTCCCTCGGCGGCCGTCCATTCCTCAACTGCGCATGCGTAAACTATTGGCCTCGAGATGACGGAGTGGCGCCCCTCTCGCGGGTGACGTCAGTTTGTGGACCCCGCTCTCGACCGCTCTGCAGCAGCCGCTACTCTTGTGCGTGGATCGTCTGCTTGGGGCGGTAACTTTGTCGAGCTAACGGCCTCGCGAGGGTCAACTAACGCTCACAACAAATGTTTTCGAGTGCAATTATGAACTTGTTATAGTTGCACCCAATCGACAGAGCCAAGAAACCTCACAGATGGCCAATAAGCAAGCCGATGCCGCGAACCGCGTTGCTGTTCAGAAATTGAAACTATATGTGAGCGTTCTCACTCGTCATCCGAAGTTTCCGCCGTGCGATACTAATTAGTTCGGGTGTTTCGAGATTTCAAAGCGTGCCTTTCTCCAGCATCTACAAGCATGTATACACTCAGCAAGCGAAGTGTAGCGGTGTCTCACCAACGGTATGTATGACGCAGGCCACGTTACTGAATGTGCGTAGTCAATGCCGTCAATGGATATCGCATCACCGTCGCACTCTGCAGCCTGAAAACGCGTGGACTTGCGAAGCCGCCGCATAACGTCCCCCGTGGTGATCTGGTGCTGCGCAATGGTGAAGTACTGCTCTGTGCCTCGATTCGCTTCGTCCGTCCGTGAAAAGCTTTCACAACAATCCTAAAGTGAAGGGCACGCTTGCCCTTTTGCTTGGGCTATTTTGTTATGCACTGCAGCGATAGTGACAGTGAACGCGAGGATTATGTGGGAGAATCGCGAATTTCTGCCGCTCTGGCATTCGAAAACTACACATGACATAGTTACTGCAGAGCAGCTGTTTAAATTGCTGCTTCGACAGTCAATATATCATTCATGGCATATACTATAAAAATGCAAAGCAGCATCAAATTACTAAATTTGAGATAATCGTACTTGGATCGCAGTTAGGGGCGTCGGCAGGGCGCAAGCCCGTGTTGCATCGCAGTAAGAAAAGTCTTGAGGAGTAAGTGCTGGTGTGACTTGGGAAGGGAGCAAGTTCTGCCTTAATGCAGCCCCTGGCCGATGCAAATGACTGCTGTTTATCTCCGTAATGTTTCTTCAGTGAGAGTGACATCATGAAGTAGTTCATATCAATACCACTCAGGGCCGTCGCTTGGGTATCAGAATATAACATATAGCTATAACGCTGATTGCAATTACCTCGCACAGTGCCGCCAGGATTAGTATGCGACAACCGGTAGTGAATGTGCACTAAACAGCGAAAACAGGCCTTGCTTATGAATTGATGGTAATCAGTGCGCTAGGCGCGCGCTTGTCTTGATCAGTAAATTGCGTATATATGTACTACGTAGACCAACCGAATAAAGATGTAGTCTCAGATGTCCTGCACCGTTCAGCTGGGCTCACGAGGCTCGCTTGCACGAGCCGATTCGGAGGGCGCATCGTCGGACCCCACGTCCAGGTACCTTCGCGGTAGGTTTTGGGACGGCACGTCACCTGGTGTAAGTCGCCTACGCCTGTAACCTGCGTGCAATCAATGACTGAAGTACTGGCGAGGCGCTGAAACACTGCTGCAAACTTTCCGAAGAGTGGTGCGTATATAGGGCGGGCATAGCAAAAGTCACTGTCAGCGAAGTGCTTGCCGCACGCTATCGATAAAGACGTGAAGGCGCTTTCCCTCTCCGAGTTTTACTATCCCTAACTTCCTCAGCTTCGGGTCCTTAGGATAGTTGCGAAAGTGAACACCCTTTTCACGGGTGGGTGATCACTAGAGGCATAGAGCAGTACTCCACCATTGCGCAGCACTCACCGCGGTGACAAGCAGCCGCAGTTTTAAGAATTAAAGTGCTGTGCTATTCAAAATGACCGTTAAAAGCGGACACCCACGGTTGTTAGAACAGCATCGGTAGCCACCTCACAATATATAACCTACTGAACTGCGACTGCGCACAAATGTTCGAACTGACGTCATGCAAGCGCCGCCATCGGTTGCACACCAGGCCAATTAACAAAATTTTTAGTTCATTACAAGTCTTGTGCTTTCTTTTTTTTTGTTTATTCGACTTCAAGCGACTGTTGTCAGAAGGTTAACATTATTTCTTGTATGATATATCAAATTTCCTTTTTGCTTCTGTTCATAATAAATAAATTTATTACAGTTTCGTTTAAGTGTAATTCTAATAAGACCCGCACTATATCCTATGGCTATGGCACGATACAACTTGAGCATATTCTGTATAAGATGTGTGTGGAATAAAGAACATTCATTCATTCATTCATTCATTCATTCATTCATTCATTCATTCATTCATTCATTCATCTGTCACGAAAGGCTATCAGCGCCACAAAAAACATAAAGTAACTTTTCTTCAACTGACTCAGTTTCAAAGTGAGGCCTCAACGCTCCTAAAGTGCGTTTCAACCCCGCTTACAGAACGTGAAAACTAGCAGTGTGCATCACGCATCCGCCTAAGACATCTCGAATGCAAAAGCCATCTTCTTATTCTCCTCATTCCATGTATCGATCCCCTCCCGCACACCCTACGAAAGTGTTTTGCGCCTCACCTTGTTTTGCGCTGCCTCCAAGATCAGAGGCGACGCAAGCGTTCTGCACCTTACCTGTATTTTTTTTTTCTTTTTTGCACTGCCTCTGTAATCAGCCCCGGTTTGACCACGCGATGGTGTCGTGCGATAACGTCGTCATGTGACGACGCGATGAGGTCACGCGGTAATACCATCACGTGATCTTTTTTTTTTTTTTTGCCCTATGACGCCGAAGGTCAATTTTCGCATTTGTATCTAAGGCTTCCAGGCTTCCGCTTGAAACGTCTTGCGTTGTGCGCGAAACGTGAAAATAAAATTACGGCGTGCTTCTCAAACAAGATCAAAGGTAAACGAAATCGAGTTTCGTTTACCTTCCAGCAAACGCTTATGGGCGAAGGTAAAAGGAATACGAAAGGCTTCATTTGCTTGCGCGTGACCTGGCACTGTGCAAGTCGCTGGCATACACAAACGCTCGCCTAC
Organism: Rhipicephalus microplus; assembly: GCF_043290135.1. NCBI lineage: Eukaryota > Metazoa > Arthropoda > Arachnida > Ixodida > Ixodidae > Rhipicephalus > Rhipicephalus microplus. Next base: position 115,631,605 of record NC_134703.1, on the reverse strand, counting down.
ATAACTTGGATGTCGATCTCATTCTTGGTCTTCCATCGGAAATCTCTCGAGCTGAGGAGACTCTTCAGTGCCACCTGTGGCTTCACGTGCCCTTTAGGAACGCATACTCCTTTCTTATTGGAATAACCAGCACGTCTAAGTTCAATTACTACAGATCTTCCCATATTCTGTGCAAGTGTACCTATTTCAAAACGCCAAGACAAGAACTTATCAAAGCTCCAGTTAGACTGGATGATTTTGTTGGAACAGAGAATTACAGCTCATTGGCCGAGTCCATCCTCAGCCTTAATGGCTTTAAAAGCTTCATTGCGTTTTTTTTTTTCGCGGACAACTGGTATTAGCGACAGACTTTGGTGTCGTATTCTTTTTACTTTTGCTTTTCCTTTTTTTGCCATATTTTGTCTTCTCTCTCTCTCTCTCCGTGTAACATCTGTTTTCTGTCATATTCTACTTCCTTCACCCTGTTCGTTAGCACAGGGCAGCCAGCCTGTCTATGAACTGGCTAACCTCCCTGCCCTTCTGCTTATTAACCTCTGCCTCCTTCAATAAAACACCAAACGAACTTTAAATTGAAAGACGTTTAAAGTTAAATACGTGGAATGAACATTAAAATAAAATATTTTTTTTTGAAATACGTAGCACCTGTAAGGATCCGAACCGCTTTTCCTTTAAAGTTATTTTCGTGTTTAGTTGGCGTATTCTTTTTACCTTCGATCATGGAAGGTAAACAGTTCTTTGTATGCAACGTGAAGGCTGATCGACTGACGTTCTCATGAATAACCTGCATTGTCATAGTCCTGTACTTGAAAACAATGAAGGTATAAGTTATCTGACCGAAGGTAAACGGGGCACTCTTGGTACCCTTCCTAAATGTATGGATAGGGGGCTTCTCTGTGCGCTCGCTTGCGGTAAACTGTAGAGCCATGTCGATTACGGGGGAGGCCGAATCCTCTGAGACGAAATACGCACAATTGCGTATTTCCATCTTCTAGGGGCTAAGAAAGGGCAAGGCACGTTGAGCATTGGTTTAGTTCCAACCTCCTGGATAATAAATATTTGTTCATGCAAGTTTGATTTGCAAGGTACTTTCTTGTTTGACTACATTGCTGAAGGCAAAAACATGTTTGACGAGTCATTCGGCAAGCCACATTCCGCGAGCCACGTCAATAGTATAATATTGCTTCTCTCATAACGGACACAAAGAAACACTAACATATTTCTAGGCTGAATTAAATTTAATTCTATTTATTCGAAAACACAAGATGAATGACTTCGGAATAACTATATATCTGATAACAGTTTAATTAGGTAATTACTGTAACACATAAATTAACGCACAATGAAATTTATGTTGCAATGGAATATCGGGTGCCTTTAGACAAAGTGGTATCGAGTTGATGCGTATAGATGGCGTCCAAAGGATTAAGTGACCTGAAGCTCACTAATGCGTGGCTTTGTCCTTGTAATTACTCGACGCGACGGGCAAGCAACAGCGGGCGTGTACAAAGGCGTACACGTCGGGACTGAAGGCGGCTAGATATCATTTCGACGAGGAAACTTGCTCGGAAACTAATCTCCGCACAGTTCAATTCTTCTCGTAGAAGCACGATGACAGTGGGTCTGGGTTCTCACTTTCCTGGTTTGTTCGGCTTGAAATCGTTCACAAATTCGCCCGTTACCATCTATTTTGTGTGCTGTCTTTTTTTTTTTTTTAGTTTTTCCCCCCATGCGTGGAAAGCAAGCACCCTATACGCTGTAACGAGAAAAAGATAAAAAGAAAAAAAGTGTTTACCGCGACGGTACAAGATGGTACGTCACGGGCGCAAACAGAAGTCCGTACTCAGAGACGGGACTTCCAGATAGGCGGGACCGTATGCGATAGCGGATATGCGGACGATTGTCATACATATAGGCGAACAGCCGTGCATGGGGCACGGCCTGTCACGATTCCGTGTTTTCCGTCATCACGATTGCGTGCATAGTATTTCGCCGCTTCGTTTTCTCTCTTTTTTTTTCACCACTCAATTTCGACATAAGCCTCAAGCAGGACGGTTAGCATAAAGCTTTTTTGTCTTTTCTTGTTTTCTTTCTCTTTTTTTTTTTTGCGAAGAGGAAAGCATGTTTGGTGGCAAGGTGTGCAGAGCAACGCTATTTTCGAAAAGACATTTTTGCCTGTGGGGAATATTTGCCGAAATGTCGATGTTATTCGAACTAATTGCCCATCTTCAGTGATGTGGTAGTATATCTAAGCATGGCGCCATCAGCAGTTTGTTGCCTACCATGTATACCTCCAACTATTCGCCGGGTGAGGATTCATCAGCGTGTTCACACGTCGTGCGCGGTTGTTCGAACAACTGAACATTACTGGGAGATAACTCGTGGGAATCGGACGTACACATGGCTGTTATATGCGCGCGAAAAGGCCTAGCTGCTTGGTAAACGTAAAAATTTTGGAACAGTTCAGTAGCACAGAACCTCTCGTGCTGTTTTGAAGTTCCGCAAAGAAATATCAGTTTTATATACGTTTTTCTATTGTGCACACTTCGGGAAAAAGCAAGCGAACTTTGAGGGGGCGCCACGGTCTTGCAAAATTTTTTTCGAGCAAAAATGTTTGGCCGCCATACTGCATGGGGTATACGCAATCGGTGTAAATTTTATCGGCAGAATCTGCGATGGTCGAACTGGGACACTTGGCATGGAATGACCCTATTATTTACATTTACAGGATCGTGCCACTTTTTGTTTCCCGAAGAACTTCCTTCGAGAAATTCATCGCGCATGGCTAATCTCCACAACGCCGAGTCGACGCGTTGTGCTGTTCGCATTGACAACGGTGTGACCGATGCTAGTCAACTTGTGCCGTTTCTCTTTTACTTGTTCTATTCGCAAAAAGCACGCACACATCAAAGCACACGAATGGCGGCAACAGAACACTAAACAAGGAGACGTATAGAAGGTGGATGTCACACAGTGGTCACGCATGTGGTCGAGCACTAGGGATGATTAGTGAGATGGTGGGAGCCGGTGAAGCTGAGGTTGTCGATCCTGCGACGTGGGTTAGCGCTGACTGTCCCTGAGCACTGGTCCCCGCGGTGAGAAGGCCGGCCTCTCGGGTTTCGGAGGCTCCGAGCGCGACAGCGACGACGGAACGGACTGCAGGCAGTTGCCGTAAAAGAGCTGCGGGTTCTTGTCGTCCAAGAACATGGGGGCGCAGGCCAGGCCTTCGCAGCAGGCGTTCCGGGGACTGCACTGCGGGACGCGACCGAAGACACACCATAAGGGTAAGTACACGATACTATACGTGTAAATTAATACGCGAAGTGTCAGGATACTGCGTATCCATTAGAGGGCAAAATGTGGTAAATAATGCTTTAACTGTACTGAAAGGTAAAATTAAGCATGGCTTTGACTTGACGTTGTAAAGCCAAACGTACACTGGAGCTGAGGGGAAGCATCACAGAGCAAATACAAAGTGATACAAAGCAAAGTGAAAATGGGCGTAGTTTAGCACAGAAGGAACGTCCTCTTCCCTTGGCCCGTCTCCAACCTCCTACTCACCTCCAACCTCCAACTGACCTCCCACCTCCACTCACCATCGCTATTTTATTCTATACCCTTCCTCCTTCGCACCCTCACTCCCATTTTACACCCCTTGCTATACTATACTGACATGGCTATGCTACGATTTTATCCTCTGCCCTCCACCTTCCCACAACACCATTCCTCGCTTCGCTTTATACCACCCTCGCTAAACGATATAACCTATACTATGTTATGCTATGCTTTACTTTCTGTACTCCTCAACACCCAACTCCGCTACGCTGTGAACATCATCAGACCTGTTCCAGCTCGTATTTAACACCTCCACTTTAAGAGGCGTTAAAGTTTACTAGTGAATGGCACATTCCTCAATCACAAAAACCCACTGTGAGCTACATTTAAACCGGCGACTCCCTAATTGGCTATTTTCTATTAGTAGGGTCTTTAAGCAGGTTACAGTAACACCGTGCCGGGTACGGTTCGGTGTTGCTGTTTCGCTCATTCTCTCTCCCTCGTTGCACTTTAACCATTCCCAGTTTCAGTCACAGTGCGTACCCCGAACGACAGGTTCGCACCTAGTTGTCGCCTCCCGTCTTACGCGTGGTGAACCACGCGTAAGACGGGAGGCGACAACTAGGTGCGACAACCGCAGTGTAATAATTCTTGAAAGAAAACACTTGTGATCTGGGCGTACCTTGGAGAGCTTCCCAATGCGCGTATCTACAAGCTTCTCTGATCAATTGTTTTTTTCTAATTTACATTGTGTCCTGATTATTGCTACGTATCATAGTGTCTACGTTATACTGTACATAAAAATAGAATGTCTTTTCGATACAATAACTTAGCTCTGAAAATGGCGTCTGTGACGCTGACCCGAATGTTGAATCTAAAGCATCAGTTTACCTTTCATATAAAATGTTTCATAAAAATGAATGTCTGAGAAATGTGTATAACACTTTCAACGATGTATATAGGGCAGCTCACCTGTTGCCTTTCTGTTCGGCACGCTTGACTGTGCGCTGTCAGCATGGCAGAACACATCACTCCCAGGAAGAACCACAGGACCGCGTATGATTTCATCTGCAAGAAGAGCAAGGAAGCGAGCAATTAGTTAAACGTAGAAAAAAAAGAAGAAAAGCAATCTCAAGAAAGAAGCGGAGTGACATCTTAAGCCACTTTAAGTGACACCATTTCATTTTTGCACTCACGCACGTGTAACATACTTCATTCTACTTGTAATCCACTATTGTCACTCTCTGAGAATCGATAAAGTGATTTACCGAAGCAGGCAAAACATAACGTGGCAGCATTTCTAGCTAGAGGTGTGTTGAAGGGCATGGTCTGGTTCGCTCGCCCGTGATTCACTAATTGATATACTGTATCCACAAATTTCTGTGTGCTTAATTTACGTGTTGTGTGACATAACTGACTATTTCATTGCTGCTGTTTTTTTCAGGAGCCATTCCTGTAACGTTTGTCACCGTCGTGATGCATGAGTATCTCTGTTTGTAGTCTTTTAAGCGAACCCAAATGTTGAAGCAACCTTTAAAAGTTCCGCTTACAAGAGTTGTTAAGCCGCGATGACAGGAAAACAATACGACAGTGTATGTACGAGCAGCTTTTTTAGGCCACAGCTTCTTCACTGTGTTTCGTAAACCCTCTCGCGCATCTTGGGATAATCACTAGGTTCCGTCGGCACTCTCTAGTAGACTTTTTCTGAAATAAATGTTTTTTACCACCACTACCACCACCACTAGGTTCCCGCCATGAAAAGGTAGAGAGTGGTGCGGACGTTCTTATATAGATTCCCGCCTCCTCGTGATGCTCCGCAGATGAAGCGACACACCTCCTCGTCCAACTTTAATACGCTACTGTTCATTCTAACCTCCGGTAGATTTTAAGCTGCCTTTGCTATATTGAGTTTCTTTAACCAAAAATCTCTACGCCGGCTGTTTCAAATTCGCTCATGGGATAGCCACATACGAAGGCTTATTAACCAGTTACATTCATTCAAAGTCGACGCACTACGTGACGTCTTTGCTTGAGAGAGGATGTGTCATACCAACCGGAATCGCTGTGAATAGCGGCGCTGGCTAACACCTCCGGGTTGTCAGACCTAGCACACATACACACCCAACGAAGCTGATAGTGAAAACGACACCGTGGCAGCAGAGTTGATGAAAGCAACACAGGCGTATTGCGAAGGCGGGAGATCGGGTCCCACCTGTCACGTCTGTTGTTTTTTTTTTACCCGTTAAAATTTGCCCGTGCCTCACCATTTCTGAGTTTCAATTAAAAACAGTGTTTCTCGTTAATCTTTTTTGTTTTTTGTTATTCTCATTCTTGCAATTAAGAGAATACAAAAATGCTTAGTGTTTGTACTTCTTAAGTAAAGCAAGTAATCTGCGTTGCGCTGAGGGACAAGTGTTTGCCCCGTGAGATAGCCAAGAAGGAGTTACCAAACTAAATACAATGTTGCATGTTGTAGAGGGAATTTCGAAACCATTTTGATCACAGGTTTCCCTCAATGCACACATAAATATAGGTCAACGGCTGCTTTCGATGTTCTACCAAACAATACTAGGCAATGAATCGAACCCGCGCCTTACAGCTTGCAAGCGCATCACCTATACAATTGATGGGGGAGAAAATATTACGGCATGTAAGGCATACCAAAAATTCAGGTCGTACTGATACGTCATTAACGTCCGAGTCAATGTTCATAGTGTTTCGCGATATTGATACAGCGAGAGTAAAGTTTGTCTCTTCTTGACCGCATATAGCATCAGAATAGTGTAGCATGCATGGCTGTTCATTTAGATGTAAAATGTTCTTTCATTGGCATGTTAACAACATTGACGGCGTTGTACAGGCGTGTTTCACGCAATTTCTTTAAAAGCTGCGGCAAAGCCTACTTTTTTGGGTGCTCCGAGGTGTGCATTGATTGCGGCCCTACACGTTGGCTTCGCCACCTGCAGGAGAAAGCTGAACTTGGTCTCGCGAATATTTGAGACATATACGGAGGGTGCAGCATCCGAAATAGCTATCACGCAATCTGATACGTCATAATGTGTGCATGAACGAATCCCTTTTTTGGAGCATTTGCATGCGTCCGTATTATCACGGTCAAGAGAAACTCGGCTGTGTGTGAAAATGAATTCTAGAAGAACTTTTAGATGCGGAAGCATCTTATACTCGCGCCTTGTAGTGCGCCGTCCGCGCCGTCCGCGCCGTCCGCACCGCTTCTCGAACATTCGACAGCTGACGCGCGCGCATGCGCCGTCGCGCCGTCGCCCACTCTTCCACCATCTGTGCATCCCTTCCTCCTCTACACACCGCCCGCGCTTCACTCCTCCACCATCTGTGCACCCTTCCTCCTCTACACACCGCGTTCGACATCTACAATTCTCCTGATTCTCCAGTGGACGCGCATGTGGCGTCGCGCTTCGAAAACATTCAACAGCTGACAGTGCATGCGCCGTCGCGCTGTATATATACTCAAGGTCGGCGCTCGCTCGCTCAGTTGCCGCTCGTCGGTTGGTTTGTACGGCGCGTCGACGTCCAAGGTCGCGGTGAAATGAATTCCAACGAATCCACAAACACAATGATCGACGTCCCTTCGACCAGCGCCGCCCTTTCGCATACGTGTGTACGTGTTCACTCATTTAACACCCCCTCCTACAACCACGTTAACCAATTTAGCCATCGACCCAAGTAAGTCGCACTTTAACACCCCGTTAACCAATTATATGCTCCGCATCCTCCTCAGTGTTCCCCCGAGGGAAGCTGCGGGCAATTTTTTTCCTGGGCGAGTTGGTTCGTAAGTTTGCTGAACATTTTATTTGTGGTGCAATGCTTGGAGCATGAATGCGAGAAAAGAAGAAAGATAGATGAGCGCCAATTTCATGGATGAAGTTGGCGCTTATCTCAATGAAGTCGCGGATAAATATCTGCTTATGGACTGTGGAAGGCTGACCGAGAGTACTCACAAGATAACAGATTATGCTATGCAAAATTACACAAAAATTAACCATTAGTTCAGTACGCGTCGGTTATATTCAATAGACCCATGGCTCGGGTATATGTGCGTTACAAAAATGAACAAAAAACTTAACGTGAGTCAATGTAACCCAAATAAGTCTATATCTGGTAATATTGATGGATAGGGCGATAAAGGCAAAGCATGGAAGGCAGCTGCAGTGCAGCCAATCCCGAACAGAATTAGACTTTATTTATTTACGCATTTCGACGCGTACTAACGACTGTGATTCCTGCAATGCACCAAAAAAAAAGAATACAAGAACATTCATACAACGCCCCTCCAAGCATCAAGAGAAGACCTACAGGAAGTTCCGGTGACAAGCCCAAGTACTCAGCTCTACAACAATGGCTGGAACAGGGTTACAGGATATTACCACAAGTAGAATTAGGGGAGCCCGCCCATATCTGGTTCTCAAAAGCTTGGTCACTTAAAAATATATACTTTATCTGCGCCTGATATGCGATCTGCACGCTGCAATATGGGACAGCCAACGGCTGCATAGCGCAGTTGGCCCCGAGCGCGTGCTGGGATACAGAAAACGTTAGCCACTGATTTGATGCGACGGGTGCGAGTACCTTGGCATTCAATTTCGCAACTGATCTCATCAAAGATATTAATTACGTAAGCGCTCTTTTCGTACTCCTTATTCTTTTTACCGACGTCACTGACTGGCACAACCCCAGGTATTCGTAATCTATTACATTGAATACATGATACATTGAATACATGATATGACGGGCAACACGAAGGGGATATAACAAAAGGCAAAGAGTGAACCCCTTAAGTAAACTTGAATGAAAGCGTCATTCGTATTTTTTTTTCGTTGTATAGTTCCTGAGCAATGGTACTCAGCTCAAGCCGCCAGACGAATATATATATATATATATATATATATATATATATATATATATATATATATATATATATATATATATATATATATATATATATATATATATATATATATATATATATATATATATATATATATATATATATATACCACCTTCGTCACCGACACGGGAAAAAAAGAAAGAAAGCAAAGTGGCAGCGTGTGTACACTGCATACGCCACGCTGCTCGGCGGAAATCGGCGAAATCGATCATGGAGGCCGTCGGCGGTTGTTCACCTCGCGACGAGCGCGCTCATGCAACGCGATGGTCTGGCCACGGCACCACGCGAAGAAGACGACTCATTTCCGCATCGCTGGTCGTCGGAGCGACGCGTCGCGAGAAGTGAATGAGAGCCCGATCTCGTTGCGGAAGAGGCCGATAGCTAAACGCCGCCGTAATGTACGACGTCGCGACCGTAGGTCGGCCAACCCATTCATGAATCTAGTCTCTCAGACTCGCTGATCGATACTCAGATCAGAACGCGAGTGAGAGTGAGTAAATTCGGGTTACATTTTTGCGAGACTTAGTTCGACCAGCTTAGGGCCGTCCGGCAGGCCGAGGATGCCGCCCGAGTTCAGGGTCTACGAGCCGACACCTAAAGCCATTAATACCAATCTGCCGGGCCACTGTGTTCAATAAAGCCTTTTCTCTCTCTCGAGTGAGTCCGGCAAAAAAAAAAAAAACTAGTGAGTCCGGGTGAGACCTAAATGCAAGATGTTATTTTTGAGTGGCTGAGTGAGTAACACTTTTTTTGCTGACCAATGATCGCGACGCGTTGTTGTGACGGTAAAGAATACGAAAGTCTGAAGTGGTAAACGTTGAACTAACCATCTTATTGGACGAACCTGAGCCGCACCAAAGCGAGTCGCCAGCAACATCATTACATCCATGAATTGCGGCTCAGTGAAGATACGCAGCCCCAGTAATAGCCGGCAGACCAACGTTAGCCGATGTTAGCCATCGTTTGACGTCGTTTAATCAAAAGATGACGGCACGTGACGACTATTAACAATCAATATGTATTTAGAGCAAGTAGTATGGGAATATAGACGGTGACGGTTACCACTCCTCTCTCGACAAATCGTGGGGGCTGTGCTAATAGATTTCTATATGACTTGCACAGGATTATTGATTGAAGGTTATTGAATAATCTGTAGATCATTGCCTTCGTCATGCAATCGACTAACACTCGCTGAGAACGATGATGGTGGTGGTGGTGATGATGATGATGATGCCGCTGATGATGATGGTGGTGGTGGTGATGATGATGATGATGATGCCGCTGATGATGATGGTGGTGGTGGTGATGATGATGATGAAAAAAAAACGGCGATGAAAGTATAGCGTTAACGGTGAGCACCGCAATGCAAAAACTTTACTCGGTGACAACTTTTCTTGGCATTGGAGCGAAGGCTACAGAGCGGAATGGCGGACATCTTATCGCCAGTGAATCATCTTACCCCAACACATCTTACCCCAACAGCGCCAGTATTTTCATCGTGAAATATAGAAATTCCCCCGTTATTTTCTACGTGGAGCTATTTGAGACCGGACGCAGCTCCCACCATTAAGATAGTCGTATGTACTCTAATTTATTTGTTGTGACTTCGCGTTTTTGAAAGCGCGAGAAAGTCCCGCCTCTTTACATGCACCTCAAACGCTAAGCGCCGCCTGCGTCTACACGAAACGCTGATGATGTGACGCCGTCACTTTTCATAGCGCTACGAGATACGCACCAAAACGAACTACTACGCGTAGTGCTACCTGTGCAGAAGCTCCGCCTCCGTAGCTTTCCATTCAGTGCCAAGAAAAGTTGTCGTGGAGTATAGACCCTTTCGCTGTTTACAAACACAGACCCTTGATGAGTTCCAGTTCTGTCCACAAATGTGCCAAAATAACATAGGTAGGCAAGAAGAGTGTTAGAAGTTAGCCCGCTGATTTTCTACACTTTCCTTCCATCATTTGCCAAAATATATTTTAAAAATGTTCTTTTGAGCAACATAACATCTGCAAGAGATTGCCTTGAACATTACGCACGTTCTTTTTATCTAAAAAACTAATAAGAGAGTTTCCTTGCCCTTGAAAAAACCTGAAAACACCGTTTCAGTTACGAAGTTACGAGCTTGTAAATAAGGTGAGAGAGATGTAGAGAAGACTTTCTTAATTTCCAGCAGATTGCTGGGATGGGCTCCCACGTAGGGGCCAACGGAGAGATCGTGTCTCCCGGCAGCTTCCTTGGCCTGCTGGATCGCCCAAAGTTGCTTGTCCAGGCCCGAACTGAGCAGCGCAGTCCGCCTACGCGCCCGAAGGTCTTCATTGGAGGCCGCGACTCCAGAATTTCTGACTAATGCTGGACATTCCCATAGGATATGGTCAAGAGTGGCTCTGGTGGTACAGTACTGGCATAGATTAGAACTATATAGACGTCGGGATACATGTGGTGCATGATGACAGGGTTCGTGTATGTGCGTGTCTGTAGATGCCGCCACTGAACGGACTGGACCCGATTTAGCTTGGGGTGAGGCGGAGGGTACTGCCGCCTTTGCAGTCGATAGTGTTGAATTATGTCATTAAATTTAGTGAGCCGATCGTCTCATTCCCACACCGGCGCAGAAAAGTCCGTTTGGGTGGCCGCATTGTCTAACGTGACTCGGAACGTAAGACCTCGAGCCACGTTGTGCGCCACTTCATTCGGACTGGCCTCCGGGTTACCTAGTGGTGTGTGGGCAGGGAACCACAAGATGTGTACGTATTTGTCCACCTCGTGAATTTTGCCTATACTAAGAATCCGCAATGCCTCGGGGGAGGTTCTGCCGCTGGCGTAGTTCCGAAAACTGCCTGCGACGAATGCCTCATACGCTGATTACGCATGAGGCATTAGTGTGGGCTATGGCCATCGGGATAGCCACTTCCTCTGCCGTTTCTACGTTCCGTGTGATGATTGACGCGCTGCTTTTGCATTGTTGTGTGTGGTCTACGACAGCAGCCACGAAGCGGTGACGTTTCTGGTAGCGGGCTGCGTCGACAAAGACTGCCTCCATGGTTGCGCCCAAACATCTTTGACATGGTTCTGGCTCTACTGACACGTCTGCCCTTGTTGTGTTCAGGGTGCATGTTTCTTGGTATGGGTGGTACTGTTAGCTTAGCACGGATAGTGCGTGGTATGTCGTGTTTGTCTCCGTGTTGAATGTGGTAAGAAATACCGAGATTACATAAAATCTGGCGGCCTGGCTTAGTCTTGGTTAATCGCTCGAATTGGGAGATTCGTTGCGCCTCAAGTTCTTCAAAGGTATTGTGTAAACCAAGTTGAAGAAGTAGTTCGGTGCTGGTGGTTTGAGGCAAACCTAGTGCTTGTTTGTAAATTTTCCTAATTAGGTTGTTGAGGTTTGACTTTTCCGCAGTGAACCATCGGTGGTACGCCGCCGTATAGGTGGTGTGACTTAGGACGAATGATAGAATCAAACGAATGATGCTAGCCTCTTTACTGCCTTTGTGTTTAATGGTAATGCGCCTAATAAGGCGCATCGTGTTAGACAGTCTGGCTTCAATGTTGCGAACTGTCTCTCCGTTGGTACCCTTACTTTTTATGATCAGACCTGGCACTCGGATTTTGTCCACGGTGGGTATGGCGTGACCATCGCTTTTAGTGAGTTTTATATCAGCGTGTGCCTGCACTTGTGGATGTTGTTCGGGTGGCCGATCTCTAAGTGTAGGGCGGTATAGCAGTAGCTCAGATTTCTCCGCCGAGCAGGATAGTCCAGTTTCTTGTAAATACCGTTCCACTGTATTAATCCCCTCCTGTAATCTCTGTTCAATGGAACTGTCACTGCCCTCGCACACCGTAAATAGTGTGATAAAGTGCTTGGATGGTTTGAAGTTTTGAAGGAAGACCAATGAGGGCGAGGTTTAACAACTAGGGAGAGATCACGGAACTCTGCCGGGTGCCCGCACTTCCCATGGTTTTTTCGGACGACCTCCCACAGTGATCGTGGCCGTTCTCCCGTAAGGAATGCTCTTATATAGTTGTACGTGCGAAGCCCCAAGTTTAGGGTAAATGAGGTGATTGGAAGCTTTTTGGGGGCACAACTCTTGCAATCTCGAGACCGTCTATAGACGCTTTCAAGGTTGCAAGCGTTGTACCCCTAAAAACTTCTGGTTACCTGACTTAACAGCTGCTTACGTTGAAACTGAAAGCATGTCTTCAAGTTCTTTTCAAGGGTAAGGAAAATCTCGTTTCTCGCACAAAAGGAATATGCGTGAAGTAGAAGGGAATGCTTCATGATTTTTATCTAGCTCTTAAGAACATTTATTTGAATATATATTGCCAAATAAGGTAAGAAAACTCTATAAAATCAGCGGGCTATTTTCTAAAGCTCATGTCCTCCACCAATGCTATTAAGGCACATGGGTGGACAAAACTCGACTTCATCAAGGGCCTGTGTTTATAAACACTGAAATCGTAAAAAAGTGAACTTGGCGGACGCTCGAGAACGAGATAGCGTAACCAGTGCTCGCGCGCAAAGCCTCGCTTTGGTTCACCGCGCATGCCTCAACCGTGGCGCTTCAAACTATCCTAGAGTGCATGTTGAAAGTCCACTAAGCCATAAAACGGCTGGAGGCTGCTGCCGCCATGCGGCTACTACGTTATTCCTTTTCCATATCAGCGAAGTGTCCGCTAGGAAATACGTGAACCTGCGCAGCAGTTCGCTTTGTTCATACTGTTGCTGATGATAGTGATCAAATATGTGTAAGTACTTTGTCATGGGTGGACGTTTAAAGAATCCACTCAGTGCGCAAATAATGTGTTTCGATGACTGGCGCGATTCTACACACCGTTCGCACAATAATGCATGCGTTAAAGACACTCCATTCACTACGTAAAATTCGTAAAGCAGAAACGTAGCCAGGGGTTCCATGTCTAAGCCCAAACCACCCCCACCCCCTCCGGCGAAGCTTTTTTTTTTTTCGCCATGCACACATGCTCCTAAATGACCATCTGCTTGCCCGGCCCCCACTTTGAATCAACAAGGTGCCCCCCCCTTCCAAAAAAAAAGTTTATACATACAACCCTGTCATATAGTATTGTCCCTCTCTCCTTTTTTAAGCAGTTTCAAACCATAGGAAGGCTCTGTCGTAGAATAAGATATCTCCTTGCCTTGCAGACAGCCTGACCTTGATTCTTACTCGGACCCGAATATCTTCATTACTTATTTTATTTGCATCCTGATTCCTTCACTCACGAACAAGATGGACATTTTTCCCTCACAACAAACGGCACCTACTCCGTGATATCTGCGAAACGAGCTCTACAATGCGACTGCGTTTAAAGTAAGCGTTCACGTGCTTCTCGCAATGACCTGCCTTTTGTCCCCGACCTCCCGCGGACAAAGGTGAACGGTGTAAACTGTTGTATGAATTCAACGGACCTCGCGGCCACCAACATCATCGGAAATTTACATGGTCATCAACCTGCACATTAAACAGTGACAACTACGCACGATTTATTTAATATATGGGGCAAACTTTTCTCCTCTTTTACGCAAGCTTATCGCGAGCAACATAAGCGTGCGCAGGATTCCCCTTCGTGGGGGGGGGGGGGGGGGGGGCGGTGAAGATTCGTCGCAGCGTCCTCTTATCATGTCAATGTAGAAAACTGGCTTTGAGCCGCCCTCCAACCCTTTTCCTGCAATGACAATGTATGGAGCTGGCCTCATTCTAGCCAAAGCCTCATTCTAACCTCATCAATATGCGTGAACATTTAAACAATAATTGTGAAAGGCTTCCGTGCCTCGTCGATTTGGACCCTCTGATAAATACCGGGACTGCAAGTTTCAGCTTCCGCCGGTAAAACATTTGTACGGAGTGCTTAAGCGGTGATTTTAGGGGCGAAGCTCCTTTAGCAGCGGCTCGTGTGTCCACGATGTATGTAGTAGTTGTAGCAGCAACAGTAGTAGTAGTAGTAGTAGTAGTAGTAGTAGTAGTAGTAGTAGTAGTAGTAGTAGTAGTAGTAGAAGTAGTAGTAGTAGTAGTAGTAGTAGTGGTAGTAGTAGTAGTAGTAGTAGTAGTAGTAGTAGTAGTAGTAGTAGTAGTAGTAGTAGTAGGTAGCCACCTCTCGTTTAGTCCTTGGAATGTCCACTGCATGATGGCGGTACTTGTATGTGATGAATATATGATGAAAAGATGCGAGATGGCGGTACTTGGAGTGTTCACTGGATGGACGGACGGATGAATGGATGCACAGACAGGTAGACAGACAAACAGACAAACGGACGCACGGATGGACAAACAGACGTACCAATGGACAGAAGCAAGAACGAACGGGTGGATACGTCGCCCCACTCATCATCATGCACTCCGTGGATATGCTGTAATTTTTAAATGCGAAGCATTTCTTAGCGAACTTCGGTGACTTTGAGCGTATCTATCTATCTATCTATCTATCTATCTATCTATCTATCTATCTATCTATCTATCTATCTATCTATCTATCTATCTATCTATCTACCTATCTATCTATCTATCTATCTATCTATCTATCTATCTATCTATCCGCTTACGTTTTGGGTGCTCTAGGGGTCACCCCATTAACTTGACATGAACCAAAATTAGCATGGGAGGGTAAGATGGTTTGACGAATATGACGCTGGTCAAGACATGAATAAAGTCACAATCCCATCGCGTACGTCGTCTAACACTTCCCGTCAGACAGTGGCACATACTCACGGTTGGGTATGTGCCGCTGGTAAGCGGGTATGTGCCACAGGTGATTGACACTTAGTATCTACCCAGGAACGACGAGAACACACATGGGCAATTTTAACGCGTGAGCGTTAAGCAATACCCGACATCGGTAGCGTCGACCCAAATAAGGCATAGAATAAATGTCAGTGTTAAGAAAAACCTGACATAGGCAGCGTTGGCCACCCGATGAATGCAAATAATAAATTTCATGGACCCAGTAAGAATCGAACCGAAGCATTTTGCGTGGCAGTCAAGCATTCTACCACAGTGCTGCACCAGGTCTCGGAACTACTTTTTAAATAAACGCTAATCTTCGTGAAATGTCAATAGTTGCGGCAGTGCTGCCTATCCAATTTTAAAAACATTGCATATGTACTCCTTTCATACAGCCGTCACGTCGAGTTAACGTCAATTGTGGTGAGGTGTCATGTGATGAAATTGATTTAAATATCAGTGTCAAGGGCCAGCATCTTCGCGAGCATCAGCGTTTCAGATCAGCTTCTGATGTGGCTAAAACACATTTCCAGCTGATGTGGCTAACCCAGTTCTAGCGGACATCATTGTGCAAGTAAAAAACTGGTTATATAAACATCTGCAACTCTTCAACATATGTCTCTGCATGCAACATTTGTACATATATTTAGCGTCATTCATTGATGTGTCGCTCAAAAAAAAATAATAAAACACGGTCACCTTACCTCCACGTGCTTCGCATAAAGTTGACTCCCGGGTACGTGGGATCTGCCGAATTTTTTTAGGGGTGAAGCTCCTTAAGCCGTGGCCTCTCGTTTAGTCCCTGGAATGTCTGCTAGATGGCGGTACTTGTATGTGATGAATTTATGATGAAAATATGCGAGATGGGGGTACTTGGAGAGTTGACTTGATGGATGGACGGATGAATGGACGCACAGACAGACAGACAGACAGACAGACAGACAGACAGACAGACAGACAGACAGACAGACAGACAGACAGACAGACAGACAGACAGACAGACAGACAGACAGACAGACAGACAGACAGACAGACAGACAGACAGACAGACAGACAGACAGACAGACAAACAAACAAACAGACGACGGACGGATGAATGGATGGATGGATGGATAGATGGATGGATGGATGGACGGATGAACGGGCACGCGGATGAACAAACACACAGACAAACGAACGCAAGGATGGACAGATGCACGGACGGGCGGTAGCGTGGACGGACTGACGGACGCTTCACCTGACTCATCATCATTCACTCCGTGGCTATGCTGATCTTTTTACATGCGTCATGGGATACAAACAATCCAGTGAAACCCCTGCTGCCGGTTTGCGTTCAGATGATCGAGGTCCAATACTTGCGACGTGCGTGCAATATGCAAACATCAAATTGGTAAACAACGCACGATAAATAGCGTGAAATGCTTGACCGAAATTAAAGCGCCTTGCTCCGAACGATGTCATGCTCTGCAAGAAATTTTTCTGACATTGAAAAATAAGGTCACTTCAAAACATGGCGTATGTTCTTCAACGCAAAACTGACGTTGAATGGGAGATGGTTCCGCAAGAGAAGCAAACGCAAATGTTTGTACACAGTCAACGCAGAAATCTAAAGGTAGGTTGCACTGGGTCGTCTCAGCCTCTTGGCTGGGACCGTATATTGTAACAGCTTCTCTTCCACGGGACGGCTTTAAGCTCTCCCTTAGTAGAGTACCCTGTACTCTAAATCGTTACCCTCTTCTTCTAATCCCCCCCCCCCCCTCTAAACACAGAGTAGTGACACGGACAGTGCGGGCGGCTCTATGCTCTCCCATAGTAGAGTATACCAAGTACTCTAAATCGTTAACCATTTATTCTAAACACAAGTTATGCATTAGGTCAGTGCGGCGTTATCAATTGGGAGGCCCACGGGATGGCTTTAACCTCTCCCATAGTAGAGTACCTACTATTTTAAATCGTTACCCACTTTTTCTGAACTACATTACAGAATTTTCACATGCGAAATATTTCTTAGCGAACATCGGCGACTTTGCGCGTATCTATCTATCTATCTATCTATCTATCTCTCTATCTATCTATCTATCTATCTATCTATCTATCTATCTATCTATCTATCTATCTATCTATCTATCTATCTATCTATTTATCTATCTGCCAACGACTTTTAGCTCTTCTGGCCATTTCGATAATGGTATCGATACCAATCTTGGTATGGCATAACATGACTGTAAGACGAGCCTATTTGACTAAACATAACATGAAAATCGTGACATGGATGTCATGAATGTTATGACTTACATTTCATGGTCGTGCAGCTCTTGTCGTGGTTTTTGTTCACATGCCATGTTGCAAAACTGGTATGGTGTGGCATGATTGCATGCCGAACACAAGCGACCGACCCTAACACGAAAATCATGATATGCGTGTCATGTAACAACATGACTACATTCCACGCTTATGATCCACTCGCGGCCATTTCGTTAGCGTCACATATAAAAAAACTTGGTATTACGGTACGTGAATGGATGACGAAGGTATGTGACTGGCGCAAACATGATAATCATGAGATGCGTGTAATGTAACAACATGACTACATCCCACGCTCATCATGCGCTGGCGGCCGTTTCGCTAGCTTCACATGTACTGAACTCGGTATTACGTGACGCGAACGTGCGACAGAGGTATATGACACATACAAACATGATAATCACGACATGCGTGCCATGTAACAACATTACTACATGCCACAGTCATGATGCGCTCGTGGCCGTACCACTTGCTTTACATATGCCAAATTCGGTATTACGTGACGTCAATGGATGACGAAGGCATGTGCATGGTGCAAACATGATAATCATGAGATGCGTGTCATGTTTCGACATTTCGACATAACGCGGTGCGCGCGCTCACAGGCGTTCATTTCGAGGGCCGGGTCACGCCAGCGTTGCCATGCCAGGCACCGGTCCTGCCATATACTCGCAGGCGCGCAACGCGCTGCATTCCTGCATTCCTTTGACGTATGCACGTTTCAGTGCGTCCAACGCCCCCCCGTCGCGAAAAGAGGGAGATGCAGTGTTGTGTGGGAAACGCATGAAATGCAGCATGTCACACTTCACGCCGGTTGCCGGAGGGCCACGCCGACGGACGCTGGTCGTGCTGGTCGCGCCTGGCATCAGTCTATAGAGTGCTCGCATTTTGCTGACGTATCGTCGCTGTACCCAGCGTGCGCGCGCGCGCGTCAATGGTACATTGGAGTATATTGGACCCTTCATGAGGCGCTCGCGGCCATTTTACTTGCGGCACATATACCAAATTCGGTTTTACGGGACGCCAAAGGATGACTAAACTATATGACTGGTGCAAACATGATAATCATGACACGCCTACATGTCATGTAAGAACATGAGAACACACCACGCTCATAGCGTGCTCACGATCGTTTCGCTAGCTCCACATATACTAAATTTGGTATCACGTGACGGGAATAGATGGGGAAAGCAAACAACACATCCAAACATAATAATCCTGACACGGAAGTCATGTACGGGATCATTTCCCTCCACCTCGTAGTGTTGTGCTGATTTTAAAGTGACAATATCAACCTTTTTTATTCGTGCTTCGCATATCACCCATTCCCACTATACGTGGGATCTGCCAATTTTGTTAAAAGGGCCTCATGGAGTGTGAAGCCCACGAGACTGCTTTATGATCTCCTATAATAGGGTGCAAATGCTCTGAATTGTTAGCAACTTTTAACGCGATATCGTTAAAGAACTCGTTTCGCAGAAATTGCGGTTTCGGCGTCGTTAGTTGTGAGCGAAAAATGATCATCTTACGCGTGACCGGTATATCGAGATCAATGCAAAATAATTGATTGATTGATATGTGAGGTTTAACGTCCCAAAACCACCATATGATTATGAGAGACGCCGTAGTGGAGCGCTCCGGAAAGTTAGACCACCTGGGGTTCTTTAACGTGCACCCAAATCTGAGTACACGGGCCTACACAATGCAAAATGCAAAATAAACGAATAAATAAATAAATAAATAAATAAATAAATAAATAAATAAATAAATAAATAAAGGCCGGGTCAGAGTGGGGACCAAACTTGCGTCATTTGGATTCGAGTGGAGATCTAACCCGGGTCGTTTTTGTGCCAAGCGGATGCTTTACCACACGGCCACACGTGTTTGTTTTTTTTTCATGGTATTTATTACAACGTGTGTTACAAGAACATAAAATGACACTTACAGTATGGAGCATAGGTACAATCACAGAGCGACAATAAGCTATTTAGCGCTATTCGACAAGTAATGAACACTGGTCAAGTAAGGAAATTCAGTAGAGCCGCGAGAGTGCTTCAAATTACGTTATACACGAAGGGCGACAAGGCCAAGCACCTCACCGAGATGGGGCTCCAGTCCGGTTTGAAGCCCATTTCGTCACAAATGTCTTTTAGGTGGACTGCCATTCTAATGAAATGGGAGCTCGAAGAAATGGTGGGTTCTGCGCTGCGATCTTGCATACGCGTCTCCCGTAGACTGTGCACATACCCATGAGAAAAAAATGGCAGATCCCACGCACAGTGAGAATATATGTTATGTGAAGCACGAGTGAGGTGGGTTTATATGACACTTTAACATCAGCACAACGTTACGAGGCGGAGGTAAATTATGCCGTACGTGACTTCTTTGTCATGATTATCATGCTTGAACGCGTCATTTACCTTCGTCATCTGTTCACGTTGCCTGATACTAAATTTAGTATATGTGGAGCTAGCGAAACAGCCGCGAGCGCATCATGAATGGCCCAATATACTCCAACGTAACGTTGACGCGCTTACGCTGGGCACAGCGATGCTACGTTAGCAAAACGCGAGCACTCTGTAGTCAGACGCCAAGCGCGACCGGCGCGACCAGCGTCCGTCGTCGCGGCCCGATAGCAACCACGCCAAATGCGACATGCTGCATTAGGCGCCAATGCGTTACCCAGACAGCACTGCGTCTGCCTCATTTCAAGACGGAGGGACGCCGGACGCGCTGAAACGCACATGCGTCAAAGCAACGCAGCACGCGTTTGCGAGTATATGGCAGAAACGCCACCTGGCGTGGCAAAGCCGGGGTTACGCGACGAAACGAACGACGGCCACGCCGGGTCATGTTGAAGTGTATTGGCGCCTGGAGTGGGGCGTGTAGTCATGTTCTCACATGACACGCATCTCATGATTATCATGTTTGCACCATGCACATACCTTCACCGTCCATTGACGTCATGTGATACCAAATTTGGCATATGTAAAGCAAGCGAAACAGCCAAGAGCGCATCATGATTGTGGCATGTAGTCATGTTGTTACACGACACGCATGTCGTGATTATCCTGTTTGGATGTGACACTTACCTACGTCGTCCGTTTGCGTCATGTAATACCGATTTCGGTACATGTCAAGCTAGTAAAACGGCCGCGAGCGCATCATCAGCGTAGCATGCAGTCATGTTGTTACATGACACGCATCTCATGATTATCATGTTTGCACCAGTCTCATACTTTCGTCATCTATTCACGTCCCGTAATACCAAATTTGGTACACCTGACACTAGCGAAATGGCCGAGAGCGCATCACGAGCGTGGCATGTAGTCATGTTGTTACATGACACGCATGTTATGATTTTTATGTAAGGGTGTCTCGCTTGCGTTTTGCCATGCAATCATGCCATACCATACCAGTTTTGCAACATGTCATGTGTATGAAACCACCGCAAGAGCAGCAAGACCTTGAAATGTAAATCATGACTTTCATGACATACTTGTCATAATTTTCATGTTAGGGTGTCTCGCTTGTGTTTGCCATGTAATCATGACATACCATACCAGTTTTGCAACATGTCATGTGTATGAAACCACCGCAAGAGCAGCAAGACCTTCAAATGTAAATCATCACTTTCATGACATACTTGTCATGATATTCATGTTATGACTAGTCAAATATGCTCGTCATATAGTCATGTTATGCCATACCAAGTTTAGTATCGATAACATTATCCAAACGGCCAAGAGAGCTAATAGTCGTAGGCAGCTAGATTAGATAGATAGATAGATAGATAGATAGATAGATAGATAGATAGATAGATAGATAGATAGATAGATAGATAGATAGATAGATAGATAGATAGATAGATAGATAGATAGATAGATAGATAGATAGATAGATAGATAGATAGATAGATAGATAGATAGATAGACAGACAGACAGACAGACAGACAGACAGACAGACAGACAGACAGACAGACAGACAGACAGACAGACAGACAGACAGACAGACAGACAGACAGACAGACAGACAGACAGACAGACAGACAGACAGACAGATAGATAGATAGATAGATAGATAGATAGATAGATAGATAGATAGATAGATAGATAGATAGATAGATAGATAGATAGATAGATAGATAGATAGATAGATAGATAGATAGATAGATAGATAGATAGATAGATAGATAGATAGATAGACAGACAGACAGACAGACAGACAGACAGACAGACAGACAGACAGACAGACAGACAGACAGACAGACAGACAGACAGACAGACAGACAGACAGACAGATAGATAGATAGATAGATAGATAGATAGATAGATAGATAGATAGATAGATAGATAGATAGATAGATAGATAGATAGATAGATAGATAGATAGATAGATAGATAGATAGATAGATAGATAGATAGATAGATAGATAGATAGATAGATACGCTAAAAGTAGCCGAAGTTCGCTAAGAAATGCTTCGCATTTAAAAACATATCAAAAGGCACTTCATCGAGTGATGTCGGCAAAAGATCACGGAGAGTAAGAATTAATATTAATTTTTTTTTCAGATTCCGCTGAGGGACATCCCAGAACAAGATAGCATCTTTGCAACTAATAAAGCAGTGTTTTCTGTCTCTGACACATCACATAGGCGGCAGTCAACACAGGAAACAAAAATACCCTTAATTTTTAACCATGTTTTAACGGGCCCGTTTCAGTATGTAGTTTATAGAAGAATGTCTGTGAATTCGGAGACACTTACATTTTGCGCTCTCATTTTAAGACATCATGACCTGGCATATCGGAGTACAATGAACGGTACGATGGAGGCGGAAAAAGCATGGATAGTAAGTTTTTGCACAACACTTCGCGAGACACTGTGTAGAAGTATAATATAGAAAAGCGAGCTTTAAGGAACCTAACTGCAGAATAAACTTCCTGCATGAATCCCCGCAAACATGGTAGTTCGGAAAAGTTAGAAGAAATGACTACGCCAGGGAAGCAATCCACGAGATTAACCTGCAAGAATAACGAATTACGGGATGGGAATCGTCACGGAAAAAGAAAAAGCGGGAAACTGTT